>NC_057399.1:47435596-47743112 GCF_019320065.1 Cervus canadensis | reverse complement strand
CTGGGAAGACCCAGAGGAATCGGGTGGAGAGGGAGGTGGGAGGGGGGATCGGGATGGGGAATACGTGTAAATCTATGGCTGATTCATATCAATGTATGACAAAACCCACTGAAATGTTGTGAAGTAATTAGCCTCCAACTAATGGAAAAAAAAAAAAAAGAAACACACTTTATCCCACCTTTACCATCAAATTGTGTTCCAAAAGGAACATATAACTTTCCTTAAAGAGATGGACTTTTTCCATACCATTCTTAAAAAGGAACACAAGCACAGGCACTAAGTAAAGAATATAATAAAAACACCATACCTCCTTGGTTATGAAATCCTTCCCTTCACAGGAAATACATTTTAGACACTCTACCCAACAGAAAAAATTACAGATGCCTATGCTAAATATATGGTTCATTAAAAGGGGGAGGAAGGACTTTATTAATAATGTCTGACATCTTTATTATACTCCAAGAACTGTACAGATAGAAAAAATGACTCTGTCTTCACATCCCAGCATGTTGATCAGTACTATATATAGCAAGGACCCAGTATTTTTTTTTTGCTTATTAAATGACTGAATAAAAATAGGATTAAATTCCAAGAAGTTAGAAAGAGATTAATGCCTATTATATAGGCACATTTATTCTGAATTAATTAATTTTTCCACCTTAAAAGATTGATATTAGAACCAAGGGCCATGCATCTTGGAATAGGGTGCAAGAGTTAATGAAAATGTTAAAAAATTAGCAAATCCATCGATAACAAAAACAGCAGATTAGCATCCTATGTAGATTCTCATTCAAAGTGCTTTCATTAAAGAAAATATTTGCATCATTAAATATACATCAACTCAGAGGAAGGAGGGGAAAAAATTGGAAGAATAAAGATAGCAAGGAAAAAAGAAGCCTGTACTTTAAAACTGATAAAAATCATCCATAAAGAAAGAATAATCTTCGATTCCAATGTCAAGCTTTTCCCTCATTACTGTTCCATTATTTTCTTGCTTTACCTGAGAGGAATCGGCTTGGGCTAATTCTGTAGTGACCTTCAGTATCTGGTGAAGATTTCGTCCCTTATCTTCAACAAGGAGGTAAGCCAGCAGAAGAAAAACATGAGCAGGGATCACTGTGGTTATAGGGAGCAACGACTCCACGGAAGCCAGCCAGTTACTTGCCGCAGACTCTTCTCTCATTACTTCAAGGATCCTCCAGGCTGTAAATATTGAACCATACATGCTGGTTATGGGGAACACAAGCTTGTAGGAGAGCTGAAAAATAAACACAAAAAAAGTATGAATAAATGAGATAAATCTGTCAGAAATACATTTCTGACATTCATTTATTCTTTATATTTCGAGAAATAGAAGAAATCGATCCTTCCAACAAAATGAATACAAAATTTTCAATTCCTGACCCAAACCTCTCTGCACATATCTGAGCTAATAGGATTACACAAAAAGAAAAGAGTTGCCAGATGGAAACCCTAGAACAGTTTTATTAAAATTTTTCCTCATGTTTACCATTCACTCCCTGTTGGGGCTTCCCAGGTGGCGCTAGTGGTAAAGAACATGCCTGCCAATGTAGGAAATGCAACAGACACAGGTTCAATCCCTGGGTTGGGAAGACCCCCTGGAGTAGGAAATGACAACCCATTCCAGTGTTCTTGCCTGGAAAATTCCATGGGCAGAAGAGCCTGGTGGGCTACAATCCATGGGGCTGCAAAGACTTGGACACAACTGAGTGACTGAGCGAGGCAGAGGGAAAAAAAGCGGGGGGTGGTCAATATACAAAATCCAGAGGCAACAGAGTTTGGAAAAAGCCATTACTAGGTAAAAGATATTTACCAGTTAGAACGAAGATAGAAACAACAACAACAACACTGTATTTGCCCAGCCCCAAACCCCAATAAGAGGCAACTTGGGGCAGATGGCAGATTTGAACTGAGGACAGTTCATTTTTGTAATAGTATGTTGATAGGAACAGAGTTGGTTCAGCTGGAGTCTGGAAATTCATTAATAATTTGTGGATAACTCCGGCAAGAAGCAGCAGCCTGACAGCTCTAAATTGAAATGATACCCAAAGAAGACATTATGCTCAAGTCAATCTGAGCAATGGCTCCTCATGGAAGTCAAGTGGTACAGTCAGGGTCAGAGACTGGATAGAATTCTGCCAGTGTGAGTGGTGTGCCCAAACAGCCCAGAAGAAGCCACAGACACTAAAGAGGAATTAGATATTGCCTGCTCAAAAAATAATTCATTTAGAGTGTGATGAGACAAATTAGAAATCTCTAGAGTATCACTGTCCTGTTAATAGAGACTCACTTACATGGAAAAGGGTAACAACTGAAAGGATGAGAAGTAAAAGTTAAGCCTTATAAAACTTTTTAATAACAGCTTTATTGAGATATATTTCACATATCATTAAATCCAGGCTTTTAAAGTTAATAACTCAGAGGATTTTAGTAATTCATAAAGTTGTATAACCATCATCACCAGCTAATTTTAGAACATTTTTCTTCACCCCAAAAGGAAACTCCATGCCCATTAAAGTGTTAGTCACTCAGTCGGGTCTGACTCTTTGTGACCCCATGGACTGTGGCCACCAGGCTCCTCTGTCCATGGGATTCTCCGGTCAAGAACACTGGAGTGAGTTGCCATTTCCTTCTCCAGTGTCCATTAAAAGTCCTTCTTTATTCCCTCTGATCCCCAAGCCCTGGCAACCATTAATCCTTTATTTTGGTTACTTTATATAATAGGAACCACACAATATGTGGTCTTTAGTAACTAGCTTCTTTTATTTCACATAAAATAAAACTTTTTCAAGGTTCATCCATGTTATGGCTGACTGGTATCTATCAGTGCTTCGTTTCTTTTCATTATCAAATAATATCCCACTATATGGATATATATTTTGTTTATCCATTCATCAATTAATGGACATTGGGTTTTTTTTTTTTCCAGTTTTTGGCTATGACAAATAATGTTGCTATGAATATTACTGTAAAAGTTTTTGTGAGGACATAGATGTTCAGTTATTTCAAGTATATGCTTAAGAATGAAGATAACTTTTATTTGAAAATAAATGCCACTATAAAAGCATATGAGGAAGCTTTATCTTTTCTGCTATGGAAAGATCTCACACAGGAAAATACAAGATACATACAGTGTGCCTGAAATGCTGAAATTATTTTAAAGGGAAGCATAGGGACTATATATTTGTATTTGCATAAATATGTACAAACACACACACACATTTGGAGTGTGATAAGACAAATCAGAAAGCTCTAGAGTATAACTATACTGCTATTAGAGACTCACATGGACTTGCACACACACACACAAAAGTATTTAGACAAACAGAAGAAATTAATAACTACTCATCTTCATCTTCTTCATTTTGAGAGTGTGGAAATTGGACAACCAGAATCAAAGGTGAGAAAGAGACTGCTCATTGAATACCATTTATGATTCTTGAACCATTTTAATGTATTAAAAATACTTTATTTATTATAGTCTTGTCTCACTAAGAATTTTTCCCCCAAGAAAATGAAATTCATTAAAGACTAGAGTCAAGTTCTTTAGTCTAATGACAAACAGCATTGGACTTCAGATTTAAAAGACCAAGACTTTAGCATAGCCATGACAGTTATTAGACAGTTATTAAAAATTGTTACACAATTTCTCTGAGCTTTACTTTCCTCATCTATAAAATGGAAGTGATGCCTATCTCCCTGCCAAAATTATTGAGGTTGATAAAGAAATAGTATCTTCAAAGCACCTAGCACAGTGCCTAAAGTTGCAAAACAAAGGAAAACATTATCCTTGTCATCTTCAGGAGAGAAAAATAAAATTGCTGGATATGATTATAAAAGAAAATAACTGGAAATCACCATGAACCGTAAATTGACTAGACAGCAGTAATATTACAGAGTAAACATATTAAAACCAAAAAGTAATCATACTGTGCTTAAAGTATTAGTCCAGGTTTAGGCTCTGTTTTTCGTCTGTTCATCTAAGGTTAGAGTCACAGGAAAAAGGCACAGTGTTGACTAAGAGATCACAGAGTGGTCTCTCTGTCCCACTGAGTGACCGCTGCCACAGGCACGATCCCAGGGCAAAGGTGCCACCAAGGGTTTTCTCTCAGCACCAGCCACCAAACCCTGGCCCCGTGGGGTGCAGGTAGGCCCTGAGTTTCAGAGGAGAAAGTAGGTGTTTAAAGATAAAAGATTGGCTTATGTTAAAGGAAGTATATCTCAATAAAAAAGAGAAGAAACAATAGAAAAGTAACATTTAAGTGAATATGAAATGGTTGCACAACATCTTCTACATATGTAAAACAGTTGCAAATCTTTACTTTTTAAAAAACTTTAATAAAAAGGTTCAGGTACACTAAATACTAACAACATCTGCTCATACCTCTTTGTCTAAAGAGGACTGAAAAAGAAATTGTGAATGCAGGTGAACAATATGGATTTTCATTAACTTAAAAGAATAACAATTATCTATAATGTGGACTAAAACAGGCTTAACAAAAGTGAGGCCAGGATTTGATCAGGAGAGGGAGTGTGGAACAAACCTAGAGACACCTAAAAGTAGCACAGGTCTGTACAACAAGGGATTTAATTACTCACCAGACCAGAAACAGAAGACTGGAATAGATAAAGCCTTAAGAGTGTCCTTCTGTTCTATACATCTATGAAGAATCTAATCAAGAGTTAAAAGGCTTGGTAGCGGTTAATTACCACCGAAAGACAAAACACCGTTCTCTGTATCCATGTTATTAAGAAGACAATGATAGAAGCACAAGATCTAATTCCTATTAACTTCCAATCAAAAGCTTTTAAGAAACCAGTTTACTTCAATTTACTATTGATCTACTGTTTTCCTGTAAATCTGAAATACTGTTACTAACTCCCAAGTTCAGGACAAAGATGATAAATTATTGTTAATAAAATCAAAGTGGCAGCAATAGAGTATAGGCAAATCTAAACTCTATTTGTCAAACAGACAAAACCTGAATCTCAGTCCTACATCTACTACCTGTGTAATGAGGGGGAAGTTAATTAACCTCCATAATTTCTATTTCTTCACTTACAAAATGAGTACTGTTAAGATTATCACCAAGGAAATGCAAATCAAAACCACAATGAAATAGCTCTTCATAACCACTCCTGTGTTAGTTGCTCAGTCATGTCTGACTCTTTGCGACCCCGCGGACTCCCTGTCAGGCTTATCACCCCATTAGGCTGCTCTGTCCATGGAATTCACCAGGCAAGAATATTAGAGTGGGTTGCCATTCCCTTCTCCAGGGGATCTTCCTGACCCAGGGATCAAACCTGGGTCTCCTGCATTGCAGGAAGATTCTTTACCATCTAAGCCACCAAGGAAGCCCTTCACAACCACCAGTATGGTTGTAATACAATGACCGGCAGTAACAAGTATTGGCAAGCATATAGAGAAACTGGCACCTTCACACACTGCTAATGGGAATGTAAAATGATACAGTCCCTTTGGAAAAGTCTCACGGCTCCTCAAATGATCAAATACATGGTTACCATATGATCTAGCAATTTTACTCCTAGGTTATCTACCCAAGAAAAAATGAAAATCTATGTCCACACAAAAACTTGTACAGGAGTATTCACAACAGCATTATTCACAATAACCAGAATTTTCTTAAAAAAATTAAAACACAAATGTTCAATAGATGAATGAAAAAATAAAATGAGGTAGCTTCATACAATGGAATATTATTTGGGGGTAGGTTTCTTTTTTGGAGTAATAAAAGTATTCTAAAATTGACTGTGGTATTGTATTCAGAACTCTGCAAACATACAAGAAGCCACTGAGTTGTTAACTTTAAATGAGTAAAATGTATGTATGTGAATTTTATCTCAATAAATTTATTTTAAAAAATAATCAGACTCCCACTGCATGACCCTTGGCAAGTTATCTTCTCTATATTTCAGTTAACTCTTGGATAAAATTAGACCAATAATAATACCTACTTCAAAGAGTTTGGGATAAAATCAAATGACTTAATACATGGCAAAGCACTTAGAATGGAGCCTGAACATAAGACAGGCTTAATAAATAACTCATGAAGCAGGGCTTTGTTGCCCATTTGGCCAGGGCTCGGAGAGCTTCAACCATTAGTCCAAGGCCACACATGTGGAAATGGCAAAACAAAACTATTTCAAAGTTATTGTGAGAAAAGAGTTGATCCACATAACTTCTTAAATAGAGCATGTGCTCAATAAATCTTAACTTTAGCTATAAATAGGACAACAACAATACATTATAAATTTTGATTTTTTAAGAGACAAATACTCAAAATACTTTCTGCTTACTATACACTACTTCAAAGTGACAATGAATGAAACCTACTTAGTACTGCTTTATTGAAAGGTAATAAAACTCACAGTGCTTTAAGTTTGAACAAAGTACTTTACCCAAAAATACCAATTAATAAATGTATGACAGATCCTACCTCAGTCATACTTTCTCTAAATCTTTCTGTTGACTAAAATAGTTCTCCAAAGATGAATCTTGCCCTAATATATAACTGCAGGAATTTGACTCTTAAGTCTCTTTCTTGCTTTATTTCACTCATCCCTGGCTGCCAGGGGCATGCAAGAGACTCCAGCAGATGGCTTCCTATGGGCCAGCTCTGGCCTGTGGCACCCCACACACCAGCTAGCAGGTCATAGCTACAATCTTCCCACCAAGCTGTGATCTCAGCCTTGAGTGGGGAGATCCATTTGGTTCATTCTTTGGGTGTCCCCTGCCTCAGTCTCAAAAGTAGAAGCTGCTCTTGATATTTATTATGGCAATATTCCTTAGAGCCTCATTACTGCTTTCAGTAATTAAACACCTTTTACTAGTTAATAATTTCTGTATAAAGTTTCTCTTTATTTAAATTATCAGTGTGGTTTCTCTCTCCTAACTAGACCCTGACTCAATCCCTGGTGCTTTCTTCTCCTTACCACCCCCCTGCCCATTTTCTGGGGTAGGGGCAGCAAAATTTGAAGGACTTTAGAGTTGCGACTAGTATTTGATGTTTTTTCACCTAAGAGAACACAAACAGGAGGTTTTAAATATCACCTGTCATTGTCTAACACAAAGGATCCTGTTTTTCTTACACCACAAATAAACAAAAGTTTATTAGATTATGCTAATCTTTTAAAGAGATGAATGGCTGCTTTGACATTTTACTTTTTAATTCTCAGAAACTGAGAGAAGTTAAAATGTGTTTTGTTTCATTGTTATCAACACTTCAGAAACAGGTAGGGAATTCCCTGGCAATCCAATGGTTAGGATTCTACTTTCACAGCTCAGGGTACGGGTCAATCCCTGGTGAGGGAGCTAAGATTCCACATGCCACAAAACATAGCCAAAAAACAAAGAAAAAAAAAAAAAAAGAAATGGACAGGAAACAGAACTGCATGGTACAGTAATATTTACCCTTGGATTTATTTATCAGAAGAATTATACTTCTGAAGAAACGCTTTAGTTCTAAGCCAAATACTCAAGTTAGAATCACCAATTTAAAAGCAAATAATAAAAATATAAACTAAAAATCTGTGATTCTAAACAGTCTTTTTGTAATAAATCAAGAGGGTAAAATGATCTGTATTTGTATCAGAAGCATACATTCCTCACTGAACAGAAATTTCTTGACTATCTACTACGTAGTAAACAATAGGTCAGGTGTGGAGGATGCAAAGACAAATAAATAAGCTAGGGTGTTATCTATTTCTTTGAATATGTGGAAAATATTCAGTTTCACCACCGCTAAAGTGTTTTTAATTCTCCTATCTTTGATCAGCTGAAAAAGATAATGCAGAAACACCTAGGGTGGAAAAAACATCAAAAGTTCAACAATTGTTGCAATTTAAATATTAATGTGCTTAAAAAATAAAGGCAAAGTGTGAAAAAGGCTAAGATTCCTTCCCTCAGTGAGCTCACGCCACAGCTGGAGGTACAAATATGTGCCCCTTAAATTAAGACACACAACACAACCCACTAATGCTGAAAGTGTTTGGATGCAAAGGAGAGAGAGTAATAAATTCTGACTCAGGGAGGCTGAAAACACTTGGCTGGGTCTTGAAGAATGAGTAGTTCAGGCAAAGGAGACAAAAGAGCATTATGTGCTAAAGCAAAGATTCAGGAAGAGAACTGGGAGTTTGGGGCAGGTTAAATTTATAGGTATGTTTGGAATATAGGGTCTGGACAGGTGTAGGAGAAAAGCCAACGGTAAACTGTGGCTTAAATTTTTCAAAAGGGAGATCATATATCCACTGAAAGCCTCAATACAGCAGCACACTACCATCAGGAGGATATTTACACCCTAATAGTATTCCTTCCTCCTCCCTCTTCACCAGCTGCTAAAGAGAAAATCCACCATGCAGCGCTGATGAATAAGATTCACACACACCTGAGCAAATAGTAAGCTGAGTACTTACACATTAGATTTAGGGTGATCCTCAGTAAATATCACTCTTGATTTAAAGGAACATAGTACCCTGTCCGCCCCCCCCCCCCTTCAGAATCCAATTTGTGTTCTACATGGGCAAACTAAAAGGGGAAGTGAAAGGCTATTAGAAATTTGGGGTCACAGTTTGTCATCCTATCAGAGCAGATGTTAAGAACTCTCTTCTTTTAATGCAAATCAATTACCTATTTCAAGTTTTATGGTTTAGTCAAACAATTAGAATTGAGGCGGCTGCCGCATACATTCAATATGCCTGCAGGCTAGTTTCTGCTGCATGATCAAATAGGGAACATAACCAAGAATCCCCAACAATGCCTGGATTTCTGCTGCTAGAATATTTAACAATACTTTATTAGTGGTATCTCTACTTTTGCAAACAAAACAACTAAGGCACTTGCTTGCACTTATGTAATGTCTTTGGTCTCTGGAAACTTAAGATGTTTCACCAGTTTTACAGTCTTTAATCCTGTATAGTTGGGAAGTACTATCACCTTTTACTGGGCTTCGCAGGTGGTGCTAGTGGAAAGAACCTGCATGCCAACGCAGATAGACATAAAAGATGGGGGGTTTGATTCCTGGGTCAGGAAGATCCCCTGGAGGAGGGCATGGCAACCCAGTCCAGTATTATTCCCTGGAGAATCCCATGGACTGAGGAGCCTGGCAAGCTACAGTTCATAAGGTTGCACAGAGCTGGACACGACTGAAGTGACTTAGCACGCACGCGCCACATTTTACTAAAGGTAAAACCCAAGCACCTAAAGAGAAAAAAATATGATGAATGTAGGCCTAGAATTCAGCTACTAACAAGATATTACTCATATTTCTCCATTATTCTAACAGGACCAGTGAGACTGACAAAGCCAAATGGGGTAAGCCCAGTAGGCATGGATAGGAATGGAGTGTGACAGTCGGGCTGAAGAGAGTAGGAACACACACAAGGGACATCAAGAGCCATATGCCGGGGAATATGGCATAAGGTGCCATATTCAAAAGTCAAGTCTTAGTTCTTACAGATCCCAGAACTTCCAGGCAATTCCAATTCCCCACCACAGATTGTTGCAGGTCTAATTTTGTTGCACTATTTAATAGTACAAAGAGGGGGAAAAAAGGCTCCATGCTCAGATGTGTTGCAGAAGTACTAGGTTAGTTAACTAGAACTAGTTCCTTTCCTGCAGGATTCCTCAGGACCTTTCACCACTAATGGACACTGGAAACTCAGCAAGCAAAAAAGATTACACAGATTTCCAACACTTATTTCACAGCAGGACTACCCTCCCCGTCATAGTCCAGAAGAATACGCTAAGAATACACTACACCAGTGCCTGACAGAGTGGTAAAATTCAATGACAGGATTTAAACCCAAACACATGTATCATCAGGAGGTGAGATTTCCGGCAGTGACTTAAATCCCACATAAATGATTAAACTTCATGTTAAGAGAAACAAGGATGAAGTCATTACCTTTTGGTGCTCGTCTCTGTAGCACTCCTGCTGTACCATTTCTAAAAGGTTTAGAGCCAACTGCTGCCTAGAAGGACCTTCTTCATCCATGGATATACAGTCTTCCAAAGCAGTAGAAGACAGTATCTGCAGAACTGGCATCACTAGCAGCAACGAGGACTTTGGGATCTTCTGACTCTCAGCAGAAGAAAGGAGCTTCAGAGCTGGTGATCCAAATAACAATTCAGAGTTTTCAAAATTAATACCACAGTCAAACAAAATGCTTTTTTGTTTAAGAGAAATACGCAAAAAGCTTTCTTGCCCTTTTACAATTGGGTCATACACACAATTAAGATGATAAACCTTATCCTTTAAGAAGTAAAAAGAACATAAAAATTAACTCAGCAAAAATAGGCTGTTAATGTACAGAACTTTTTAGTTTTTACTTGAGGAAATTCATATCACAGGCCAAAAAGTAAAATCAACTCTTTTTTTTTTTAAGGTCAATATGAATTTCTTTAAAATTCAACTCAACTTTTGCCCTTATACCCTGTCAGATCCTCTACCCTCAACAAACTGAGCCAAGAGACCAGAGTTCCTGATCTATGGATAACAAAACCAACACGTGCACTTCTCTTTCAAACCCAGCTGAGACTTGTATCAAGAGATGCAAAAGTAAAAAAGGTGAAGCAGGGGATGACCTTCAGCAGTAATTACTAAGAAGCAAATCAGCAAATTCTCAAAGTCCATAACCCATGGAATACAACCCATTTTTACAAAAGACTTTTTTTAACATGGAAACACACACATACAATAACTTACTTATATGTGTAGACTCCCCTAGACTATAAACAGGATGAATTAAAGAATAAACTTTTTTCAGTTATTGAATGAATGCTGATTTACTGAAAGAGGTTATTTGTAAGTTTCAGAGTGAGATTATTAATCAACTTAACTTCCCCACTACACCAAAAAAAAAAAAAAATACAATGAACTTTAAATCATGTCAATGAATTGCTAGTATTGTATTTTAAATCACCTGGAAGTCAAACCTGAGTGTGGCATGAAAAACAAACACTTGTTACTCCAACACTACGAATTTACTTTTTTTGCCTAAATATTAGTCTTAATCCATAATTGTCAGTTATTACAGTAATCTAATGTATTTAACAAAATATGAAATTCATATAATACAAATATTTCTATATTCTGTACTATGGATCTTGCAGGCATTTTTATAAATTGCTATTTACAATCATAGCCAGTGTTAGTAATTAAGAAGCATAACATTGTATTATGCACGCTCAGTCGCTTCAGTCCTGTCTCTCTGCAATCACATGAACTGTGGCCTGCCAGGCTCCTCTGTTCAAGGGATTCTCCACGCAAGAACACTGGAGTGGGTTCCCATGCCCTCCTCCAGGGGATATTCCCGATCTAGGGATTGAACCTGCATCTTCTGCGTCTCCTGCATTGCAGGTGGATTCTTTACCACTGAGCCACTAAAGAAGCCCCAACATTGTATTAGTGCTGTGTATTTTTAAAACTTGAAATAATCAATATTCTCCCCGTTATCTTATTGCTTTGAGCATTCTTTCCCAATATACTAAACAATAGGCTTTTGTTTATATTTCAACATGATATACTAACTCAATAGTTTTCAGGATGGTTTATTCACTCTATCGAAGGTAACTTCAAATCAGAGACACTGGTTTACAAAAGAAAAACTTGGCTCTTCTCCAATAAAATATTGGAGTGTTTGATCCTGTATTATCCTATCACACATGAGCTATAATGAAGGACTGGAGCCTCAGAATTAGGAATGCAGATTCTCTAGGGCATCAAAATTTTTTTTCTGGTCCAAAAACAAAACCCATGTATACAAAATATCCAGAAGAGACAAATTTAGAGACAGAATGCACTTTAGTGTTTTTCTGGGACTGAGGGTGGGAATGAGGATTAACTGTAAATGGGTATAAGAAATTTGGGGGAGAGGGATTGATGCAAAATGTTCTAAACTAGACTCCACAACCTGGCGGCACAACCCTGTAAATTTACTTTTTTAAAACTTATTTATTTATGGCTGTGCTGGTTCTTCGTTGCTGTGTGGGCTTGTCTCTGGTTGCGGTGAGCGAGGGCTACTCTCTAGACGCAGTACATGGACTTCTCATTGACGTGGCTTCTCCTGTTGTGGAGCACGGGCTCTAGTCTTGAGAGCTTCAATAGTCGCAGCACACAGGCTCATTAGCTAAGGCCCCGAGAGCTTGCAGGCTTCAGCGGTTGTAGCACATGGGGTCACATTACTTGTGGGGCAAGGCTTATTTTCTCCATCGCATATGGAATCTTCCTGGACCAGGGGTCGAACCGGTGTCCCCTGCATTTGCAGGCGGATTCTTTTCCAATGTACCACCAGGGAAGTCCCATAAATTTGCTTTTAAAAGCATGTTATTGTACATATAAAAATGGTGAGCTGTAAGGTAAGTAAATTTGCCTTAAGAAAGCTGCTTTTTAAAAATAATAAAACTATGATTGTCTTAAGTAACAGAATTGGAAGATTATACCTAAAGGAGGATGCCATGGAAACTCTTTAAGGAGGGGAGGCAAAAACAGTTTAGTAAGAGACTAGAGAAGAAGGTACAAAGAGAACAGGGCCAATAAGCAAAAGCAGGGTAGGAATCAAAGCCCTTAAGAGAGCCAAGGGTCCCTTTCGTGTGCTAAAGCTATTTCTAAGACTGTAAATGAAAGAGCAATTCATCCTCAAAATCATGGATTAAAATGCCCAGAAGGAGTTACACAATCAGTATTTACCTCAAGCACATTTTAAAAATGAAAAGTGGGAATGAATCAACGAATCATGGCATCATAACATATACATCACAAATTAGATACCATCCTACATTACTGCATGTATTATATTGGACCAAGTAAAGCAAGGCAATATTAATGTAAAAGCCACAATTTACATTTGTTTGTTGATCTGCAAACTTGATTCTTTCCCACATTATTCTTTTTTTAAAAATTAATTTATTTATTTTAATTGGAGGCTAATTACTTTACAATATTGTAGTGGTTTTTGCCATATATTGACATGAATCTGCCATGGGTGTACAAGTGTCCCCCATCCTGATCCCCCCTCCCATCCCAGCCCTCAGGGTCATCCCAGTGCACCAGCTTTGAGTGCCCTGTTTCATGCATCAAACTTGGACTGGTCATCTATTTCACATATGGTAATATACATGTTACAATGGTTTTCTCTCAAATCATCCCACCCTCACCTTCTCCCACAGAGTCCAAAAGACTGTTCCTTACATCTGTGTCTCTTTTGCTGTCTCACATATAGGGCTATCGTTACCATCTTTCTAAATTCCATATATATGCGTTAATCTACTGTATTGGTGTTTTTCTTTCTGACTTACTTCACTCTGTACAATAGGCTTCAGTTTCATCCACCTCATTAGAACTGATTCAAATGCATTCTTTTTAACTGCTGAGTAATATTCCATTGTGTATATGTACCACAACTTTCTTATCCATTCTGTCTGCCAGTGGACACCTAGATTACTTCCATGTCCAAGCTATTGTTAACAGTACTGTGATGAACACTGGGGTGCACGTGTCTCTTTCAATTCTGGTTTCCTTAGTGTGTATGCCCAGCAGTGGGATTGCTGGGTCATATGGCAGTTCTATTTCCAGTTTTTTAAGGAATCTCCACACTGTTCTCCATAGTGGCTGTACTAGTTTGCATTCCCACCAACAGTGTAAGAGAGTTCCCTTTTCTCTGCACCCTCTCCAGCATTTATTGTTTGTAGACTTTTTGATAGCAGCCGTTCTGACTGGCATGAGATGGTACCTCATTGTCCCACATTATTCTTAAACAGAACATTTTTTTTGCCTCCCTTTAGCTCCATTCCTTACTTTTTTTTAAGTCAATACTGGACAGTCAAGAGAATGTTATCTTCATTTGTTCTAGGTAGGTTAACAAAATAATCATAAATTAAGCCTTGTTCAATGTGGCGCCAGTTTTGAATAGTAAAGGTGTATAGAGTTTTAAAAGTAAATTCAAATGCTAAACACCTATTCTGCTTCAAGGGCTTTATGCTATTGATTCTGTTTGCTGTACAACTGTGAATGAGCTGTCACACCCTTCAGAATATTTACCAATGTCACTGCTATATAATTGAGAACATAATGTCCTAACAAACAGCTGAGATATTTGGTAAATTATGGTATATGGAATCTTGCACAAAACACCTTGATAAGAAAAAGAAAGCTCTATTTGATAATGACTAAACAGACAAATTCCAGAATGGACATTCAAAATATATAGGACTTTACAGCACAGTACAATATGTAGTTCAAGTGACACCTGCCAATACTCATGTTAATTCATGTTACTCTTGTGAGCGTATTTTTATTTACCTAGACTTAAGATTGGCTTCTGTTGACTTGCTGGAGTCTGTAGAAGTAGTAAAGCTATTCCAATTATGACTGGTTCAACAGGAAAATCCTAAAGGAAAAAAAGAAAAGCAAAGAGCTGAAGAAGTTTCCAAGACCCATTGATTTATAATATGTATCTAGGAAAAGTATATTTAACATGAAATATTATAAACCTATTGTACAAAATTACTTACAGCAAGCCTGCTCTATTTAAGGAAGAATTGTTGAATGCCACAGCAGTCACACGTAAATTCAAAATGTTATCATATCTGGCCAAAGAGCAGTAAGTTATAAACCATACTAATTCAGAGGAAAAACCTGCAGTCTTCAAAACAGTCAATCTTTGCAAATCAATAAAAACTACCTGAAATACTTAAGAATCTTTCATTTCTGGAAAGTAGCTGAATTGTCTACTTAGGTAATACAGACATTGTTCATCTATACAACTTACATAATAAATTACAGTTAACAAATTTTGATAAATCATGTTATTATAATAAAACAAACATCAGTACCAGAAAAGCAGAGATTTATTTTTAAATTACAGTAACTTATTAAGTATATGTAAATATAGTAAAGCAATAACCATAGAAATTTAAGGTCATTAATTTCACCAAGTATATAAATGAAATTAAAAAAAAGATAAAAAGGACATGTATTAAACTCTAATAAGGAAAATGCAGGTGGCATAAGATGTCATTTGAGGTTTCTATATAAAGAAAACAATAATGTATTATGGAACTAAAGAAGGTCCAACACACTCTGCTAAAATTACTTCATTCTGAAATTTACAGAAGTGTCTACAATTCTGTAACAAATTCTGTAGAATTCTACAATTCTACAAGCAGAAATTTCCCATGAATCATGAGTGTAGGCAAAAAATTAAAAAACGAAATGTGAGATAGAGCTGTGTGTTAAAGAAACACTAGAGAGAAATCAACTTAGTCTGACACAACCAGAGTTATAATCCTGGAGATACCATCAACTCTGGCACAAATTAATAAATGTGTATCTACATCTTCAGGCTTCTCTGGTGGCTCAGTGGTAAAAAGAGCCCTCCTGCCAATAGGAAGAAACCCACCGGAAAGCCTTTAACACACAGGCTATCATTGGAAAGGCCACCAAGTAGCTTCTCATGAGACTGGCCTGTTGAGAACAGATGGTGGAAGAGAAAGAGCTGGAGATCAAGACACCCAAAATAAGGATAAGTAACGGCAGAGGATGAGACTAGATGACTTTAAATTCTGTTCATGATTCTGAGAGGTCACAAATTTTTTGTGTGATTAGAGGGCTTCCTTGGTGACTCAGACGGTTAAAGAATCTGCCTGCAATGCAGAGGACCCAGGTTCTGTCTCTGAGTTGGAAAGATCCCCTGAAGAAGGGAATGGCTACCCATTCTAGTATTCTTGCCTGGAGAATCCCATGGACAGAGGAGCTTGGTGGGGTCCATGGGGTCTCAAAGATTCAGACATGACTGAGTGACTAACACTTCCCTTCCACTGATTTAATGAACACCTGAGAACGGTACCATTTAATGAGGTCTTTCAATAAAAGCCTGTGTTGGATATCTCATGAACACCTTCAAACACTACAGCTATAGACTCATACTGCCTGCCCCGGGCCACTGAGAGATCCAGAAGTACAGGGAAGTTAAAGCCCCATAGGCCATGACTTGACAAGTTGTTAAGAGAAGTCCAGGGAAAAATGCTTCGGCCTTCATTCTGGATCCTTCTGGCAGGTTCTGAAACATCTTCCATAACACTTCTTAGCATATTCCATGAGATGAGCAACCGGCTCCTTAGAGTGGTGGCCAACTTGATAACACTTGTGCTGCCTCTCCCACCCTTAGTATTTCACTCTTCCTGTCTCTCTCCCATTTGCTTCCTGAGATCACAGCCACAGGTGGCCTCCTGATGATAAGCCTTTGCCTTTGTGGAAACCCAGGTTTTGTTTTTGCCTTTAGGGAAATTCAGGGTCTACTTGTGGGGGAATCAAGGCTAATTCAAGAGCCTAACTGGAGAAAAGAAGTAAAGAAACCTTTATATTGGACCACAGATATCACTGGAGTCTTAATGACGACAAACACCTGGAGTCCTTTCGCCTCAATCAAATGAAAGATAGCACTGGGCATCACCTGTGTCCCAGGCAGGAAGTACATGTGCTGGGCTCGGGGATGCTACTGTGAACGAGAGAGCATGAAAAAGTTTTTATACTGTTGTTGGATTTTTTTTTTCTTATTGTTGTTTTGTTTGTTTAGTGAAAAACAAGGAATGAGAAAGGCTACAGCAAAGCTAAGAATCTGTAGCAGACACAGCAATGACAGCCCAGCTCACAATCCCCCAGTGTCACAGCTCCGCAACCTTCCCTGCCCTCCGCTCAGAGTTGACTGATCCAAGCTGGGCCAATCAGACCATTCTCCCTAGGAATCTGAGAACTGAAACCGAGACACACAGTGAAGAAAAGAAGCGGGGACTGAGTCATCTGATGGTAATGTGTCTCCAGCCTTACCAAAGCTGGGATGTACAGCACTCTCCACTTTGAAAGCTCCCTAGTCTCCCCACAAACAATATTTTCTGTTAAGAGTACGTATGCTTAGGGCTCTGTGCTTCTAATGTAGGGGGCATGGGCTCAATCACTGGTCAGGGAACTAAGGTCACACAAGTCGCGTGGTATAGCCAAAAAAAAAAGAGAGAGAGAGAAAAGAATATATATATTTTGCTTGAAATGGAAAGCACCTTAGGTTATGATCATTCAAATAGGCTAAAAATAGTTCAGCTAAGACCAAATACATTGAAACTAATGTAGCCTAAGAAATACATCCATTTTTAGTGGATTTTTGAATGAAATAAATCCAATATAAGAACAGAAAAGGAATAAAGAGGAAAAGACAAGTTAATATAATATTTGAATTGAACATTTAGCTAAATTTCCTGGGGGACAGGAAATTTCACAACATAAGTATTTTAACAGTTCTACATATTTTTAATTCCTTCTAAAATTTTTTAAATATTGGGCAGATGGAAGACACAGCATAAATAAGGCCTTCTCCCACAGACACTATTTCATCATTCTCAATGAAAGTATTCTGTCATTCTACATTAAAATCAAAAATATTTTTAAAATTCGACTCAAGTCAAAAATAGGACAATCTGAATTTTAATACAGATATTATCTATAAGAAGTTGAAATGCGTAAAATATGTTTAAATCTATCAGTTCAGAATACTTTCAGAAATTAGTAAGTAGAGAAAGAGTCAAGCATGTATTCTAACTTTTCTGTATAAACTGGATAACCAAATACTAAGTGGAACCAACTACATCTTTTAAGAGAAGTATTCCAGCTAACAAATGAAGAAGAACAGAATTAGATCATTACTTCTTTAATTCCTAGTGAATTAATAGAACTAGGTACTGAGCATCAACAACAACCAACATCATAAAAAGAAGAACGACACATATTATGTGCTTCTTGATGAAAGAACACACCATGCCCTGTAGTCTTGGAAACAAAAAAATAAAACAAAAATCTAAATCTGATCAGGTCTCTATAGCTAACAACCTATGAACAGAGAAACATGTCAAAGTGCACCAAGAGATTGCAATCAGCAGATTTCAAGATTTACAAAACTCTATAGCTCACATAAGCCAGATTGTTCTTTTTTTTAAAATAGGTAAACAATGTACAGACACACATGGAGGTGATAAATCTATAAACAAATGTAAAGAAGGTATCACTACAGAAGTCAGGATAGTCAGGGGAGAAAGGAGGTTGTGATTAGGACTGGGCTCCTGGAAAACTTCTCGGGTTGCCAGAAAAGTTCTATTTCTTTATTTTTGATGCTTACAAGGTTGTTTACCTTATATGCAAAAATATATATATATAATAATAATAAAATTATTTAAGAGTGCTAGTTTAAAAGGTAGATGTTTGGACCCATCCAGCCCAACTAATTCAATATCTTTAGGGGTAGGACCTAGGCATTTACAGTTTAAATAAAATCTGCCTAGTGATTTTGATGCACTCTAGTCTGAACAATTTGATTGGAATATAAACTTCACAGATCTTGTCTTTTTCACCTAATTGCCATAGCAAAATATTTGCCAAAAAAAACTCCTACTACTCACATGAACCTACACAAACACAAAGGAACATTATGGGTTTACCTGTTAAGTACATTACATATATGGTTAAGACAGGCAATTCCAAGTAATTTAACTATATAATATTATCCATATAGAATTTTCTATATATTATTTATCTACAAATACTATTTATTCATGACTTCCCTGGTGGCTCAGACGGTAAAGTGTCTGCCTACAATGCCGAAGACCCAGGTTCAATCCCTGGATCAGGAAGATATCCTGGAGAAGGAAATGGCAACCCACTCCACTATCCTTGCCTGGAAAATCCCATGGACAGAGGAGCCTGGTAAGCTACAGTCCAGGGGTCACAAAGAGTCAGATACGACTGAACGATTTCACTTTCACTATTTATTCACATTTTATATATATTTTATTAGTATAATATATATCAATATATTATCTATTATACCTATTATCTAATAGGTATAACTATATAAAATTGATATAAACATCTGAAAAAATATGATTATTTTATTATATTAACTACATAATTTGTAACATCTAAGTATGTGCTCAGGTGTGTCCAATTCTTTGCGACCCCATAGGCTATAGCCCACCTAGCTCCTCTGCCAATGGAATTTTCCAGGCAAGAATACTGGAGTGGGGTGCCATTTCTTACTCCAGGAGATCTTCCCAACCCAGGGATCAAACCCATGCCTCTTATATCTCCTGCATTGGCAGGTGGATTCTTTACCACTAGTGCCACTTGGGATATGGTAATAATGTACAGTAACATTTAATATGCTTAACAACGTATATTACCATATATTAAATGTTACTATATATTATTACTATATATTACTGTATCTAATAGATAATATATATTATAATTTAGTTACCATTAATATATAACACAAACATATCATTATATAATATATATATAAAACCTAGCATCTGCTTCCCTGGTGGCTCAGACAGCAAAGAATCTGTCTGCAATGCAAGAGACTCAGATTCAACCCCTGGGTCAGGAAGATCCCCTGGAGAAGAGAATGGCTACCCACTCCAGCATTCTTGCCTGGAGAATTTCATGGACAGAGGAGCCTGGCAAGCTATAATCCATGGGGTTGCAAAGAGTCAGACATGACTGAGCATCTAACACACACAACACACACACATATAAGACCCAGCATCGGTGAAATCATGCTAATCACAAAACTGACAAATTGACAAAAGACTGACTTGAGTTTTCCCTGGCTCCCACCTCCCACCAAAATCTACACTCATGTTCTCTGTTTCCTCATTTACCATTCATTCCTTTATTCCAATTTGGTTCTTATTGCCATCACTCTGCTGAAACTGATTCTTCTGTGAAGAATACATCTCTACAGGCTGAAGCCTAAGAATACTTTCCAGCCCTTACTTTGAATCCTCTCCCCAGAACCCTGTTGACCAACCCCCTTCTAGAAAAACTCCTTCCGTTGATTTTCATGTCTGAGACAGATGACACAAGAAGGAGTATCTCAAAAGGGAGGATGATCATCTATCTCTTCTGCTTATGATACAATCCTCCTAGCTGTACTTTTTCAGACTCCTCTGTATCTATACACTCCAAATATTCACAGCTTCTAGAATTCCATTCCAAACCCTGTCATGCACTCCATGGTTAAAACTCTAACTCCAAAGTTGATGTTTACAAATCTATACCTTTAGCCTAAGCTTCCATCCTAAATTCTAAAACCAGATATCCATCTATGATACCTACATACCTCAAACCAAGCATATCTAAAACTAAATCTATCATCTTCCCTCCAACATCAGCTACCATTTCTAAAGTGAATGCCACCATCCAGTTGCCCAAAATAGAAAGTTGAGACTCCACCAAGGACTTCTCCTTGACCGTGTACTCAACCACAAGGCCCTACTGATTTCATGTTCTATATTTCTCTTTTCCTATCTTTATTTCCCTAATTAGCCCCTCGCCATGGACTGAGGACCCCCTTCCAAAATATATACAATGGAGCCCTTACTGCCAATTGACTGTATTTGGAGTCAGGAAGTAATTAGTAATAGTTAAATGAGGACATAAGAAAGAAAGAAAGTGAAGTCACTCAGTCATATTCGACTCTTTGCGACCCCATGGACTGTAGCCTACCAGGTTCCTCTGTCCATGGGATTTTCTAGGCAGGAATACTGGAGTGGGTTGCCACTTCCTTCTCCAGGAGATCTTCCCGATCCAGGGATTGAACCTGGGTCTTCCGCATTGTAGGCAGACACTTTTTCATCTGAGCCACTAGGGAAGTCCATGAGGTCATAAGGGTGGGGCCTTAATACAAAAGGATTAGTGTCTTGTAAGAAGAAACAATAGAGACCTCATTCTTGTCCTCTCTCCACTGTGTGAGAACACAGTGAGACAGCAGCCTTCTACAAGCCAGCAAGAAAGAGACATTAGGAATCAAATTGGCCAGCCCCCTCAGCTTGGACTTCCTAATCTCCTGAACTGCGAGAATGAACTTCTGTCGCTTAAGGTATCCAATCTGTGATTATTTTCTTATGGCAGCCCTAGCACTCTAAGACATCCATCCTCACTTTCTGCCCTATTCGTGTTCCCTTCCTCCAAACCCTTTTCCACTCTCCCACTAGAATGACCTTACACACACACAAGTAGGTGGGTACCACTTTACTGAAAGTTCTTCAATAGCATGCCACTGCCTAAAAGATAAGACATAAGCTCATTTGTGAGGGAGGGCAGAGCCTTTGTGATAGGCTCAGCCTTCTCTCCTACATCTTAATCCTGAGCAACACTCAACACTTTTTTCTGAATGGGCCATGCCTGTGACTTCCTCACGTTCCTGTGTTTGGGCACACACTGTTCCCGCAGCTGGAATGCCTTCCCAGCTACAGCTTGTACCAAGTTTGCTTAGCAAACTCCTCCAATCTGAACTCAGGCCCTACCTCCCTTAAACTATGCTCCCACTGGACTTTAAATACACCCTCACAAAAACATTTACCTTACTGTACTATTTATTTGCATGTTTCTAAGTCACTTGAGGTCACAGAATGGCCTTTTCATTTATGAACAAATGACTCTTGATAAACACATGGGTTTGAACTGCACAGGTCCACTTGTACATAGATTTTTGTCAACAGACACATACTACAGAGCTACACAATCAGCAGATGGTTGAATCAACAGATGCAGAACTCTAGATATGGAGAGCCGACTGTAAAGTTATACGTGTATTTTCCACCTCTCAGAGAGTTGGCACCCCTAATTCCCATGTTGTTCAAGGGTCAAATGAATTCTTCCCTTGTTTTTCAGTCATTCAGTTGTGTCTGAGTCTTTGCGACCCTATGAACTGTAGCACGCCAGTCTTCCCTGTCCTTCTCTATCTCCAGAGTTTGCTCAAATTTATGTCCAATGAGTCAGTGATGCCATCCAACCATCTTGTCCTCTGTCATCCCCTTCTCTTCCTGCCCTCAGTCTTTCCATGCACCAGGGTCTTTTCCAACAAGTCAGCTCTTCGCATCACATGGCCAAAGTATTGGAGCTTCAGCATCAGTCCTTCCAATAAATATTCAGGATTGATTTCCTCTAGGATTGACTGGTTTGATCTCCTTGCAGTCCAAGGGACTCTCAAGAGTTTTCTCCAACATCAAAAAAAGCATCAATTCTTTGGCACTCAGCCTTCTTTATAGTCCAACTCTCACATCCATAAATGACTACTGTGAAAACCATAGAATTGACTAGACAGACCTCTGTCAGCAAAGTAACCTCTCTGCTTTTTAATATGCTGTCTAGGTTGGTCGTAACTTTTCTTCCAAGGAGCAAGCGTCTTTTAATTTCATGGCTGCAGTCACCATCTGCAGTGATTTTGGAGCCCAAGAAATAAAGTCTCTCACTCTTTCCATTGCTTCCCCCACTATTTCCCATGAAGTGATGGAACTGGATGCCATGATCTTCGTTTTTGAATGTTGAGTTTTAAGTCAGCTTTTTCACTCTCCTCTTTCACTTTTATCAAGAGGCTCTTCAGTTCCTCTTTGCTTTCTGCCATAAGGGTGCTGTCATCTGCATATCTGAGGTTATTGATATTTTTCACGGCAATCTTGATTTCAACTTGTGCTTCATCCAGCCCAGCATTTCTCATGATGTACTCTGCATATAAGTTAAATAAGCAGGGTGACAATATACAACCTTGACGTACTCCTTTCCCAATTTGGAGCCAGTCCATTGTTCCATGTCCAGTTCTAACAGTTGCTTCTTGACCCACATACAGGTTTCTTAGGAGGCAGGTCAGGTGGTCTGGTATTCCCATCTCTTGAAGAATTTTCCACAGTTTGTTGTAATCCACACAGTCAAAAGCTTTAGCGTAGTCAGTGAAGCAAAAGTAGGTATCTTTCTGGAATTCTCTTGCTTTTTCTATGATCCAACAAATGTTGGCTTTTTGATGTCTGGTTCCTCTGCCTTTGCTGAATCTGACCTGTACATCTGGAAGTTGCTGGTTCACAGACTGTTGAAGCCTCACTTAGAGTATTTTGAGCATCACATAGGTTGTGGCATATAAGTGTTGAATATTTGTGTCCTACACAAGTAAATGAAAAAACTATCACTGTGGTAGACCCTTAACTGATGCGCCAAACAGTATGTAATGACTCATTTTTATAATAAATGATAATAGCAGTATTATATTACTGGGCTTCCCTGGTGGCTCAAATGATAAAGAATCTGTCTGCTATGTGGGAGACCCAAGTTCAATCCCTGGTTGGGAAGATCCCCTGGAGAAGGGAATTGCTACCCACTCCAGTTTTCTTGCCTGGAGAATTCTATAGGCAGAGGAGCCCAGCAAACTACAGTCCATGGGGTCACAAAAAGTATGATCTAATAGTATTAGATAAAAAACACCTTTGATATGCAATAAAGTAAAAGAGTATACTCACCTTGCTACTAAAAGATCAATGTAAGTGATAACTGATATTAAAACTTCTTACTATCCTTACCTCCTTCAGAAGTTCAACACTGTGCTCTAAAAGGTGAATTAAAGATGAACATTCCCCAGTTATGTTTAAGCTGACTTCACACACACACAGCAGCTGAAGGGTCAGCTGGGTAAGCTGAATTTTCCAGAAAACAGGATAACGCAAAAGGTTTATGTATACTTCTTCAATAAACAGCATCACTTCTGTTGTCTGTATCAAATCTTTGATCTGAGAAACAATCATTATATGATATTAAAATAATACACAAACCAAAAGATAATTTAACTTATACAAGAAGCTTACCAATAAATTATTTTTTCTCTAAACCTATAAAGACTTAAAAGAGATGAAGAAATTTATGTAACTCAAAGACAGTTAAACCACACAACTCTGCCTTCTCCTATTGTCACTAACCGAAACACAATTTGCTACTGTTTTTGTTACTGCTGGCTGGCAGGAATTCTTCTCATTTATTTTTCTAACTACTCTCAGTGCAGATTTTAAAAGACAAATTACATGACAGTACCACATGTTGAAGTAAATAAATTAAAGTTGATTTTGAATCCTTCAAATGGACTTGCCCTTCTACAATTCCAACATAGTTACCTGCAAGAAAAGAGTTAGCATGTTATTCTAATGCACTGCTAAGCCCTCCATCTGCAAGAAATTTGTTCAGACAACCTTAACTGAGAGCATCATTTCCAAACATGGCAGATGCAGTGAAAGACCATATTCAAATAGTAGAGTGTCTTCTCAACTGGCTAATGTATTAGATAGGAAGGACTTGAATGCTCTTGAAAATCCCAATTCAATTCAAACCCAGCTGTTCTGATCAAAATTCTGGAGTTAGTACTAAGGATATGGTCCTACTCACAGACACACTGGCATTTCCCAGAGATTACAAACAATGAACCATCTGCTTCAATCAGGAGCCTTGTGTCTGTTAAATTCATCAAGAGGAAAGCCTACAGTTGACCAGCTGTACCTTTCACCCAGTCGTTACCACCATAATAACCCAAAAAGACTGTAAGTTATAAACAGAAAAATTAATTTCTAACAATAAAAAAGAAAAAAAAACTATTAAAAGATCAAAGGGGAGGAGACAGCAGATAATACTAAGTTATTAAGAAAAAATGTCAACAGTTCAGTAGCCAAATTATTTTACTCCTTTTCAAACATATAAAGGAGTATATTTGCAAAGGCAAAAGGCCACCAAGAATTGAAAGGGATTTAAAACAAAGTAAAGCCTCATGCTTATTTGACAATATACTACCTTCAGTGCACTTTTTCTATATAAAATTTTCTGTAATAAAAAAAAATTTTTTCAAGACAGTCTCAGTAACTTCACATTAAAGGCTTTCTAATCTTTAGCATTACCAAAATTCTTAACAAGATTACTTTGTAAGTAATGGTTTCTCTTTATGTTGAAATAGACCATGTCCAATGAATAATATGTGAGATGACAAGTCACAATTAAAAAGAACGACTGGGACAAAAGTCAGTAGTGAAGTTTAAGGCAGGTAAAAAGACAATTCCATAAATACAAAATGAAAGAACAATTGAAGTGAGAAAAAAAAGAAATAGGAGTTTCACTGGTCAGCATCTCATTGACCTATGGATCAACAGTGTGATGGCTATTTCTAAGGAAAAACTTTTAATTATACGATTGTTTTGAAATGCTCCGTATGGATCAGACCACATCTACAGTACTACATTCAGCTCTAAAAAGAACATTTTATAATAATACATTCTCAACACCAATCGACTACAGAAATTCCTTGCAAAGAACAGTGAAAAGTCGAAACCATTTCATGTAGAAAAGTAAAGAAATTGATGAAGAAAAGAAAGAAGAGAGGAAGGGAGTAAAGGATTAAAAGGAAGAAAAGGAAGGAAGAAATGTATAAGATAGAATGCAGATAAGCTGTTTAAAAAGCTTATTTTTGTTTTGTTTTGAGAAGAACAGAGACTAACAGGCAATCTTAGGAAAATGCAAGTCAATTAGAAGTATTTGCTAAAAAAAATATATAAAAAAGGGTTGCCTTGCAAAATAGCATGCTTCCTATCACTGAAATATTTAATTAGTCATGGGATGGTTGTCTCTTAAAGAGCATAATAAATACATATAATCAGTGTGGAAATGAATTACATTACCACTAAGATCCCTCCCAGCTCTGTTCTTCATTCCAATAAAGCTGATTTGTTAATAATTAAATGTATTTATGTCACTAGTCCCATTAGTTCCAAATGATGGATCTGGATTTTTCTTCTCACCTACCGTGACTAAATATATTAACAAGCCACAGATTCCCAGGTGGCACTAGTGGTAAAGAACCTGCCTGTCAATTCAGGAAACATAAGAGACACAGGTTCCATCCCCGGGTCAGGAAAATCTTCTGGAGGAAGGTAAAGCAACCCACTCCAGTATTCTTGCCTGGAGAATCCCATAGACAGAGCAGCCTGGCGGGCTATGCTCCATGGGGTCTCAAAGAGTCAGACACGACTAAAGCGACTTAGCATGCATGCACAGATTCCTGAAAATACTTCACAAAACACACTTTTAGACGTATTTAGGCTTGTTAATATAGGTTGATGCCAGTGAAGGCAAACATCTACCAAAGAGCACAGAACAGGGTAATACAAGCATGCTACGGAACAAGTGTATCCTAGTGCTATATGTTCTGCACATACACTGCTTTATTGGCCACACAAAGCAAAAGCTTTGAAAAAGCCACAGGAGAATTCACTTTAATTAACTTTTCTCTGCCTTGATTACAGGAAAGCCTGATTATGAGTCACAAAAGATTCACTCTAGTCACTCCTTGATAATACAAACTTGAAACAAGTCATCTGTGACCTCAAGTGACCACCTTGAAAAATATTCACAAATTCCCTCCCATTGGCTAAGCAGCATGGTACTCAGATTGTAGGCAAACAACAAACTAGATGGTTAGATGGGATAAATGAATATTATATTCAAATTACAACAATCTGGCAACTGAAATTTTTTTTAAAAAAATCTGTAGTTACAGAGATATTAACTCAAATTTATCATTCCTCTTAACTCCCTAAGCATTCTATCCATACCTCTGTTACGCATCTTTGTCCATCTACTTTGAATTGTAAGAATATATATACCTGTTTTAGCTCCCTTACTAGACTGTGGTCTTCCCAAGAATAGGATCCATACACGTCACCACGTAACGCTATAAGGAAACTTTTGAAAACTGGAATCTAGCCAGCACTCAGATAGTCAAGCCCCCAGTACTGTATGTACCCAGAGAGATGTCTTTTTTCCAGCTTACACAAAGAGGACTTTTTTTGTTGTTGTTAACTTATAACCCTCTCAGTGTCCAGCACGAGGGGAAACAGTTCAAAATTATTTTCCCTGAGGAGTCCTTCTTAAAGTTTTCATTCCTACTAATCCTAAAATGGATTCTGTTGATTTACATTTCTGTGAATTTAGTTAACATTGTGTATATCAGAGTGAAATCTAGATTTGTTTCCATTATCATCTCCAAAACCCAGAAAGTGTTTCTAGAGCTGTTTGCCACATCACACAGGTTCTATTTTATGTACAACAATAACAATCAGTACTTATTAATTCGGGTGCCATGTTGATGAAAGAGGAGAAAAGGCCTTACCTGCAAACATGGAACCATGTCACAACACAGCTGTAGTATCTGTTGTTCCAGCACTGATGGTTGTTCTTTGTCACAAGGGACCCGGGGTTTAAGTAAGACTTTGAGCAGAGTTAATCGGAGTTTAGCATATTCTTGTAACTGGGATGGTTCACAATATAGATACCATAGAAATGGCGCCATAATTTGGATACATGAAACTTCAGACCTGAAAGTAAGTCATGTAATGTAGAAGCCATCACTGAATTACACAGAGTACCAATCAGGCAAGTGTCAAGCATCAACTTAGGGTTCATGATATGTCATAAACTATGATACCATTGAGCGTACCTTTTTTATCACGACTCTTCTATTCTACCATGACCCACCTAAACTCATGCCAAACAGCTGTTTCTACACTGGGGAGAATGACTTAATACCTGGAGCCTATGAGCCTGATGCCCAGGACTAAGAGGGTCTACTTGCACACTTAGCTTCTACGTCTCTAGGACCAGTCTTTGGTGAACATCAGAATCATCTGAGAACCTTTTGAGAATTTCAGACATCAGGATCCATTTTTCCAAGAGTATAATACAAGCGTGCAGTTTTGGAAAAGCTTGACAGCTAAGGTCCTAAGTAAAACACAAAACAAAACTCATGCAGACATCCAAGAAGATGATCAACAGTTAATGTTTACTTGTCAACTTGTCAGCACTTAAGGTGTGCATGTTACTACACTTGGTGTCTTTAAATTCAATCAATCTTTACCTCAACCCTATGAAATAAAAATATTATTATCCCATTATGCAGACACAAAAACTGAGGCAGACAGAAGTGAAATAATTTGCCAAGTCCTCCTAAGTTTTTCCCACTCAAAGGAGGAAGAATTTACAAATCTTTCATGTCTATTTAGATTATAATACATCCCTATAACTCCAAGTCCAAAGTCACTAAAATGCCAGAATGACCTTTCAGACATAAAAATTTGATCATGTCATTAATCACCTTGACAGAGTTTATGCTTAACATAAAGTATTCACAAACCCTTCATAATTTGACCTCTATCTTTCCAATTTCATTTCTTCTTCCTCTCCACTCTTCGCTGAACTACACTAAATTTCATTCTGATCCTCAGTCAAGTCATCTGGGTTTTCTTCTCACCTGCTGTTACATTTATCTGTAATACTCTCCCCTTTCCCCTTTTCCTGTTCCCTCCTCTGCCTAATTTCTAGCATCTTTCAGTTCTCCCCGTTAAAATGACTTCCTGAGGGCCTTCCCTGACACACAGCCTTGGTCAAGTCCCCATTGTGTGCTTGCACAGGATAATGACTTTATTGTCATTATTTATTTATATCTCCATCCCCTGCTAGACCATCAGTCAATAAGGGCATGAATCATGGGTTTCTGTTCAATGCTGTATTACCAATAAGCATACACACTAGGCCCTCAGAGATGCTCAATCTTTAAACTAATTGATTCATTTACACTGTCACACAGTAGTTTTATAATTAGCATTCATTGATTAAACATCATGATTTTATTTTAACATTTTTCATATTTATTATAAATAAGTTATTATTAGATAAGATAGAAAGATGAAACAGGCATTATCTATCTTTAAGAAGCATGTAGTCTAACAGAGATGATCAGCTCTGTTCCTGGACTAGAGAATACAAAGTGAAAAAGGTGCTGAAAGAAAGGTATAGGTGCAATACTTAATGGAGGAAATGGTAGTTAAATCATGACTGATGACATTAATTTTATAATGCTATACATTCCACAGCAATGTGATTTCAAAACACCATCAACACTCACAAAAATTTAAAAGTTACCAAATTGATAAGATTTAACCTATTCATTCATTCATTTATTCTCTTGACAAAATTTACTGAGCCCCTACAGACATCTTCACTCTCCTATGTGCTAGAAACAAAATTAAACACTTGCTCTGACAGAGCTCACAATCTGGAGGAAGTTGCTTTTTTTTTTCCCTCATCAGCACCAATATTTACACAATCTATAAAAAAAAAAAAGGACTTGTGAGTTCATAATTATTAATGAAACATTAATAATTATCTTTATCACAATACCTACTTTAGGAAACTAAAAAAAGTTTCATAGATCAAGCAAAGAGATGCTGTATATATGGATTAGACTATGGAACAGAAAAGAGACTTAAAAAACATCGTTCCCCCATCTCTCTCCAATAATGTACTCCCCAAAGAATAAATACTAGCCAGGTGGGAAGCAACAGTTAGAACTGGACATGGAACAACAGACTGGTTCCACATAGGAAAAGGAGTACGTCAAGGCTGTATATTGTCACCCTGCTTATTTAACTTATGTGCAGAGTACATCATGAGAAACGCTGGGCTGGAGGAAGCACAAGCTGGAATCAAGATTGCTGGGAGAAATATCAATAACCTCAGATATGCAGATGTCACCACCCTTATGGCAGAAAGTGAAGAAGAACTAAAGAGCCTCTTGATGAAAGTGAAAGAGGAGAGTGAAAAAGTTGGCTTAAAGCTCAACATTCAGAAAACTAAGATCATGGTATCCGGTCCCATCACTTCATGGCAAACAGATGGGGAAACAGAGGAAACAGTACAGACTTTATTTTGGGGCTCCAAAATCACTGCAGATGGTGAGTGCAGCCATGAAATTAAAAGACACTTACTCCTTGGAAGAAAAGTTATGACCAACCTAGACAGCATATTAAAAACCAGAGACATTACTTTGCCAACAAAGGTCCATCTTTAAGGTTATGGTTTTTCCAGTGGGCATGTATGGATGTGAGAGTTGGACTACAAAGAAAGCTGAGTGCCAAAGAATTGATGCTTTTGAACTGTGGTTTTGGAGAAGACTCTTGAGAGTCCCTTGGACTGCAAGGAGATCCAACCAGTCCATCCTAAAGGAGATCAGTCCTGGGTGTTCATTGGAAGGACTGATGTTGAAGCTGAAACTCCAATACTTTGGCCACCTGATGCGAAGAGCTGACTCATTGGAAAAGACCCTGATGCAGGGAAAGATTGAAGGCGTGAGGAGAAGGGGACGACAGAGGATGAGATGGTTGGATGGCATCACCGACTCAATGGATATGAGTGTGAGTGAACTCCCGGAGTTGGTAATGGACAGAGAGACCTGGCGTGCTGTAGTCCATGGGGTTGCAAAGAGGTGGACACGACTGAACTAGATTGAACTGAGGTGTTAAGAACATCCATGAATAGCTTATCAGTTTTCTTCTACTTTGAGGTGCTAAAGGTGAAATGGAAGGTTCATGCAAAGAAAAGTATTTCCAAGGTGTTATTATTTGACACTAAAAGCATAATGTTGAGCTTTCCTAGGAAATATACTATCTAAAATCTCTATGCTTAATCTGTTCTGATTCTAGATTTTGCATTTCCTATGTGCTATCTGATGATATACTATCAATGCTGTAGAGTATGAAATCAACTGGTCTTAAGGAGAAAAGGAAAATAAAACAGATAACCTGAAATCCCAAAGTGACTAAGAATGTTTAAAAATGTAACCCATTGTGCATGTTTACACACAAGGTTTTCACATGTATGTTCAACAAGGAGGGAGAAATAGTGGGAAAAGACTTGGAATGAGGGTCAAAAGACTGAGGCTTAGGGCCCAACTCTGCCAACTGACTAGCCACGTGACCTTGAGCAAATCATTTATTGTTGCTCTCCTTAAAACTCCTGAAAAACTATGTGTTAGCCTAGTTAATCTTGAAAAAGCCAAGCCTAAACATCATGTGTGTTAGTTGCTCAGTCATGTCTGACTCTTTGCAACCCCATGGACTATAGCTCGCCAGGCTCCTCTGTCCATGGGATTCTCCAGGCAAGAATCCTGGAGTGGGTTGCCATTTCCTTCTCCAAAACACCATGACATCATTGTCAATTTACCCAATTCTTAGTTCTATAGAGATGAAGACTTAACATCAGTGGTCTTCTACAAATGAGTGCAGAACTTAACTAGAGAATCATGTCCCCAAAAATCTAGCATGAAGATACACTGCTATTTCAGGACATCTACATTCTATTAAAAATGAAACCAAACAGCTATTCTAACCAACAGTTCCTAAGACAGAAAGGTCTGGGATACTAGCTATCATCACAATATTTTGCCTCCTTCCTGTAGTTGTGAATCACCATTTATATTCTTACTAAATTACCAAATTTCCTTCATTATCTTCTAAATGTAAAAACTACTAATCTAACTCACTCTAAAATTAAATCTCAGGAAACTAACCGTCTGCTGAAAATGCAACCAGAATTATCAATTTCATCCTGCAAAAAATAGTCTCATGGTGCAAAAGTAGAAATGAGACAACTGAAATTTTTTGCAAAGAAATATAAAATTATTTAGAACTTCTAAAAAGCTCTAGATAGTATACTCTAACACCTCGAAATTCAAATGAAAGGATTAGATTAATAAAAGCTTATCAGTAAATAAATCAAAATCAATAAATAATCTTTTCTCCTTATGATCATCTGGACATTATCATTAGAAGAACTACTTCCAAATTCCAAAATAATACTCCTTTGTAGCGAAAACAACTATAATGTAATTTAATTATTTGCTAACTGGAGCATGGGACAAGTGAGATATTTATAAGGATTACCCTAAAAAGAAACTTCATAACAAATTTGGCACATAAGCAGCACGTTTTTTTATAAAATATCCCAATCTATTTAACAAGAGAAATTTCATTAAACAACTGCTTATAAATTTGTTAATTTTGCTTTCTGACATGGATAAACACAGATTTTTTTAGTAAATATTAATATCTTACCTTTGAAAATGCAGTCATGGGTCAGGGAAGAGAAGATGATAATGTTTAAGATATTTATTCAATTGTTACACAGATTTTTCTTACTGGCAGATGATTGTAAGGTACCCTATATCTCTTTAAAGCTTCTTCTGACAGTATATCCTGCCTGGAAATTCTATCTAAAACTGAAGTTAAAGACTCCAAAATGGAATTCTAATAAATAGTATCTATAGGACATTCTAAGACCTTCAAGAACAAGAGCACATGAATATATCGAGTGTGGGAAATGTAGCTCAGGCACTGGACTGCATGGTGCCACTGGACTGCATAGGTACTATCCTATCATGACCTTGTATAGGAGTACTAAGTAATAAGCAGTTAGATATATTTTAGGAGGCCCTTTACAACCCACTGCCTGGGCCCCACCAATCTGTGAGACTCCTGTGTACACATATATACACTGAACATCTGTAAGCACCTAAACTGTGCCAGGCATTGTTACATAAAGAATACTGAGACACAGTTCCTGCCCTCAAGAAAATTTCAGTTAATGGAGGATAATAATTGTAAGACAATGTAGTAAATATAATGATGTCAGAAATCACAACTGAAGTTATTAATTCAGCTTGTGGTAAGTAAACACTTCCTGGGAGAGACAATACCTAAAAAGAGATTTAAATAGAGAAAGTAATCAAGAAAGGGCTAGGGTACTAGTTAGAAAAGGAATGTGATGAGATTCAAGACAGTAAAGTAGAAATTAATAAGCAAAAGAAGAGGTAAGGGAATAGCACTTCTTCCTTTGTGGAACCAAAGCAAGTCAGTGTATTGCTGAATATGTAATTCATAAATCATGAGATAAAGATAAGAAAATAAAATTGGTGAAACAGATCATACACAGAGCCTAGTATATGACATAACAGATCTCATCCTGTAGCCCAGGGATTTTCCAACTATTCCAGAGACCAAACTATTGTTTTCTAAGAGAAAGCTGCTGTGAGATATCAACACATTATTAAAAACAAAACAAAACAAAACAGTGTATAAAAACAGAGCTGGGACTTCCTTGGCTGTCCAGTGGTTAAGACCTCACTTTCAAATGCAGGAGGTATGTGTTCAATCTCTAGTCAAAGTGCTAAGATCCCACATGCCTTATGGCCAAAACCCCAAAACATAAAACAGAGGCAGTATTGTTACAAATTCAATAAAGACTTTAAAAATGGTCCACATCAAAAAAACAAAAACAAAACTTAAAAAAAAAGGCTGAAGGGGTGTGAGGGTTTCCATGTTTAGCCTATACATTGCAAGTACAGTTTGAAAATCACAGTGATGGTGACTTAAGCTAGGGAATGATACAAAGATCTGCTCTCCTGATATGTCGCCCTGATGGATGGCTTAGAGAATGGCCTTGAGCAGGATGAGATGGAAGGCAGAGATGCCAGTTAAGAACAGGTGGCAACAGTCACAGCAAGAGATGACCACCTGAGCTAATGTCATGGTAACAGAATGGGAGAAAGCTTTGAGGCCCATCAGAAGGCAGAAGGCCTTGATGAAGCTAAACTAACTGCACATATGGTGGTCATCTGGTCCCAGTTGGCAATACTGCTTAATCCCAACTGGCACTGGTTTCTAATGGAGAGATTAACTCACTAATCAATTTCCAGCAGGAAGACCTGTCATCCATACGTACTATGTAGTAGCTTACTGAATATTTCCAATCAACTTTCCCAACTATCCAATGTTTAGCTTCTTTAACAGTAGCTATTCTCATAGTCAATATTTCAACAATCAATAAAACTGGTAGGATTTTTTTCTCTTAAAAAGAAAACAGAAAACTATATCCTTTTCTAAGACATTTCTGCAGGAGAAAACATTACAATCAAAGCAGCTTAAAAGAAAAACTCTAAAATTAGCATATACTATTCCATCTCCCTAATTTATTTTATATTACCTTTCAAGGCATTGCTGGAAAAAAGCTGTCAGCTGCTGCAAAATGACTGGCCAGCAATCAGGTCTGTGCTCAAGAACAGTGATCAAAGGCTGAGGATGGTTTCTGAAAAACACACAAAGTCACACTGGAAGCCGTCATTTCAGGATACACACTTTTAATATCCAAATATAGCAGGAGGAAAAACCACTGCCATCTAGAAGCTTTTTTCCAGGATTCATAATTCTCACAAAATCCTCAACTGCTGCATTTGTTGCAGACTTGGCTCATTAGAACTATTTTTTCTTTTATCTGTTTTCCAGAAAAAAGAACCCGAGTCTTAGAGACCCAAATTTGACAGCAGTCTCTGTTATCTAATAGCTCTATGACTTTGGCCAAGCTCCTCAATCCAGTAGCTCTCTCATTATACACTCCCCTTGATTCCCTCATTCTTGGAAATCTCCTCTTCCTGCTGATGAATCTCCTTCTAGACCTGAAAGATTCCATCTCCTCTAACACTGTCCCAACCTATAAGCACCAACTCTCTGTCTCTGCGGGGGCTTCACTGGTGGCTCAGCGGTGAAGAATACACCTGTAAAGCAGGCAACATGGGCTTGATCCCTGGGTCAGGAAGATCCCCTGGTAAAGGGGATGGCAACCCACTCCAGTATTCTTGTCTGGGAAATTCCATGGACAAAGAAGCCTGGCAGGCTACAGTCCACGGGGTCGCAAAGAGTCCGACACAAATGAGCAATTAAACAACAGCTCTGTCTCTGTTCCCGTTTACCCCCATTCTTCCCAATATATAGCTCTGTGTTCCCCCAATATACTTTAGGTAAGGAAGAAGAAGATATCTCTCCCATCTCAAATAACAAACTCTGCAAATTATAAATTCTGAAAATTTCTGTTCAACAAGGACAAATCCTTTTATCTGGGCTCCATCAATCAAGATACCAAAAAGACTATATAAAAGATCTGAAATGTGAAGGATTCTCAAATAATGCGGTTAAAAAAAGAAAAGGAAAAAAGACAAACAAATTATTCTTAGTACAAAAAATCTACTGGAAATTTTAAATTCATTAGCTCTTTAAACTATGAAGTACTATACAAAGAATTTTCAGTTATTAGTGACGTGGCTTTTTCCTCCAAGAAAAAAATTTTCAATTAAAAATGCTACTTATTTTTTGTTATGAAGTATAGCTGAAACTCCAATACTTTGGCCACCTGATGTGAAGAGCTGACTCATTGGAAAAGACCCTGATGCTGGGAAAGATTGAGGGCAGGAAAAGAAGGGGATGACAGAGGATGAGATGGTTGGATGGCATCACCGACTCGATGGACATGGGTTTGGGTGGACTCCGGGAGTTGGTGATGGACAGGGAGGCCTGGCGTGCTGCAGTTCATGGGGTCACAAAGAGTCAGACACGACTGAGCGACTGAACTGACTGACTGACTGATAGCTGGTTTACAATATTGTGTTAGTTTCAGGTGTACAAAAAATGATTCAGTTATACCTAGATACATATATACAAATTCTTTTTTATTCTTTTCCACTCTAGGTTATTATAAGATATTGAACATAGCTGCCCATGCTATCCAGTAAATCCTATTGTTTATCTATTACATATATAGTCATGTGCATCTGTTAATCCCATACTCCCAATTTATCCCTCCCCTATCCTTTCCTGTTTGGCAACCATAGCTTGTTTTCTACGTCTGTAAGAATATTTTTCTTTTTTAAATAAGTTCATTTGTACTATTTTTTAGATTTCAATATTTGTCTTTCTGACTTCATTTATATAATTATCTCTAGGTTGATCAATGTTGCTACAAATGGTATTATCTCATTCTTTTCTTATTCTGTTTTTAACTTTTTATTTTACATTGGAGAATAGCTTATTAAGAATATTTTGGTAATTTCAGGTGTACACTAAAGTGATTCAGTTTTATATATATATATATATATATGTGTATATATATATATACACACACATGTGTCTATTTTCTCAAATATTTTTAAAAAATTAAAAATGTTATTTGAAAAAAATTCACACCTTATAGATGCATGTATATTTTTTACATAAAAAGAATTATATGCATAATTTTAATTCAGTAATACAGCACTAGCAATGTTTAAAAAAAAAAGAAAGAAAAAGATCAGACATCAGTCACACTCAAATGATTTTTTAAAACTGCCTTCTTGGTGGTTCTCAAAACGTGATCGCCTTACCAGCAATATCAGCATCACCTGGGAACTTGTTAGAAATGAAAATAAATTCTCAGGCCTCAGCCAGACCTAATAAATAGCTCTCCTGACAATTCTGATGCACTGCTATAAAGCAGTGGTACTCAGCCCGGTTGTGAGTTAGATTCATCTGTGGAGCTCTTTTTAAAATACGAGTGCCCAGGCTTCAATTATATTGGGGTTGCTAGGAGTGGAGCCCATGCATCAGTAATTTTTAAAAATTCTTCTAGCAATTCTGATGTGTTGCCAGAGTTGAAAATTGGTACAAGTTAAAAACCACATAAGACAGAGGTTAGTAGTTGGAAAGTTTTCTGATTTTTTTTTTCTCTCTTAAACAGAAAACTATGGCAGATACATCACACTGAAACACTCACGTTAAACACCTCTCTGACACTACCACACAGTTTCTGGGTATTATAACACCATCTTTCTATTCTCTCCTCAACCTCACCTAATCTATCAGCCACTAACTTCAAATGCTGGCAGGCTCCTGTTTGTTAAAGCACAGGCTATTTCTGAGTGATCAGATTACTGCCATTGCTAAAGGATCTCTCCAAGCAACTCTTTATGCCAAAACTTAAAAATCCTATCAAAATCACATTGCCAAATTCCAGGCTCCTTGGCAGTTAATCCTATCTAGAATCTGCTCCTACTCTAGTTGTTACAGATATTAAGAAAATAAATGCTACAAATCCTAAAAGCCTCTCAGGTATGTCATATCATCCGAGCTTCTTAGATTACAAATTCAGTAGGTCATGTTCAAGCAAACATGAATGAAAAGGAAAGAACAGCAACTGTAATTAATGTTAGCTATGGGTTTTCCTTCTGACAAGCACCATATTGAAATGAGGAGCATCAGATATGACCACCCACTAGTCCTCCAGCTAGTGGTGGCATTTATGACTATTTAAGAAGAAAATCCAACAAGATACTACATAGTTTCTGAGTGATCATAAAACACTTAAGTGCTTTTCAATACTCTTCCCTTATGTCACCTCCTACCTCTTCCCACTTCTCACATTTCCTCCTCCAAAAAACTGTTAGGAATCTACCTCCTTTTCAGAGACTCGCGGACTTAGACAAAAACTATGGTTGCTGGGTGGAAGGAAGTGGGGAAGGAATAGTCAGGGAGTTTGGGATGGATATGTACACACTCCTACATTTAAAATGGATAACCAACATGTGGGTACAGTACAGGGAACTCTGTTCAATGTTATGTGGCAACCTGGATGGGACGGGAGTTGGGGTAAAATAGATACATACATATGTATGCTGAGTCCCTTTGATGTTCACCTGAAATTATCACAACATTGTTAACTGACTATATCTCAACAAAATTAAAAGGTTTTTTTTTAAAAAAATTTAATCTCTTTTTTAAAAACTATAAAGAATGTATCTCCTTTTAAAAACAGTTTTGTCCAAATTAAATCATATCAACAGAAGTAAAAGATAGTAATTTAAATTAGATTAGAAATGATGCATATATTAGCAAACTCTATCATACTTTATTAATAGCTTCTACTTTACTGGAATTGTGGGACCCATTGTAACTTTGTTGTATGACTAACTTTGTTGGAGGCTTGTTCTGCTAGCTTTTGGGTTCAGCAAATTCTGTTCAGTATCTCAGACTTAAACTCTAAAGACGACATTATATAGAATATAGAATAGGGATTATCCAAATTAATTACTGACCTGTGTTGCTGTTTAGTCACTAAGTAGTGTCTAACTCTTTTGTAACACCAAGGACTGTAGTTTGCCAGGCTCCTCAGTCCATGAGATTTCCCAGGCAAGAATACTAGAGTGAGTTGCCATTTCCTCCTCCAGGGGATCTCCCCAGCTCAGGGATCAAACCCCGTCTCATGCATTGGCAGGCAGATTCTGTACCTCTGAGCCACCAGGGAAGCCCAATTACTGACTTAGACATCTGGAAAATTAATTTTTCCAGAGAATTGATTATGTCAGATCCAAGTGAAAATTTGTAGGAATAATATACAATATTGATTCCAAGAAATTTAAAACCTTGACAGAGAAAGGAAGTCCAAATTAAGAACACTGAATATTATTGCTGATTAACATTGATTGCCATTATACTATTTCAACTTGGTACAACTAAGCTAAAATCAATTATAATTGCCAAAATTTTGTTTTAATACTTCAAATGTAATGAAGAAAAGAGCTACATTTTCCCTTGTGAATCACTACAATGGCATGTGAATGCACATATAAAATAATATATAAAGCTTTATGCTTTGTAGAATGGACATAGTTTTTAATTCAATCTACTTTATTGTGCAGTTGCCATACATGAAGTTTTCTCAGTCTGGCTCTACGGACATTTGGAGTCAGATAATTCTTTGACATAGGGGTTGTTCAATATACCATGGGATATTCAGCAGCATTCCTGGCCTCTACCCACTAGATGCTAAGAGCGTTCAGTCTAGTTACATGACAATCAAAAATGTCTCTAGACATTACCAATGTCCCCTGGGGTCACAACTGCCCCTGGTTAAGAACCACTGAACTAAGTAAAATGGCAAGCACTGTGCAAAGTACAAAACTAACTCAAACATGGTACTAGCCCTGAGCTAGTCAAAAAGACAATGATTCTACTGTTATCCTTCTTTAAAAGCAATTAATCAACCATGTCCAAAATTTTAAGATTCTTATGGAAATACAGTCATCCAATAATAACATTAGGTGCACAAAGGTAATGGTACAGTAGAAAATAGAAGACTTAGAATGGAAAGCAAATGTACAATTATTCCTTGCAAAAAACAGAAACATGTTCCAAAATAAACAAACAGTATTAAATATTATGCATGCTAATCTGGGTATGATAGAAAATTGTGTTAATTTCCTATTTAAAATATTATAATTAGCACATTTTAAGTGCCCTAAGGCTAAGTATAGTTCACTCTTCATATAGTCAAGGATTTATTCTTAAATTTATAGATTATTCAAGATTTTTCTTTCCTTTCTTTTCACTGCTTATTAGCCATTCCACTTCTTCCAAGTACCTCTGAGAAAGGTCAAGGTAAATCTACAGTTCAAACTTTACTCGTCATTAGAAGCACTGTTGAGGAATTAAAAAATGTGATACAAAAGAACATCAAAACAAACCCTGGGTTATGCCTTAAAATGTCAATTATCCCCCAAACTGGTAGTCAAGTCATAAAGAGTAAGTTGACTACAACACTTTATTCAAAATGATAGATAGGTTGAACATACAATCAACCTGATCACTTGTAAAGCTAACAGTGGCAGACAATAAGCTCTATACAATTTTGAAAAGCAAACACAAATGTGGGGCACTGAAGTCATTATTTACATAAGCTGTGCCTACACAGCATCATCCAAATCATTTACTGTTAAATGCTGCCACATCCACGTCTCAGAAACAAAAACTAGAAATGGAGAGGTGATGTGAAATAGTGGAGGGAAAACACTGAATTGAAGAAAAGAATTAAGAGTTCCAAATTCACCTTCTGTCTCTGCAACACACTGTGTGATCTCAAGCAAGAGAATTAACCTCTCTTGCTTGGGCAAGAGTTTCTTCAGCTGTAAAATGAGGAGACCAGACCAAGTACCTTCCAGGGCTTAAAGTTCTATAACCCAAGTCACCCATTAAAGCTCTAACCTTTGAACTGCTCAAGATTAGAGGTGGAACCAAAGCCTCTAAAGGCATAAAGATGGCTCTCAACTATTAATAATTCTATGTCAAGTTTAAATAGCTCTAAGGCCAACGTCTAATAAAACCTAAGGCCTCAAAACAGTGGTCTCCTATTTTTATCCCAAATAAGTAAATCACCCTATATTTTTCATTTCAAAAAGAAATGCAGTTCTGTATCCAGAATAAGCCCACAGAAAATTTCAAATCAGGATTTCCTAACTCTTAAGACATCCATCCAATAGGCTCTGCTTTCTTATTAAAAGAGAATAACATTGTTTCTGAAGATTGAAGTCAATACAAAACAGGCAACCAGGTCACCCTTCTTTGGCCTCTGGTGCCTCTAATTTCTCCTTCACTCTGTGGTTTTTAATATTGCTGTTGTTTTCCTGCCACAGATGAGCCAATTTGTTGTATGTTCTTTGGCACTTGCCCATTTCATAATTTGTAAATGTTTTAACTGCCATTTTAAGTAAAGCATTTAACACAGTACCTAACACAAAGAATACTTTGAAAATGTGGTTCTAATATGATTATCATGCAGGTAAATTTGTATCTTAAACTAGAGCCTAAGCAGCTTGAAAGCTGGGTCTCTATCTTCTTACTCTTATGCTTCCCTTTCAGTGCCATATGCACATTTTAATAAATGTAACAAACACACACTTTTCCCAAAGAACCTTTTTAAACTCTTTGAATGGATCATGAAAAACCAACATCACTACTCCTCTAAGTACACTGTTTCAAAGTTAACAATGGTTCAGAGGGGGAAAAAAAAAAGTGCAGAAGCAGGCAGAGTTCCTACCTAATACTTCAGGACTCCCCACCCTTTAATAACATTGTCAACAACACACAGCAGTGCATGCATCTTAACAGACTGGAGTGCGGGAAGGAATAAATGATAAATTCGTGGTTCCACTAGACTAGCACAGAGACAACGATAAAATAAGGTATGTAACTAGATTCATCTTTTCAAGTATAAATGCATCAATCTTAATAGAAAAGAAGGAGTAAAAAAAAAAAAAACAATAGTCTTGTGGTAGGCAAATCAAAAAGCAAGTTATTTGTAACCTTTAGGTCACCTCAACCTTTCTGCTACATCTCCGAATGTAGGAAAGCTATGATTTGATTTATACCATAAATTCAGCGATAGACACAGATTGCCTTTTCTGTGTGAGGAAACAATGCCTACAGTCACCATGCATTTTCAGGCATGCAGCTGTGACCCTGGCGCTTTCAGAAGCATAGCATCGCACTTACTACATCAAATATGCATTTTAAAAGCATTTCTCTACCTGCTCTGAATTTTGATTTGAAAATGTTGGTTAGAAGCCAAAGTAGGGTTAAAAAAAGAAAAGAGGAAAAAAAAAAGCTCAGCAGATTTTAAGATAAAAATGAATAAAAATTGATTTCACAATAAATATTACTATGAAAAAAGAAAAATTAAATGATAATAGTGAATCCTTATCTATCCTACAGAGTCTTAAGACAAATGCATTTCATCCACACCAGAAGAAGACTTGGAACAAAAAAAAATTAATTTTGACATTTTTTATTAATTTCCTTTTTTCTTTGGGTCTATAAGGCAGATAGGGAGAAGATAAGATTTCTTAGATAAGAGACTTCATATTACAGTGGTTCTGTCCTCAAAGTAAACCTTTCCCAGGATTCCTATTTTGAGAGGCAGGGTTTTAACACAAAGATGTCTGCCAATGTCAGAAGGCTAGAACTATTTAGGTACTAGTTGGTGGCTGGGGGAAACATACAGACACAGGGAGGTTCCAAACATGGATTATTAAGTTACATCCTTAATTGGGAAAGAAAAGAAACTAGAGATAAGATAAATAGGCTAATAAGGCAAAAATCAAAATATTTTGTGCTCTTAAAGACACTTACCAGCAAATCACCATACCAATTTTTAAATTAAGCATGTGCACTTAGAAGAACTTATAAAATATTTCCTGGTGGCAACTGCTAACTGGAAGATAGCATATGTACAAATTATTCTTTAGGTCTGATTTTTAAACACCAAGTGTAAACCCCAGGTGACTGGAACCATAAACTGTGAACAAAGACTCCCCTGGGTGGGAAAGAGGAGGGAAAAGAGGAAGTGAAAACGGAAGCAAAACATGCAGTTTGACAGTAAGAATCAAGTCATATATGATGTCCACATGTAAGCATATCTGTATCTCCACTGCCATTAGTAAATCTGAAAGGAGTGGTAGAGTTGGGAAATTACCATTTTGAAATTATCTCAGTGAAAATTAATGGGGGGGGTGCTGTGAGTTTAATGAGGGACACGATATATTCATGGTCTCATAGCATCTTCTCCACAGATTGCTTATTAGTTACAAGAAGAAGATGATAACTATACAGTAGAGAAACCACATATTACCTTGATAGGGTAATGAAAATTAAAATCACCAATGAAAGGCAAGATGGACATCAGTGTCTCCAGATGAGATATCCTGAGAAAGACACAGCAACACTTTCACAGTATTTGAAAATGTCAATGTCAAAAAAAAAAAAGAAAATGTCAATGTCGTAAAAGATAAAGGATGAGATAATTCCAAAGTTTAAAAGACTAAAAAGATGTAACAGTTAAAGGCAACATATGATCCTAAACTGGAGCCTGTACACTAAAAATAAAAAGGAAAGAGGTATGAAAAGATGTTATTAAGACAAATGGCAAAACTAGGATATGGATTATAGGTAAAAGTGTTAAATTTTTTAAAAAAAAGTGTTAAATGAACGTTATTTGATAACTGTACTCTGGTTATATAGAGAATACCCTTGTTCTTAGAAAACATATCCTACTGAATATGTACGATCTACTCTCCAATAGTTTTTAATTCTATAGAGAGAAGGATAATGAGAATGTGGAAAATCAGTGAATTGGGGTAAATGTCAGATGGAAATTTTCTGTACTATTCTTGCACCTTTTCTGGAACTTTAAAATTCTTTCAAAATAAGTTTAAAAAACAAAACCTTCAATGACTTCCCACTACTCTTTAAAGAAAACCCAAAGTCTCTACCATGGCCTTGCATCTTCTAGGCCATGTCTAACTCTCCTGAGCCTCTGTCTTGGCCTCTTCCTCCCTTGAACACTAAGCTCCAGGCATCCTGCCTCCTGTAAGTTTCTCTAGGGCACCAGGCCTTCAGAAAGCAGCAGCTAAGCACATGCTTTTCCCTAGATCTGAGATGCTCTGCACTCTTCGCACAGACAATTCCATCTCACCCACCAAAATGGAGAGAAGAGACAATGCAAAAAGAGTTTAATGCTAAGAAGAAGCTAGTTATCAAAATTAAAACTGGGGCTACCTTTTGACATCCACAACCACAAACTGGTCTTAGTGCACTGCACATTAGTATTTACCTTAGGACATTTTCTTGTTTCTATTTGATTATCCTAAGAAACAAATGCATTTGCTGCTTCCAAGGTGACTCAGCTGGTAAAGAATCTGCCTGCAATGTGGGAGATCTGGGTTCAATCCTTGGCATGAAGAATTCCATGGACTGTAGAGCCCATGGGATCGCAGACTCAGACACAGCTGAGTGACTTTCACTTCTCAGGAGGAAAAAAGGTATGAACCACAAAGTACTTCAACCTTCAGGACACACATCTTTAAGATCTCAAAATTAACTCTACATCTAAATAAACTCATAACACAACACAAACAGATATGCAATACTGACAGAGTACATAACTTTCATCTACTCAGGGTATAACCATCCATTGCTATTGGCCTAATCACCCATTTCAGAGCATACCATCTGCCCAAAACATTTAATATTCCCTTTTTTCAGAAAGTACAGCTTGATGTTGATCAGACCAACTCTTTCCATAAACAAGTTTCTCAACATGTGATATTTGTGCATGTCAGCCACTGTCTGGCACATCAGAATAACGCATAAATTCTGGAAAAGCAGTTACTGCTCATGAATTCACAGCTATTTCCTCACTTCAGCTGAGGGAAGAGAGATCTTAAAAAGACTGCCATAATATGAATACATAGAGGAAAAATTAAAAGCAAGAGTACATGATAAAATTTTAAGAGAAAAAAATGGCATATTATAAAGAAAATGAGCCTCTCATAATTTATGAATCTTAAATTTTTAGTTTGGGCTTCCTTGGTGGCTCAGTGGTAAAAACTCACCTGCCAATGCACAGGTTCAATCCCTGGGTGGGAAGGATTCCCTGGAGGAGGAAATTGCAACCCACTCCACTGTTCTCACCTGGGAAATCCCATGGACAGAGGAGCCTTGTGAGCTACAGTCTATGGATTCACAAAAGGATCAGATGTAACTTAGTGACTAAATAATAACAACAACAACAAAATTTAGTCATTCTTTCTTATAATCAAAATACCAGGCAAACGCTGGTTCTCTGCTGCACTTCCTCTATGGTCAGTGTTATAGAGCACTGAAATAACTTAGTTAAAGGTAAGTGTTTATAACAAAGTGGAGTTCAAGCTAACAAGAAGAAACCTTAGACCAAACAAAAAATGGGAGGGGAAAAATAAACCTGAAATAGAGGATATCTTAGTGGTCCATCTTTCATGGTTTTTTCCTTAAGTGATTAATCTAAAAATTGTTCACAGATTTAAAAAAAAGGGGGGGGGGGTTAAAGTTTTTGAAAACAGTTAAATGTCTAAATCAGAGGTCACAAACAGTTGCCCTTGTATTGCATCTTGTGAGCAGATGTGTTCGGTCTGCCGACTCTGTATTTTGAAAAATAGGAATTGTTTTCCAACATTTATTAGTCAGAATATTTCATATAAAATGTTATTAATATTGAAGGATCTGAAGGTCTGGCGACAACAAAGCCTTATGCCTCACTGCAACTGGCCAGCAGTTCTCAATCCAACTACCACACTAGTAACAATCCAGGAAGGTTTGAAAAATTACCAGTGCTTGAGGCTGACCCCCACTCATTCTTGGGAGAGCCCAGGCATCTACCGTTGAAAGTTCCTCAGAGAACTCTAACAGGGCAACCAGAATTGAGACTCCTGGGCCTAGAGTAAAACTTGCCTATTCTCTCTGTTTAATCACAGTAGCCAATTGTGCTCTATTGCTCTTCCAATTTATCCCCATTCTAAAAGGCCCTGGGAGTTGAAACTCCATTTAAATATCCTCCTTTAATCTTGTCTAAGTCACAAGACTATAGAAGGGTTCAGTTAAGCAAAATGAACTTTACTGGCTACACACACTCTAATCTGATGCATCGCAAAGCATGGTGGGTAAACAGATCATCTGTGTATCCAAATTTCTTCTTAAAGTGTATGCTCCAGACATATACATGAAAAACGCTGAACTCCTTCCACACTAAAACACTGAAAACCATCACTAGTTTGCAGAATGGTGCTGAGGGATTCAAGGGATTAGAGCTGATAGAGTTCCTGAAGAACTATGGATGGAGGTTTGTGACATTGTACAGGAGGTGGTGATCAAAACCATCCCCAAGAAAAAGAAACGCAAAAAGGCAAAATGGTTGTCTGAGGAGGCCTTACAAATAGCTGAGAAAAGAAAAGAAGCGAAAGTCAAAGGAGAAAATGAAAGATACACCCATCTGAATGCAGAGTTCCAAAGAACAGCAAGGAGAGAAAAAAGCCTTCCTCAGTGATCAATACAAAGAAAAAGAGGAAAACAATAGAATAGAAAAGACTAGAGATCTCTTCAAGAAAATTAGAGATACCAAGGGGACATTTCATGCAAAGATGGGCTCGATAAAGGACAGAAATGGTAGGGACCTAACAGAAGCAGAAGATATTAAGAAGAGGGGGCAAGAATACGCAGAACTATAAAAAAAAGATCTCAATGATGCACATAACCACAGTGGTGTGATCATTCACCTAGAGCCAGACATTCTGAAATGTGAAGTCAAGTGGGCCTTAGGAAGCATCACTACAAAAAAAACTAACGGAGGTGATACAATTCCAGCTGTGCTATTTCAAATCCTAAAAGATGATGCTGTGAAAGTGCTGCACTCAATATGCCAGCAAATTTGGAAAACTCAGCAGTGGCCCCAGGACTGGAAAAGGTCAGTTTTCACTCCAGTCCCAAAGAAAGGCAATGCCAAAGACTATTCAAACTACTGTACAATTGCACTCATCTCACACGCTAGCAAGGTAATGCTCAAAAGTCTCCAAGTGAGGCTTCAATAGTACGTGAACCAAGAACTTCCAGATGTTCAAGCTGGATATAGAAAAGGCAGAGGAACCAAAGGCCAAATTGACAACATCTGTTGAATCATAGAAAAAGCAAGAGAGTTCCAGAAAAACGTCTACTTCTGCTTCATTGGCTATGCTAAAGCCTGTGACTGTGTGTATCACAACAAAGTGTGGAAAATTCTTCAAGAGATGGGAATACCAGACCTGACCTTCCTCTTAAGAAATCCGTATGCAGGTGAGGAAGCAACAGTTAGAACCGGACATGGAACAGACCAGTTCCAAATTGGGAAAGGAGTATGTCAAGGCTATATACTGTCACTCTGCTTATTTAACTTACATGCAGAGTACATCATGTGAAATATCATGATGAATAAAGCACAAGCTGGAATCAAGACTGCCAGGGAAAATATCAATAACCTCAGATACACAGATGACATCACCCTTATGGCAGAAAGCGAAGAACTAAAGAGCCATGGCAAACAGATGGGGAAACAATGGAAACAGTGACAGACTTTATTTTGGGGGGCTCTAAAATCACTTCAGCCATGAAATTAAAAGATGCTTACTCCTTGGAAGAAAAGCTATGACAAACCTAGACAGCATATTAAAAAGCAGAGACATTGCCAACAAAGCTATGGTTTTTCCAGTAGTTATGTATGGATGTGAGAGTTGGACTATAGAGAAAGTTGAGTGCTGAAGAATCGATGCTTTTGAACTGTGATGTTGGAGAAGACTCTTTTTTTTTCCCCCCATTTGTTTTTATTAGTTGGAGGCTAATTACTTTACAATATTGTAGTGGTTTTTGCCATACATTGACATGAATCATCCATGGATTTACATGTGTTCCCCATCCCAATCCCCACTCCCGCCTCCCTCCCCATCCCATCCCTCTGGGTCTTCCCAGTGCACCAGCCCTGAGCACTTGTCTCATGCATCTGGAGAAGACTCTTGAGAGTCCCTTGGACTGCAAGGAGATCAAACCAGTCAATCCTAAAGGAAATCAGTCCTGAATATTCTTTGGAAGGACTGATGCTGAAGATGAAGCTCCAATACTTTGGCCACCTGATGCAAAGAACTGACTCATTGGAAAAGACCCTGACGCTGGCAAAGATTGAAGGCAGGAGGAGAAGGGGACGAGAGAGGATGAGATGGTTGGATGGCAACACCAACTCGATGGACTTGAGTTTGCACAAGCTCCAGGAGTTGGTGACGGACAGGGAAGCCTGGAGTGCTGCAGTCCATGGGGTCGCAAAGAGCTGGACACAACTGAGTTACTGAACTGAACTGAACTGGGCCAGGAGAAATACCAAACACCCAAAGGTTTGTGTTTCATTACTTCTGCACCCAAATGTTTATCACAGCATTATTTACAATATCTAAGATATGGGAACACCCTAAGTGCCACTGATGGATATATGGACAAAGAAGATGTGGTATATATGCACAGTGGAATACTACTGGGCCATAAAAAAGATGAAATCCTGCCATTTGCAACACATGGATGGACACTGAGGGTAATATGCTAAGTGAAGTAAGTCTGACAGAAAAGGACAAATACCATATGATTTCACTCACATTTGGAATATTAAAAATAAACAAACAAACCAAGCAAAAACAAACACATAGATACAGAGAACAGGTTAAGTGATTATCAGAGGGGAAGAGGAGTAGAGGGAGGGCAAAATGGGTAAATGAGGTCAACGTTATGGTAGCAGATGGAAGCTAAACATTTGGTGGTAAGCATGCTATAGCATATATCGAGGTCAAAACACAAGGTTGTACACATCAAACAGTAATACAAACCAATGTTTGCTCAATTTTTAAAAAGCTTTAGTAAAAAATAAGATGACCAATATTCTGTTTTACTATAGTGCAAGTTAATCAGCTATTAGGACAAAAAGAAAATCCAACAGTATACTAGCAGAGTCCTTAAATACCGTAAAATTATAGTTGAGTTTCCTGCCTAGAAAGCTTACAATTACTTGCCATAATACTTCCATTTTAGATCGACCCTACAACATAACCAAGGAAAACCTTTCCGTGGAGTTCTAAGCTCCTCATATCCTTTTTATGTTTTCATACACAGCTCATCAGTTTCCTCTCCAAGGCTGGATGATATTGCTCACCAACATGTGGCATACAAGACTCTAAAACAGCATGACAATTTTATGATTGACTCAGGTAATCATAGCTCTCCTGAGGGAAATCTGCTCTTCAGGCTCACCTCTCCTGCGTTTCTGCCATCCACAATCCCCCGTGGAGGAACCTCAGGCTCTTACACACTCAATTACACTCTACTGATTTATAGTGCCATACAGCCATTCACATGAGGGCCCTCCATAAACATTACTGGATTATGCCAACTCAAGTGATTGATTCTGGACCTCTTAATGTACCACCACTCTACAAACAATCCTTATATATCCAGTATAATTTCAGTTCTTCAAACAGGACTCCCGATCCACACCTTGCATCTATTGTCTTCTGAGAACAAGCCTACGGCTAGAAGAGCCAACTACTGGAGAAAATAAACTATAGACAGAAAACAGGTGAAACATTACAGGTAACAAAGTTTAGCACTCACTCACAGGGAGCACCATCAGTGTGAAAATCTAATTATTCTGCATGACTAAAAATGTCCTTAAATCATCATCAGAAAAACTAAGATGGCTATGATCCACCTGGAAAATCTCACCAGAATGCAAACTCTGATTCAGGTAACCTGAGATGGGGTCCGATATTCCACATTCCTAACAAGCTCCCAGGAACTGCTAATGCTGTTCAAAGCTCTGCTACTTAAAGTATGGTAGGGAAACAGCAGTATCAGCAGCACCTGGGAGCTTGTTAGACCAGAATACGGAGCCCATGTCAGGTCTAAGGAAAGAGAATCTGCCATTCAACAAGGACTCAGGTGATGAAAATGGATGGTAGAGAGCAGCTAACACACCATCTTATACTCACTGTTGATCAGAATCACCTGGGACTTCTCTGAATCTGATTCAGGTGGTCTAGGGTATTTCATTGTTCCTATGTTCATCTGTTTTTGGGCATACCCAGACTTAGCGACTGAACAGTGGCAGCAAAAGGTGGTTCTCATGAACAGCCAGTGTTGAGAATCAATGAAATTAAAAACATTTAATTGAGTAGCTCTAGGTTGATAGAGCTATGGTTAATGGGTGAGGAATTTGAGGAAATGATGAAAATGTCCTAAAATTGATTATGGCAATGATTGTATGACTATGTGAATATACTAAAAATCACTGAATTGTATACTTTAAACAGGTCACTTGTACAGTACAGTATGTGAACTATATTTCAATAAAGCTGTTAAGTAAAATTTTAAAACTCCAGTAGCTTTCCTATTTTAAAATAATAACTCCTCCTGAATAACAATGAAGTGGAATTATTTCCTATCCCAGAACTCTGCCCCAAGAGTGTGAACCCCTTTTAAAAAAAAGAGAGCACAAATGCTTGCATGACCCATCTAGAAACATTAAGTACTGTTCATTTACTCCTTAGGTTCAATCCTGGTTAAGGTGATGTATATTTTTAAAAGAAAAGCATATTTATCAATTTGGAAAAGTTTACCCTTCACACCCAGTTTCCAGAGGATTTTCAAAGAAATAATTTTCCTTTTGCTTCCCCAACTTAAAATTAATGAGTTAACTAATAAGTTAAAAATGAATTAACTAATCCATTGTACTACATTCTTCCAACTGTTCTATATTTTTGAAAACATTCAAAAAACATGTTAAGGGGACTTCCCTGGTGGTTCGGTAGTTAAGAGTCTGCCCTGCAATGCAGGGAACATGGGTTCAATTCCTCTTTGAGGAACCAAGATCCCACATGCTGTGGGGTAACTGAGCCCACGGAAACTCGATAATATGCTCATAAAAATAAAGGAGATGCTAAGTAGCACTAAACTAACAGGAAGGATCACTGTAATATATGAGACACTGTTTACTTACTATCAAAAGGAAAGTACTATACATGTATGTAACAGGTACTATATATTAGGAGAGGCATTCATGGCTTCTGATAGCAGTGATGTCAAATGCTTGAAACTGCAGGTTTTATATGCTCAAGCCAATGACAATTCCCAAGTATGGTCTACTTTGCCCATTGGATCACCACAGCTTATGTAAGTCATTTTTCCCAGAACCAGTGCCCTTGTTTAGGGTGCCATGCATTCATTCTTTATAAACAGGTATATTCTAGATGCATCACTGAACAGATTTTTTTAGGACAATATACACTGATTATGGGACATCTTCTGGCATCCTTTACTAAGTGGGAGCCCCTCTCTTATGAAATGACTTTCTAGGACCTTCAGGGCAATGGTTAAGGTCACCTTCACAAGTAAGTATGCCTTCCCTTGCCCAAACTCTCCCATAAAATTCAGTGCATTTCACTGGAACTATTGCTATATATATATATATATATATATATATATATACACACACACACACACACACACACACTATGTTACATTCTATGGCCTCCTGCATTGCATGCAGATACTTTACTCTCTGAGCCACCAGAGAAGCCCTATATCAGTCAGTTCAGTTCAGTTCAGTCACTCACTCATGTCTGACTCTTTGCGACCCCATGAATCGCAGCACGCCAGGCCTCCCTGTCCATCACCAACTCCCGGAGTTTACTCAAACTCATGCCCATCCAGTCGGCGATGCCATCCAGCCATCTCATCCTCTGTCGTCCCCTTCTCCTCCTGCCCCCAATCCCTCCCAGCATCAGGGTCTTTTCCAATAAGTCAACTCTTTGCATGAGGTGGCCAAAGTACTGGAGTTTCAGCCTCAGCATCAGTCCTTCCAATGAACACCCAGGACTGATCTCCTTCAGGATGGACTGGTTGGATCTCCCTGCAGTCCAAGGGACTCTCAAGAGTCTTCTCCAACACCACAATTCAAATATAGATAACAACAAAAAGGCAATTCAATGCTGTTAATTACTGACCCTGCCTTGGGTAACAACCCTTGGCTAGTCCCGTTACTTTTTACAGTGAGGAAGTTTACCTTCCTGCTTTTAATACATTTGTTCAATGAACTCCAGTTTTCACAGTATTGGGAAGATGATTCTATATCCCAGATCAAAAAGAATGACCTGAATTTTGGACCAAAGATTCCAGTTCCAAGGAAGCAAGCTGAAAGCCACAGTGATGATACTCAGCATATAATAGATAGTCAATTCTATCTCAATCCTGAGTGTTGGGAATACTAACTCCCTGAGAGGTTAAGACTCACAGTCTCTGAGAACTTAAATAACTAATTCTTAATGAATTAGCATGTCTTAATTCATAATTTATTTAACAACTCGCTTAAAAAAAAAGTTTCAAAAGAAAGGAGAAAAGGCTTACCTAATATTATATATATCCCGAATGTTCTTCTCCCCACTGTGTCCTTCCTTAACAGCTTGCATTTGTAATAGTTTCATAATGGCTTTTATCAAGCCATGTGTATTTCTGTAAAGAAATATAACAGCATGTCAAATGTTATAAAGTGAGCAGTCTACTCAGGTACTTAACCCTACCACTTTTGAATAGTTGAATATTGCCACCCACACTGAATAGCAGCCATCCGCATACACCTAGCTTATTCCATAGCACAGCCAAGAAGAGCCCTACAAGCGCCCATTCAACACAACGAAAGGAGGAGAAGCGAAGCCAAAGAATCAAACCACCAACCTATCTATCACCTCACTACATACACTTGGGGGAAAATCAATCAGGGAAAAGCAAACATTAGCCCACATAATTGCAGGCAGTGACCACATCAATTACCCACACTGAATAATCAAGTCCTTCATTTATAAATATTAGCAGACCATGAAAAAAACAAGACAGATGAAATGGAATGACCACTCAAAAAAAAGTGGGCCAGGGGACCAATCAGAGCAAATAATCCCCATTAAAACAAAGTTAATGGGAGCAGGGAATAGAAATTTAAGTTTTCTCCTTATTTTCTGTAAGAAGCAGCAGGATAATAAATCAGAAAAAATGGCCTGCTTTTTAAATTTTTTTTCCTGTTACTAATGTTTTCTAACTATTAAATAGGATTTTATTTCAGCTTTCGTGAGGTAAAACTAACAAAAACAACTGTAATATAATGTGTACAACATGATTTACGTGTGCATTTTAAAATGGTTGCCATAATCAAGTTAACACATATATCACCTCACATAGTTACTTTTTATTTTTCATTTTTTTGGGTAAAATGCTAAATACTCTTGGCAAATTTCAAGTACACAATACAACACTGTTGACTTTAGTTACCATGCTGTACATTAGATCCTCAGAACTTAATCATAACTGGAAGCTTGTATCTTTTGACCAGCATCTCCCCATTTCTCCTACCTACCCCTGGCAACCACCATTTTACTCTCTGCTTCTATCTGTTCAATTTCTTTTTTTAGATTCCACATATAAGTGGTACCATGTGGTATTTATCTTCCTCTGTCTGGGTTATTTCACCTAGCACAATGCTCTCCAGGTTCACCCATGTTGTCACAAATTACCCTGATCTCTTTAAATAAGATTCCCCCTGGGAATGAGAAAGAAAGAAAGATTATTTGCTAAATGAAAAAAAAAAAACAATATTGTAAAAATCAGAGCTGTTAATAATTATGGAGCATCTATTGTAAGCTAAGTACTCTCTTAAGTGCTTAACATGTATTATGTCACTACTATCTAGAAATCACCTCTAACTTTACCGTAGGGCTAGGACAAGACCTGGACTTAATTAATAAAAGTCATTTAGGGCAATTACGTTGAGATGTTATTTACTGTACTCTTTTATGGCATTTAAAGTTTTACAACTGGTAAAAGGTTTGGCCATGCTGTCCGATACCGCAGCCAGTGGACACACCTGGCTACTGGGCTACTGAGCCCAGTGTGGCTAATCCACCCTGGGATGGGCTGTAGTATAAAATACATGCCGTATTTAAAAGACTTAGGGACTTCCCTGGTGACCCAGTGGTTGAAAACCGCCTGCCAATGTGGGAGTCACGAGTTTGATCCCTGGTCCAGGAAGATCCCATGTGCCACAGAGCAACTAATCCCATGCACCACAATAAGGGAAGCCATTGCAGTGGGAAGCCCAAGCCCAGCAAGGAAAAGGGGCCCTCACTCGCGGCAACTAGAGAAAGCCCACACATCAAAGAAGACCCAGCAAAATAAACAAACAAGAGCAACAAAATATACTTTAACAAAAAGACTAAGAACACAAAAATAGACTGTAAAATATCATATGTAGTTTTTTATATTGATTACATCTTGATTACATACATATTTTTGATATATGAGGTTTCACAAAAGAGATTATTAAAGTTAATACTACTGGTTTCTTTTAACTTTGTAATGTGGCTACTAGAAAATTTTGAATTATATATGTGGTTCACACTTGTGGCTCAGAATATATTTCTATTTCACAGTACTGCTAAAGACACTCTGGGTTTATTTCCTAAGTAGATTCTTTGGTGAGCAGTGAGGTTTCTCTTGCAGTTGAAGCATTTCCCACAATCTACACAACAGTATGTTTTCTTTTCCACATGGCTCCTCTTATGACCATGCAGTGTACATTCATGAATGAGTGTTTTGTGACAGGCATCACACAAGCATGGTTTCTCTCCTATGTGGATCCTCTGGTGAAAAGAGACGTCTCAACATTGCCTAAGCCTGTTCCCTAAGATTCTCTTTCCTGTGTGTTCTTTGCTGTATGTCAAACCGAGGTTTAGCTTTTCTCACATACCCTATATTGGTGTTATGTCAATTCCACTTTGCTTTCACTAAAAATATGGCCAGTGAATCCCACTGTGACTCAGTGAAAATTAAAAAGTAAATTTTTTAAAAAACTATTGGGAAGTACAGTTGTCTTAGAAAGGTCTGATGGCATGGCATTCCCTTGGGAACAGAGGTTCTGTCTTAATGTTCTTCCCTCATGACTGCTCAGATCCTTCCAGGAGCCTCAGATTCTTCCAGGAGCCTTCTCTGTTGACACTCCTGAGTTTCTACAGTCCTCTTACTCTAAAGCTTAGGAAGAAGATATCTTAACATCCAAACATTCAGAATAAATTCCTTCTTTACAATTCCTCACACCATTCACTTTTACAGAATGAGACCCATCCTGCAGCTAAAGACCCTGGACTTTAAGAAACGGTATTTTCCAGTCTATGCTCCAGCTCTTCACAAGTCTGCACACTTTCCTTTACCAAGATCTAGAGATCCTTCAGCATGGAGATCATAACTGATTCTATCACTAGTTTATCAAGAACCTATTCTGGGTGTGAAGGTCTGATCTCAGTCACAGAGGGCTTTTAGCAGCTCCTTGGAGCTTCAGGGGGATTCAATTCCTCCAAATATGCAAATTGGCTAAAGCTAACTATCAGGCCTCAATGCTACAATCTTGCTTTTTGAAAGTTTAGTTCAGTTCAGTCACTCAGTTGTTTCCGACTCTTTGCGACCCCATGAATCGCAGCACGCCAGGCCTCCCTGTCCATCACCAACTCCCGGAGTTCACTCAAACTCATGCCCATCGAGTCGGTGATGCCATCAAGCAAAAACCCTACAACTCTGACCCAGGCCAGTTCCTAGATTTTCTACAAGACTATGAAATCTCTAGTCTATACCTATGTCTAGCAGACAAATTCTAATCATCACTGAGTCAGTGAGCAGTTCCAGATTCCTCTGCCTGAGTGAGACCTATCACCGGTGGTCTACTGTGGTTTTCTGCCTTGGTGAGAGCAACACTATGTGTTCAGAATTTTCCTTGTCTTCTCATCTTCAATGTTTATGCAACTGACGATCAGCTTTAAAGCTGATTTCAGCTAAAAATAACCTCATTTATATATGGATGAAATGGAGATGGAAAAAGTCTAGACCTCACCTAGTAACCTCATAAGACCACTCCCTGGACCTAATGATGAGTTTAAAGGGTACTCATATTAAATGATCAGTATTGATTGAATTTCTGACTGAACTTCTTCCATGAAATATGAATTCATTAAATAATCCCTTATTGTATGTAAAACTAAATTGGTTTTCCTTATCTAATGATTTATTTGTCATATGAATAGTTTTAGAGAAGATGGATAACAGACACGATTTTTAACCAACTGGGGTCACTTACTTCTTTGTGAAAGCAGTACAATCACACAGAAATCACACACATCCTATGTACATTTAATTCAAAGCATTTCCAAGAACCACTGTGGCCTGTAAATTTTCAGCTTTTTTAAATCTTTAAGTTATACCTTGATTTTATTTGTGGACTGAGATTTTACTATGTGGATAACTGAATCCACACTATATTTTAAGCAAGTATATGTAACATGAATAGATTATGAATTTTGAAAGATGATGGCATCAATAAATCATGTGTAGAACCATTCAAGTAGTAACACAGTTGCCTTAAATTCAATTGAATAATTTCTTAAAATTTTAAATATTTCAAGTGGGCTGAGAGGGATGGATGGTTTCAGATTTTCATTTAAATCCCTGCTTTAATTCAAATTAACTGGGAAATGTTGGGCAAGTCACTTAATGCCAACATTCTCATCTGACCAACTTGGAATCATAATAATAAACTCAATCGTGTGTTGTTTTAAAGAATAAATTAGTATATGTCAGTAAAGTATCTGGTTATTTTTTTGATAAATTAATAATCTAATACTTATACCATTAAGATTGCAATGTTTCTCCCTTTGTAAGGTTATGCAAACAAAAGTGTCAGAGTTCATGAATGCAAAAACCTAGAACATTCCTAAAACTAATACAGTTAACTCATAAATGCCTAAATCCTAGCATTTTCCATCTTTCTTCACAAAAACCTCTTTCTCTTGTTTTCAAGCCATTGTTACTCTGCATCTGAGATTTTGTTGTTACAAAATTCAGTTCAGTTCAGTCATGTCTGACTCTTTGCGACCCCATGAACCACAGTACGCCAGGCCTCCCTGTCCATCACCAACTCCTGGAGTTCACCCAAACTCATGTCCATTGAGTCGGTAATGCTATCCTTTAGGAGACAGGAAGAATAAAAGAAAAGCAGGCCCCAGCAAGGGCCACAAAAGAAATTTATAATTATTGATAAACTGGATGCTACAAGGTATGAGACTCTTGGAATAAGTCCAGAGGGAACAGTTCATAATCTTGAAAACAAGATATGATCCTGGGGTCGGAAAACTGACCCCAGACTGTTTCTCAACTGGCATTTCAGAGTCACACGTTTTATGTATCTGGTGGAAAATCTATAGATAAGACTATTAGTCATAGTTACTGATTTGTTATTGATTACTGTTTCCTAATTACTCAATGGTTAATGATCATTTTGTTCTTTGGCCCCCAAAGGCCACATGAGTTATAGTTTAACTCCCCGCATATTCCTTCATTCACGGCTCAAAGTATAGTAATGCTGGCTTGGATTCAGTTTCGGCACCTTCACCTTGGAGCGGTGTTGGTCCCCGATCCTCGCTTTTCTCTGCATTTTTCTGTCTTGTTTCTCATTCTCTCACCGTATCACGCTTTCGAAAACCCTGCTTGTCGAGCTGGTCTCGACACCAACCAACCATCTCATCCTCTGTCGTCCCCTTCTCCTCATGCCCTCAATCTTTCCCAGCATCAGGGCCTTTTCCAATGAGTCAGCTCTTAACATGAGGAGGCCAAAGCATTGGAGTTTCACCTTCAACATCAGTCCTTCCACTGAACACCCAGGACTGATCTCCTTTAGGATGGACTGGTTGGATCTCCTTGCAGTCCAAGCGACTCTCAAGAGTCTTCTCCAACACCACAGTTCAAAAGCAGCAATTCTTTGGTGCTCAGCTTTCTTTATAGTCCAACTCTCACATCCATACATGACTACTGGAAAAACCACAGCCTTGACTAGACGGACCTTTGTTGGCAAAGTAATGTCTCTGCTTTTTAATATGCTGTCTAGGTTGGTCATAACTTTCCTTCCAAGGAGTAAGCATCTTTTAATTTCATGGCAGCAATCACCATCTGCAGTGATTTTGGAGCCCAAAAGATTAAAGTCAGCCACTGTATCCAGTTTCCCCATCTATTTCCCATGAAGTGATGGGACCAGATGCCATGATCTTAGTTTTCTGAATGTTGAGCTTCAAGCCAACTTTTTCACTCTCTTCTTCACTTTCATCAAGAGGCTCTTTAGTTCTTCTTCACTTTCTGCCATAAGGGAGGTGTCATCTACATATCTGAGATTATTGATATTTCTCCCGGCAATCTTGATTCCAGCTTGTGTGTCTTCCAGCCCAGCATTTCTCATGATATACTCTGCATATAGGTTAAATAAGCAGGGTGACAATATACAGCCTTGGTGTACTCCTTTTCCTATTTGGAACCAGTCTGTTGTTTCATGTCCAGTTCTAACTGTTGCTTCCTGACCTGCATACAGGTTTCTCAACAGGCAGGTCAGGTGGTCTGGTATTCCCATCTCTTTCAGAATTTTCCACAGTTTATTGTGATCCACACAGTCAAAGGCTTTGGCATACTCAATAAATTAAAAATCTGTAACTGAATTCTATATGACTGAAGAAAGAGGTTACAACAATTTGAATAGTGCTAAAAATCAAAATAATAAAAGAAAAAAACATAGTCATTAGAGAAGCTAAAATCAAAGAAAGGAGAGAAGAAAATTTCAAAGTCTTCAAATTGAAAGGGCTACCAAGTGCTAGGCAAGAGTCTTGAAAAAATTAATTGCTAACATTTCCCAAATCCAAAAATGAGAAAAAAGAATCCTATGAGCTTTCAGTTATAAAATAAAATCTGAAAAATAAAGCCTATTAGATTGACATCATATCTAATTTGGCATAAGAATTCTCATCTGCAATGCTAAATGAAGCAATGCATATGGAATTATGAGGGAAAGGTTTATATAACTTAATAAATCTAACCCTCCCGGAATGACTCTACATGTAATGTATGAAGACAAAAGAAATAATTTTCAGACATAATTCTCTGAAAGTTTTTCTTAAAGAGGCTCTCCAGTTAAAAGATAATGTATAATGATTACACAACTTTGTAAATATACCAAAAACCACTAAATTGTACACTTTATAAGAATGATTTTAATAAATGAATTATACCAAGAAAACTAATTTTTTAAAGATGAAGTACAAGAAAGAACTAAATAGATCGAAAGATACACAATACGAAGAACTTTGGTCACCAAGGAATTCCTTGATGGTCCAGTAGGTAGGACACAGTGCTTTCACTGAGGGTTCAGTCCCTGGTTAGGAAACTAAGATGCCACAAGCCACTCAGTGTGAAGAAAAAAAAAAAAAACTTTGGTCAGAATGAATACCAGAAGAATTTACAATCCAGTCTTTAACATTTTTCAAATGTCACTATAAAGATTAAAGCAACTGTTAAGAGAGGTTTTGGAGGGAAAAGTGTATAAAAGACAAAAAAATGAAGATGACCTGTCATAAAAATTCCAAATCACTGTAGCAAAGTTAGTGGGGAAGGGTTCTGGGGAAAGAAAACATAAAATTAACGTGAGAGATGAACTGAGATGAAATATCTATAACATATATGATAAATATCCACAAAACAAAAATAAGCAACAAAATAAAACAAATCATATAACAGAAAAGTGAGGAGAGAATAGAGATAAGCAGATCACAGAAGAGTCAGATTCATAATATCCAGTGTGGATGAGTGAATGGGGAATAAGTATTTTCAGGTTGAGCACACATTTGTTCAGACTTTCAGTTCAGTTCAGTTCAGTCGCTCAGTCGTGTCCAACTCTGCGACCCCATGAATCGCAGCACACCAGGCCTCCCTGTCCATCACCAGCTCCCAGAGTTTACTCAAACTCATGTCCATTGAGTCGGTGATACCATCCAGCCATCTCATCCTCTGTCGCCCCCTTCTCCTCCTGCCCTCAATCCCTCCCAGCATCAGGGTCTTTTCCAATGAGTCAACTCTTCGCATGAGGTGGCCAAAGTATTGGAGTTTCAGCCTCAGCATCAGTCCTTCCAATGAACACCCAGGACTGAAATTAGGGAGGGCAATTTGGCAGTATCCATAAAAAGTTTAAATGCAGTCTTTTCCCCATAAATTGCGTTCCTAAAAACCTATCATGGGAACTCCCTGGTGGTCCAGCAGTTAAGACTCCACTTTCTCACTGCCAGGGATCTTGAGTTTGATCCCAGGTCAGGGAACTAAGACTCCAAAAGCCTTGAGGCACACCCCCAAAAAAATGACTTATCATATAGAAATACCCTTACATATACCCAAAAGGAGATCCATTTGTTATCTTAAAGAAATAGAAGAAGAAAACTACATTTGACAACGGAGAAATATTTAAAATAAGATATAATCATATCAAAAATCATATCATAAAATATGATGTAATCATATAGTCTGCAGCTATTAATAAAGATGCAAACAGATCTATGCAAAGACGTCCCAACATATATTAAGTGAAAAAAAAGTTTTAGAACACTATACATATGAATAGAACATTCAATTTGAAAATACTTGAAGTGTATGGGGCTATAAGTAGAGTATGGGCTTTTTTTATAGGTCTAGAAATGGGGCTCCAGTTTCTCTGGAATTAGCTGGTCCCTGATCCTGTGTGCCTGGATCTGATTTCAGATCACCCTAACTTTCCCAAGATGGTTGGATGGCATCACCAACTCAAGGGACATGAGTTTGAGCAAGTTCCGGGAGATGGTGAAGGACAGGGAAGCCTGGGATACTGCAGTCCATGGGGTTGCAAAGAGTCGGATAGGACTGAGGGACTGAACAACGACTTTCCCTATATTCTAGAGGAAACAAAATCAATGTTTGGAGGAACCTCTGAGCCACCCTACACGCCCTACGCCCTTCTGGTACTGTCACTTCCTAGTTCTACCAGGGCCCAACAAGAAAGTGAATTTTTAAAAAGAAAAGAAAGAGAGAAAATGATGAAAAGGAAAAATTTTACCACTTACTACTTTCACAACCTGCAAGTGCCATTGCTTGAGTTTTCAAAAAAGTATCTATTACTTCTATTTTTCTAAATAGTGAAGAAAGGGAGGTGAGATTTATAATCTCAAGGTGAGGTGGGACTCACTGAACACAAATAGAAGATTAAACCTTGTCTCCTAGATAGACAGCCTAAGCAGAAATTTAAATAAACAGTGAAATAGCTCGGTATCATTTATTGAGAACCTGCCTTCAGTCATAGTTTAGCACCGACATAAAAACATGCTAATTTGAGGAACAGACTTCTGAGAACAATATCAGGATCTGAAATTAACCCTGAGACAAGCAGGCTGGCTGTGTATGAGATACACAGAAAGTTATTTTAAAAATACAAGAGAAGACTTCAATCAATGCAGAAGAGATCTGATTAGATACAACTAACTTGTTCGCAGTACAATGCGCTCAGGGGATGTCACTACCAAAAAAGGGTGTATCCAACTGCCTACTAGATAGTCGCACTTTGGTGTCTAAATTGTGCCTTAAATCCAACATGTCCAAAACCAGACTCATGTTCTTCCCACACACCTGGTCTTCTAATGTTTCCTATCTACCTATCAGGGAAGCCAGAAATCAAGGAATCACCTTTGATATATTCCCTTCAGTCTTTCTTATATTCAATCCACCTCAAATGCTTCATCCCCTAAATATCTCACAAATCCATCTATTTCCCTTCAACTCCAGGCAGCAACCATCACCCCTTACCTGAACGGTAGTAACAGCCACCTAAACCCATCTCCCTATCCCACTCTGCTGCCTAGCCAGAACCCAGCACTTTCAACGTCATGTTCACACTGCAGCCAGAATGGTCTTTTTGTAATCACTGATACTCAGCAGATTAAAAACACTTCAACAGACTCCCTCTGCACTCAGGATAAAGACCCAAATCCTCTAGAGCAGCCATCATGGCCTGCATTGTCTGACTCCTACCCTTATCCTCAGCTTCATCTCAAACCACTCTCTGCATAATGTTGGCATTTTTCAAGCCTTTCTAAGAAGTCAGCTCCCTCCCACCACAGGGACCTGCCACATGCTACTTCTTATAACTGGAAAAGTCTATCCTCTTGTATTTCCCGAGATAAATTTTATTCATGCCTCAGTCTCGTGTTGGGTCACTTCATCAGGGAAGCCTTCCTTGACCTCCACGACAAGGTCAAACTCTCATGTTAAAGGCGCAAGCAGCACAGGGTACTCTGTCTGAATGCAGCTGAAGATATAATCGTATGACTATGTGATTATGGCATCTCTCTCCAAACGAAAAACATCAGGAGTGCAATGACTACATTTGCTTTCCTCACCATGATCTCACAGCGCCTAGTACAGGCATACAAGAGATATTCAATAAGTGTTTAATTAGTACATGAATAGATGGATGGATGGAAGACAGCTAAGGTATTGTCTTACTTGGATTCAGAGGTGACCTCTGAAGGTAATTTCTGGTTCTATAATTATGTGATCTTGCATGTGCACATTAAAATTACAGTATCTTATATCTATATAATTATAAAGTTCATTCTTTGTGTGCATGCTCAGTCACTCAGTCAGGTCCGACTCTTTGTGACCCCGTGGACTGTAGCCCGTCAGGCTCCTCTGTCCATGGGATTTCCCACGCAAGAATATTGGAGGGGGTTACCATTTCCTCCTCCAGGGGATCATTCCCAATTCAGGGATCAAACCCATATCTCCAGCATCTCCTGCACAGAAGGTGGATTCTTTACTGCTGAGCCACTGGGGAAGCCCAAAGTTCTTAGTTTATTACTAAATAGGCTAATATGAATGATATTACTAGCTATGGTTATCATCCTTTCTGGGATTGTGCATTTAGCAAATGAGGGAATCGTAAATACTGGGAAGATAAAATTAACATAATATCCTTTACATTATCAAGCAATGAAATAACCGTGTTTGGGGAAGAGAGGCAGGGGTTTTTTGCTGGGAGTTTTTTGTTTATTGTTTGTTTTAAAATACATCTTAAACCACATAGTTATAACATTAAAACCAACTTAAGACTCCTGACAGAATAAGTAAAGTATAAGATATATTCAGCACAGTCAAAGAGATTTAACTACTATGTTGAAGACTGCCCACCATGCAGCCAAGTTCACCACACTATAAATTAACACCTAAGAGAATCTTACAAATATTAGATGGTTTCTGTGACTTAAGATCAGAGCAGCTGAAAGGGGTCTTTGGAGGATGCTATTTTTTTGACCCTTTCCCTCTTAATTCATTTGTTATATATGAAAATCATTAAGTAGCAATAGGACATTAGAAACTACTAAAATTTCTTCCTCTCTCTCCCTTTATCTTGTCTCTCTCTCAAGCTGCTTCTAAAAGAATGGGTCTAAAATAAACTCAAAATAGTGAAAAGATAATAAAGGCTCAAAATATAACTTTTTAAAAGGGACAGAGGATGGAAATACAGCAATTATGTTTAAATCCATGAACTCATTGTAATTTTTACAAAATAAAATCTAATTGTTCAACACTGATGGATGTTTTTAAAAACTGCTATTCTGAAGTTTAGCTAATAAAAAGAAAAAATCAGGTAGATATCCTACCTTTCCTGTACAAACTGTACTACTGGGTAACCAGATAGTAGATATAGGGAAGGTTCTCTTTATAGCAATATTTCAAATAATAAGCAAAGAAAAAAAGAATTAGAAACTCACTATTTTGAAACTCCTAATGAATTAATCGATCTAGCCATTAAGCACCAACAGCTAACATCACCAAAAGAGAAAATAATGAGCTGTTATGTCCCTTTGGATGGAAGAATAGATTACCATCTATGCAGAAGTCTTCCCTCCTCTGACACTCCCCCTCAACAACAACAAAAACCGAACTTAAATCTCACCAAATTTCTAGAGCACATTTTTAATTTATAGGAAATACAGAGAAATAAATTAAAGTACACCATGTGGAAGCAGTCAGCAAAATTCACACTGTGGGAATCACTGCAAACAACCAAGTTTTTTCAATAAATGTAAGAAAGAGACAGAGAAAGATGGATAGATGTGAAGCGGAGAGCCTATAGGTTAAGAGAGATATTAAAGACATAACAACTAACTCTTATTTGGATGATTATTCCAACAAATTGTTTTTAAAAAATTATGAGGCAATTAGAAAACTAAATACTGGCTAGATATTTAAAAATTACACACACACACAAATATCTAGGTATAATATTATTAATGTTTTTATTTTTTAAAACATATACACTTAATATCTACAGAAGAAATTACACAGTATCTTGGATTTGCTACAAAAGAATATGGCAGGGGGAATCATGGAGGAGCAGGACTGGCCATGAACGAAAAGTTGTTAGGCTAAGTAACAGGAACATGAGGGTCATAACACTATTCTACTTATTTTTAAAATTTTCTGTAGAAAGCTTTTAAAATCAAAGAGTTCCTCTTTGTAACACCTACTTTTTCTAAAATCTTCTTGTTTTTGTGTGTGTGTATGTGTGTGTGTCACACTCCAAGCTAGATTCCTTCCTTAACCTCCCTTCCCTTGGAAACCAAGTCAATGGCTATTTCTATATTACTCTGTTTGGAGAGATAATACATGCTTTCAAAACAATATTCCAGAGGATGGTGATAATAAAGATGATGGAAAACATGGTGTCATCTTGCCATCACAACAAAACAATTATGTTATCTTTGACAATTGCTCTCCATCCACTCAATTGCTACTCCCTCTATACCTGTCAGAGCAACACAGATCAAATATCATTACCTATGCTTAAACACAATAATGTTTCAAAGCTAGAGCTGAGAAGCTGACAGATACCTATTTCCAAAGTTATGGCTTTCCCCCAAGTTTAATCTTCACTAATAGTGTCCCAGTCTCCTCTCTGTTTTGAGAATTACTACTCCTTCTCCCATCATATGGTTATTACACAAGGGATCCCAGCATACAAATATTCACAGCATAAAGACACAGCCAGTAAATGGTAAATTGTCATCTTCCTAGGTGCTAGTGGTAAAGAACTGCCAACGCAGGAGACATAAGAGATGCAGGATCAGATTCCTGGGTCAGGAGGATCCCCTGAAGAAGGGAATGGCAACCCACTCCAGTATTCTTGCCTGGAGAATCCCAAGGACAGAGGAGCCTGGTGGGCTATAGTCCATAGGTCACAAAGAGACACACCTGAAGGGACTTAGCATGCACGCAAACATACATCTAAGTCTTAATCTCGGTTCCTGTGCATGTAACTTTACTTGGAAATAAGGTTTTTGCAGGATCTTGAGGATAGATGCTATCATCCTGGGTGGACCTTCAGTCCAATGACTGGTATCCTTATCAGAGATAGGAAAGAGATATTTGAAACACAGAGAAGAAGGTCATGAAAAGTCAGAAGCAGAGACTGCAACTGCACAGCCACAAGTCTGAGAATGTCAAGGGTTGCCAGCAGTCACCAGAAGCCAGGAAAGAGGAATGGAACAGACCCACCCAGCCTCCAGAAGGAACCAATCCTGATGACACCTTGGTTTTGCGTTTCTGGCCTCCAGAATTGTGGAATAAGTTTCTATTCCTTTAAGTTTGTAGTCATTTGTTACAGCACTCCTAGAGAACTAATATACAGCCCTTGGCAGAACTGACTGGTCCAGGAGCAAACATCTCAAACATGCTGGTCCTGGGAAACCTGTTAACTGTGGACAAGAAATTCCAAACTCAGTCTGGCTATCTCTTATGGATAAGAGATGTCAGCCCAGGAGGCAGGTGGTGCCCTGTAACTAGGGAGCAGAGAAATCCATCTGCAGCAAGAGAAAAAAATACATAGCCTGTGTCTCTAATTTGAATCTGAAGCCCAGGTACATTCCTCTCAAGTCCCATGGGATACCCCTTTAGGAAAATAAATTAAAATCACCCTTTTAAGCTCAAAGGATTACAAGCAAGTTTCTGTAATTTGTAGCCCACAGAGTCCTGTCACACTCAAGAACCTGTTGCCAAAAGCCCTTTAGTAAAGACCGACTGGAACAAGTCCCTCCTTGGGTAGCTACCAAAACAAATTGAAATGACTCATGAACCCTCTGAGCTTTGCTGCACTTAGTCACTCAGTCATGTCCAATTCCTTGCCACCCCAGGGACTGCAGTCTGCCAGGCTCCTCCATCCATGGGGATTCTCCAGGCAAGAATACTGGAGGGGGTGGCCAGGCCCTCCTCCAAGGGGTCTTCCCAACCCTGGGATCAAATTCAGGTCTCCCGCATAGCAGGCAGATTCTTTACCATCTGAGACACCAGGGAACCCCAAGAATACTGGAGTGGGTAGCCTATCCCTTCTCCAGGGGATCTTCCTGACCCAGGAATCGAACCAGTGTTTCCTGCATTACAGGTGGATTCTTTACCAGCTAAGCTACCAGGGAAACCCCATGAACCCTCTAAGAGGGAGCAAAGGAAACTTGAGGCTTGAGCTACAAGCACAGTGACAAGAAACAATGCAAAAAGGAAGCTCAATTTGAAAAAAGAACCCTCCTGCACTGTTGGTGGGAATGTAAATTGGTACAATCACTATGGAGAAGAGTATGGAGGTTCCTTAAGAAACTAAAAACAGAGCTACCATATGATCCAACAATCACTCGGGCATTTATCTGGAAAAAACATAATTTGAAAAGATACATGCACCCTAATGTTCACAGCAGCACTATTTACAATAGCTAAGACATGGAAGTGAAAAGGAACTAAAAAGCCTCTTGATGAAAGTCAAAGAGGCAAGTGAAAAAGTTGCCTTAAAGCTCAACATTCAGAAAACTAAGATCATGGCATCTGGTCCCATCACTTCATGGGAAGTAGATGGGGAAACAGTGGAAACAGTGTCAGACTTTATTTTTGGGGGCTCCAAAATCACTGCAGATGGTGAGTGCAGCCATGAAATTAAAAGATGCTTACTCCTTGGAAGGAAAGCTATGACCAACCTAGATAGCATATTAAACAGCAGAGACATTACTTTGCCAACAAAGGTCCGTCTAGTCAAGGCTATGGTTTTTCCAGTGGTCATGTATGGTTGTGAGAGCTGAACTGTGAAGAAATCTGAGCACCGAAAAATTGCTGCTTTTGAACTATGGTGTTGGAGAAGACTCTTGAGAGTCCCTTGAACTGCAAGGAGACCCAACCAGTCCATCCTGAAGGAGATCAGTCCTGGGTGTTCATTGGAAGGACTGATGTTGAAGCTGAAACTCCAATACTTTGGCCACCTCATGCGAAGAGTTGATTCACTGGAAAAGATCCTGATGCTGGGAGGGACTGGGGGCAGGAGGAGAAGGGGACGACAGAGGATGAGATGGCTGGATGGCATCACCGACTCGATGGGCATGAGTTTGAGTGAACTCCAGGAGTTTGTGATGGACAGGGAGGCCTGGCGTGCTGCGACTCATGGGGTCGCAAAGAGTCGGACATGAATAAGCAACTGAACTGAACTGAACTGAAGATACGGAAGCAACCTAAGTGTCAATCAACAGATGAATGGATAAAGATGTCATCCATATATATAAATGGAATATTATTCAACCATTAAAAGAATGAAATAATGCCACCTGCTACAACATGACAGGCCTACAGATTATCAAACAAAGTGAAGTGAACCAGACAGAGAAAGACAAATATATGATATTGCTTATATGTGCAATCTAAAAAAAAATCATACAAATGAATTTCTTTACAAAACAGAAACAGACTCACAGACATATGAAGCAAACTTACGGTTACCAAAGGAGGCAGGAGGGATAAATGAGGAGTTGGGATTAACACAGGCATACTGCTATTTATAAAATACTATTTCTAAAACCCATAAGGACCTACTGTATAGCACAGGGAAGCATAGTCAATATCTTGTAATAACCTATAATTAAAGAGAATATTAAAGAAAAATATATATATATAACTGAATCATTTTGCTGTACAGATGAAACTAATATAAACAACTGTAATTAAAAAAAATTTTTTTTTAAAAAGGAAGCTCAATTTTCGCTGGCCTAAGAACTAAACCCAGATCTCATCATAAAAGGGAGTGTAGGTCAATAATGATGCTGAATATTCCAGAAAAAAAAAAAAGGAAAGAAAAATTTTGGTCAAGCTGCACAGACTATATTAACAAAACCACCCATAAAAATTGTTCTTCCCTAGGTAAATATAGCATAATTACTACTGTATAGATGAATACCATGTCTCAGGTTTCCTTTGCCTGGGGTTTATTTGATTACAGCATTAAACACTGTACTTATGTATGTAAGCATACATAAATACAATATGCTCGCTCTCCTTTTGAAAAGACTACAATTAATGCTTGGTCCTTTATTTTCAAAATATTCAAAATATAAGGTGCAAGAAAGTACCCATACTAATTTTTTGACCCGGGATGAGAATAACAAAAGTTTGTGTTGAAGAGAATTACACAAACATTCCAAAAGAGAGCATCCCTGGGTATCATGGGAGCAAATGGTACAAATGTAACCAAGTCTCTTTTTAACTCAAAAGGGTAAGTGGTCAGCCTTAAGTACAGTATGTCCCAGCAAATAGTGTTAAACACTAGATTAATGATCCAGTCATTTCCTATATTTGTTATAAAATTATATGAGAAAAACCAGCCAGGGAGAGAGGTAAGAAATTTTTAAAAGTTCTGGGGAACCCACGGTTGAATAAATAACAAAAAATGATATTTCTTTCAAAACAACTTTAAGTAATATAATGTTACTGAGATTTTGCTTGGGAAAGTTCTGCATATTTATTTGTCTTCTAAATACCAGAAAACAGCCTGAAACATTTTTCCATTATAAAATGGAAAATTAGAAAATCTTCTGAAACATTTTTCCATTATAAAAGAAGTATCGTGTATTTCAGTAGTCACTTTTTAAAAATCACCTAAAAACATCTTCACATAAACATGTGACTCTTATAATGGAAGATTTTGTGGCAAACAAAGCCTTCAACCAAGTCAGCTAACTTAACAAGAAATAGGGCAGAATGTCCTAAAAAAGTGGCTGGAATTACTTTTCTGATTATGAGCTGCAAGTTGAAAGAGATTCTGTGAGTTTAGAGAAAGAAAAAGGGTTTGAAAAAGGCAAGGAGAGCATCTGAAAACAAGTTTAAAGCCTTAAGGAACACTTGAAAGACAAGATGAGGAAGTAGCCCTGAACCAGGAATTATGTCATTGTCAGGTAAGAGTTAAAATTAAATGAGCAATGACACCAATGTAGATATAAACCCTGAAACCATCTCAAAGTCACAAAAAACTCTCTGACTCCCTGGCTGCAAATAAGCATGCTAACCACGACGGTCTTCCTCAAATCTTAGGGAAACCTCAAAAAGGCATCCTTCTTTAGTTCTTCTCCTGCCAAATAAAATAAAGCTAAATAATATAGAAAAGCTTCTATAATACAAGGTATGAATGCAGTAGTCTCCTTGGTTGCTAACCATTTCCTGAGTACTGATTGAGTACTCAGACACTCAGTCGTGTCCAACTCTTTTATGACCCCATGGACTGTAGCCGGCCAGGCTCCTCTGTCCACGGGATTTCCCAGGCATGTATACTGGAGTGGGTTGCCATTTCCTCCTCCAGGGAATCTTCTCAACCCAGGGATTGAACCATTTCTTACATGATAACAAAGCAATTACGTGTCCCAAGGAACATGGTCATCAACAAAAGAGAAGACCCTGAGAGACAAGAATTTTCTCATTAAATTGCCCTAAGTTTTAACTCCAATTAGTTCTCAAGATCATTTTTAACCAAACTGGACCTTCATCAGTCCATGATCCAAGGCTCACTGGATCCAGCAGCTTTAGCCAGGAACCACTAGGGGTATTTTAAACATCTCATTTGAGATTTACTAAAAAGTAGCTTTAAGGAGTCTCAGAAAATAGACTTTCATCTCTCACACCTTAAAGCACTTAATTTTTCCCCAAAATACATAAATTACAGGTTCCTCTCCTGTTTGAATGCACAAAAGAGAACACAAATCAAGTCCTATTTTATCTAGAGCTAGTTTATCTAGAGTTCTACCAAACATATTTTTTGAAAGAAGGAGTGGGGGGTCGGGGAAGCAGTTGAACTAAAATTACAGGCTGTCATGACACCTCAATATAGAAAACTAAATACCTGGCTTCATAGGAGAGTATGGTTTTTATTCACAATCCTGTTACTAAGCAACTGTAACAATGGCTGCATGAAGCTGTCTAGAAGTTAGCTCAGTCAAGCAATCTAAGGAAAGAAAAACAGGGAAACTCCTTGCTTATCGGAATCTTTATCTTAGGATGAACTCAATGTAAAAACAAAAACTAACAAAATCAAAACAACCTAAACTTAAAACAAGCAGTTCCTTAAAGGACAAGAAAAGTACATGCTACCACAAGTCATTCACTTTATTTTAATTTTATCTAATTTCAAAACTCACATTTAACTGCTGATAATTTCCTTACTGTGTTTCCTTTGTAGTCCCCTTCTTTCCTTCACCCTCCCTAGGAAATAATTTTTTTTCAATTTCCTTGCTGATTAAAAGAACATTTTAGACCTCTTATGTCCATTTCTTTGTTTACAGAAGCTATAAAAACTAGTTTACAATTGTTTCATGTTGCCTCCGCTTTGAACCCCAGAGCGCTCTTGGACATCAGACTATTCCTTTGAAGGGAACAGTCTCTCAAACAGAGCCAGACACTTTCCCAGCCACTCCCTGAATTTTAGACAACCAGAGCTTTGCAAATGTCAAGTCTCTTTTCAAAGTTAGACTATACAATGTAGCAGGCTCTAGACCAATGCTTCTCAAATTGTGGGTTGGATCTGGAGGGGGGAGGGAGGGATGGGGGGGAGGGGTTGGGGGCAGAAGGGTGGAGGAGGGGAAAGTTTTTCATACATGTTGCAAGGGAATTCTACAGACTAGATTCCCTGGTGGCTCAGATGGCAAAGAATCTGCCCGCAATGCGCAAGACCCAGGTTGGATCCCTGGGTCAGGAAGATCCCCTGGAGAAGGGAATGGCTACCCACTCCAGTACTCCAGCCTGGAGAATCCCATGGACCAAAAAAAAAAAAAAAAAAAGCCTGTAAAGAGCCAAGGAGTAGGTTAAGAGAGGAAGAACCACATTGACTTGTCCCTGCATCTTCCCTTACAGCTCTCAACATTTAATGCTGAGAAAGCTCCAGAAGCTCCATTGTTTAAATGTCTGTTCCCTAGAACTGCTTCTTCCTCCTTCCTTCCCTCCCTCTGTCTCTCTCTCCCCCACCCCCACTGCCTTCCCTTCTCACTCTTTCCCCTTCTCTCTCTCTCTCCCTCTGAAGAATGCTAGGCAGACAAAATGAAAAAATACAGTTTTACACTCATTCTTCTACATCAAAGCTGAGCAATCTTTGTGTGGTTCTGTGCCCAGGATACCTCTACATTGCCATAAATCTCTATTTCAAAAAAGAGAAAGCCAGAGACAAGCAGAAATTTAAACACTGGAAACCGAAGATCCAAAATGTCTCAGCCAAGAACCACAGGGAAATGACAGAGTCATTTCTGCTTTTAGATCCCAAAGATAAAGAAGGTTTTCTGTCTCAGAAGATTCCCTGAGGAGCATTTGGAAGAGCAGGCTGTGTGGGTTCCCTGTTTGTAATTAAATTTAACCTAATTTCTTAAATTTAATTCTCATTTCAGTTTTTTTTAAGATATAAACAATGCAGAGTATAGTCTTTGTAATCACTGCAAACCACAAAGCTGTGCTACTTGAAATAAAACAAAGAAAGAAAATTCTTCACAAATAATCATTATGTCTACTGGCAAGAATAAAGAAAACCTAGCACTTTTATAACACATTTCATGATCAAATTGATGCAAAAGTTAAATTGGTCAGCTTCAGAATCTGCTCTGTCTACATCTCCTGTGACTACCAAAGTAGACAATATGAAAACTCTAAGAAACTTAAAAAAAAACTTTTAAAACAGCTAAAAACTTATTTTCTGTCTTTTTCTTTGTGTGCATGCCCACGTGCACACATGCGTGCACATTTGAATAAATGTTTTTTTTCTGTTGTTGTTCAGTTGCTCAGTCGTGTCTGACTCATTGGGAACCCCATGGACTGCAGCATGCCAGGCTTCCCTGTCCTTTACCATCTCCTGGAGCTTGCTCAAACTCATGTCCATTGAGTTGGTGATGCCATCCAACCCTCTAGTCTTCTGTCATCTCCTTTTCCTCTTGCCCTCAATCTTCCCCAGAATCAGAGTCTTTTCCAATGAGTCAGCTGTTCACATCAGGTAGCCAAAGGACTGGAGCATCAGAGCTTCAGCATCAGTCCTTACAATGAATATTCAGGGTGGATTTCCTCTAGGATTGAATGGTTTGATCTCCTCGCTGTTCAAGGACTCTCAAGTCTTCTCCAGCACCACAGTTTAAAAGCATCAATTCTCCAGCCTTATCCTTCTTTTTGGTCCAACTCTCACATCTAATATTTTTTAGAAGAATCTTAATGTATAACCACAAAAATATCAGTTTTGAGAGGGCTTTTAAAAGGTTAAGCTTTAATGTGTCTCTCTGTAACTTATTGGTTGTCCTTAAATAAGCCACTGAGATTTTGCCTCAGTCATCTTTTCAAATGTGGGTAGTACTATTAGTTCCTCCCTAAATAGCTTTCACCCTAAATTCACAACAAGAGAACCTCCTTGCATTGTGTAGTTGTATTGTTTATATCCAAAAGTAAGACTATCAGCATCTTAAAGGGACCAGGGGAATGTCTCTAAGAGATAATTAGAGCAAGTTAGATTACACCTTTAATTCAAGAATGTCTTATTAGAAAATGATAAGATGTTTCCAATGTCTCATTAGAAAATGGCATGGGCCATCCTTTGCACATCAGTCTAAGTCCATCATCCCTGCTGTAAGCTGAAAAGCAGAAGTTTTGCTGATAGTGGATCAGCATGCCATCTGTATACATGAAAATTTGTCAGTAATATTAGATTTTTTTAATTAAAAAATATACTTTTGAATTAGCAACATGTTCACAGAGTTAAATAGGCTTCCCTGGTGGCTCAGATGGTAAAGCATCTGCCTACAATGTGGGAGACCCAGGTTTGATCCCTGGGTCGGGAAGATCCCCTGGAGAAGGAAATGGCAACCCACTCTAGTACTCTTGCCTAGAAAATCCTATGGATGGAGGAGCCTGGCAGGCTACAGTCTATGGGGTTGCAAAGACTCAGACACTGAGCAGCTTTACTCACATAGTTAAAAATTCAAAAAGGCATATGAGGCAAATATTCTGTCTTTCCTCTGTATCTCAGTTTTTCTCCTCAGAGGTAAAACTCTTACCAGGTCTTATTTATCCTTCTAAAGATGTTGTATGCACATGTCACTGAAAATTTATATGTACATGTGTTTTCTTTAAAAAATAAAAAAGTAGCCTACTAGACATAGTATTCTTTATTTTTCATTTTTTAGTGAAAAAACATATCTTGGCCATCATTCCTTATTTTTCCAGCTGTATAATATTCCACTGTATCAATGTGCCATAATTTACCAGTTCCCTATTATTTCAATCACAGGCAGTGCTACAATGAGTAATTTTAAACATAAGGTTACCATTAGTTTTCAAGAGTCTTTGGAAATATGGCCAAGATATAGAAGAAAGTTTTGAATTTTATTGTACACAAATATAGGAACTTTAACAATTGAAGGATCTGGAAAAAAAATTTTTTTAAGTTTCTTAGAGTATTCATATTGTCTAAATTGGTAGCCACAGGAGATATAGACAGAGTAATTCTGAAACTAACCAATTTAACTTTTGCATCAATTTGATCAAATCTTTATTCAGAATGATCTGGTTATCTACTAACTATCAGAGAGTGTGCTAGAGACAAAAATAGAGGTTAAAAATATAAACATATTGTGAAAGAGCAAGTAGCCCAGCTGAGACGGGGGAAATATCTAGGTAGAAGAGCTGACATCTGAGCTAAGCTTTGAAATATGAAGAAGAGATTTCAGAAAAAGAAGGGGAAGGAACATTACATGCAGAGAGGCAGTGCGCATAGGTGTCAGAACAGGGATCAGGTGTGTATGGCTAACAGGAGTGTTCATGGCAGAAAACACAGGCTGAACAGAAAGCCGGAACTAGTTTGGGAAGGGCATGTATACCATACTATAGGGCTTGGACTTATAAATGTAGACTAAAAAGACTATATGCAGACTACACAGAAAAATAAAGGTTCCAAAAAGTTCTAAAAAGATGATCTAAGGGAACAAAATAAGATTTGTGAAGAAAGGTTAAAAGGCTAGAGGTTGATGGCTATTAAACACATGAAAAGATGTTCAACATTGCTCATTATTTGTGTGCTCAGTTGCATCTGATTCTTTGAGACTCCATGGACTGCAACCCACCAGGCTCCTCTGTCCATGGAATTTTCCAGGCAGGAATACTGGGGTGGGTTGCCAGTTCCTGTTCCAGGGGATCTTCCTGGCCCAGGGATCAAACCCACATCTCTTTGTCTCCTGCATTTTCAGGCAGGTTCTTTACCACTAGCGCCACCTGGGAAGGTATTCACTCATTATTAGAGAAATGCAAACAAAAACTATAATGAGGTATCATCTCACACCAGTACCAGTCAGAATGGTCATTATCAAAAAGTCTACAAACTACAAATGCTAGAGAGGGTGTGGAAAAGAGAGAACCCTCTTGCACTGTTGGTGGGAATGCAAATTGCTACAGCCACTATGGAGAACAGTATGGAGATTCCTTTATAAACTACGAATAAAGCTACCATACACCCCAGAATCCTACTACTGGGCATGTACCCTGAGGAAGCCAGAACTGAAAAGGATATACGTACCCCAATGTTCACTGCGACACTATTTACAATAGCTATGACGTGGAAGCAATCGAGATGTCCATCAACAGATGAACAGATAAGAAAGTTATGGTACATATACACAATGGAATATTACTCAGCTATATAAAGGAACACATTTGAGTCAGTTAATGAGATGGCTGAACCTAGAGCCTATTACACAGAGTGAAGTAAGTCAGAGAGAGAAAGACAAATGTCATATGTTAACACATGTATGTGGAATTTAGAAAAACAGTACTGACAATCCTACTGGCAGGGCAGCAAAGGAGACACAGACATTTTGGACACAGAGGGGAAAGGAGAGGGTTGGATTATATGAGCAAATAGCATTGAAACTTATACATCACCATATGTAAAACAGACAGCCAGTGGGAACTTGCTGTATGGTACAGGGAACCCAAACCCAGTGCTCTGTGATAATCCAGAGGGGTGGGATGGGGAGGGGTGGAAGGGGGGTTCAAGAGGGAGGGGACATTTGTACACCTAATGCTGATTTATGTTGATGTCTGGTAAAAACCATCACAATATTATAAAGTAATTATCCTCTAATTAAAAAAAATAAAATATATATTAAAAAAGGCCAGAGGTTATTTAATTCAATAGACCTCAAGTCCAGGAAGGCACTAACCAAAGATTGATAGTGACAGCTATATTCCATCTCCACTGAACGCAAAAAAAATGATTAAGTATTCAGTTCTGAGTTTCCTTGGTGGCTGAATCAGCAAAGAATCTCCCTGCCAAGCTGGAGGCACAGGTTCAATCCCTAGGTCAGGAAGATCCCCTGGAGAAGGGAATGGCAACCCACTCCAGTATTCTTGCCTGGGAAATTCCACAGAAGAGGAGCCCCCAGTCCACCAGGGGGTTGCAAAGAGTTGGACACAACAGCAACTAAACAGAAGCATCAGAAGCATCAGTGAAATGGAATAAATATGGTCAAAGCAAACAAATTCAAAAAACTAAACATTTCTTACTTCAAATAATCAGGGCAAGGTATGTCTAAACCACAAAATGCTTTTAAAGAAATTGATGCCATTACTTTCTAATGTACGCACTGATGTTAAAGGCTGACCAAGGGTACCCAATAGGGTATCAACTTAACCACTGTGGAATGAGTATTGCGTCTGGGCAACCTCCTTTCTTAAAATAAGTCAGGAAATTAAACTGCAAACTGTGAGTTATAAACTTAGCTATTTATTAAAAAGAGCAATAACACTTTCAAGCAGAGTCCCAGAACCTAAGTACAGCAAAATGACCACAAATGCCCAAATTTTCAGAGCTTAATTTAGCACATTTTCACCACATATGAAATATCAACTGTATGAAATTTTTAGGGAAAGAACAGTAACTAGTAAGTAGGATGAACGGTGACCCTTAATGGCAAATCAGTGAATTTTTGTCTAAAAATTTAAACTGTTAACTGATCAGATATGAAGGAAAGGAGCACCTGGTTGATGGAATCAGGTTGAGAATCCCATTGAGAACATAGCTGAACTCCGCGTGATCCTGAGCGACAAGGGCCACCAGACCCTCACAGCAAGCTGTTCGAACTACGACATTGTCGCTGCAACACTTCTCCCATAGCAAGTTCAAGGCAGGAGTCTGAAAGCAAACCAGTGATTAAAACACACGTCTGATGACTAGCAAATGCATACACAGACCCAGCCGTTCATCAAAGTGTAATTCGTTCACTGTAGGCTGGCTTTCCTCTACAAAAATGATGCTGTGCCACACCACGTGTAGGATACACTGAAGCTGGTTCTCCAAGAGAGGCAGTGGATGTATTCTGATAGAGTAACTCTCTCTCCTCTGGTGTCTTTGCAGCAAACTAAGGCTGGCTGCAGACATTCTGAGTCTAAGCAATGCAGCTACTAGGAGATCAAAACTATGGCTTGGTTCTAGCACTATGTTCTAACCAAGCCATTTAACCAGACACCAACCATACCAGCATATCAATTAGTCTAAGTTGGACTTCAAATCATACCTATGCTTTAAGCCCTGAACATTTTCAGAAAATGTTCCTGCTCTCCTCCCACCAACCTCTATTTAAATCATCAACTGGTCAAACATGGAGGAAAGAGCACCTGACTGATGCCCCTCCACTGTCCCTTACAGGGTCCCTGCTCCAAGTGACTGAAGCTGAATGTGGACCCAGAGGAAGGAGACAGAAGTAACTCAGGCTACAAGCAAGCTGCTGGTTCCAGGACTACCAAAAAAAAGCCTAGAAAAACCTTTTACCCAAGGAAGAGACTTTGACTTCTCCCTTCACACTGTGAACCTGTCATCTTTGATAGGAAAGCATCAGAAAGACACAAAAGTAAATAGTTCTTCATTTTGAAAATTCCTACTAAAGCAGAGGTTCTAGCTCTCATAACGTGCTCAGGAACTTATGATTCCCCTCAAAAAAAAAAAAAATGTTCACTACTAACGATGAACCTCCATCTGAATGTATTCTGGGCTAAGTCCATTTAGATTTTACATGGGGTTTGGGTTATTTATTTATTTATTTATTTTTTAAAGAACACAATGAAGCTATTTTTCCTTCCTTCTGACATAATTTACTAGGGAAACATAAAATCTGGAGAGAAAAAACAATTACAATCCCCAGCTCCCATGGAATAACTAAACTAATGAAAATCAACATAAATTGTGCCCACTTTCCCATGGTAGCTGACTCTGAGAGCCTTTTTAATCTTAGGATCCCACTAACTAACAATACAGAACAAGACAATTAACAGTCACTGAAGGGAAGAAATACTTATATTCCATTTCTTTTATTCTGAAGGAAATTTTATTCACCTGTGTGGACCATACCAAAGGGTTCTAAATGTCATTACTACACTCCTAAGCCAGAATAACAAAAAAAATGAGTAAAAGACTGTTGCCTCAGGTAACATTGCACCTTCATGGAAGGAAGCACTCATTTATTAGCAGAAGAGGAAACATTTAGTTACAGGGATTTGACATTCAATAAATTCTGGCAGTTTAAGTAAAACCACTAGATCTTCTCAGAGTACATAATGTGATTATAGGCAGGATTAAGATCAGAGTTCTCAGAAAACCTAATTTATATGACTACATACAAACACCAGATAAATGTCAATTAGTGAAGTATGCCTCTACATTGACTTCAATGTGTCAGCAGAAGCGATAAAGAAATGTAACTTGGAGTAGCTAATATAAAGGAAAATGAGAGAAAGGAAATCAATTTATTTGTTATGAAAAAAATCTTATTTCCATCACCTATATTCTCCATAGAGTTTACCTTAGAGGCCCAACTTAAGCAGAGTTTCCAGTCAGCATGTCAAGATACATAGCACTGGTCAACCAAAACCCAAGTGGTAAATAGGTCAGTAAATATGTCAGCATTGGCATTCACCAACCCCATGAATGATACAGAATTTTTTCCCCCAGTTCTACCTGTCAAGGCATGATCTTTCTAACTTAGAACCCGTGTTTTGGGCTACATAAAGCCTGAGAAATCTACACCCAAACAGAGCCATTGTGTTCACTTTCTCCATTAAACAGATTCCCTCAGCAGTAACTCTCTCAGCCTTCTAAAGGCTGCCCACCCTCATTCCACCCATGTTATTTTTCATTAATAGTCATAAGAATACTCCCCTCCACCCCTTCCCTATCTAGTTCCTGGGGTCTGTTGCAACACTTTTTAAAGTTTAAAAGAAAACCATGACAAACAAAGAAACAAAAACAGATAAAACCATTTCTACAGTGACCTGAACTGTGAGGAAAACAAAAAAAGTGCAAAGGTGGTCCAGTTACCAGCAATATCTGAATAGAACTAAGCACAAAGTTAAAGACAGACCTGGTTTGTGCACTGGTGGATCTTTTCTGAAAAGCTGTTTTCCTTTAGAACTGCAGCAATAAGATGACCCACAGCCTAAAACAAACAAGATTAATGAATACATTTCCTCAGAAGTTCTCTCTCAATAGTGAATTTGAAGGTAACTAACAGCAGTACTAGTGGATATGAGGATACCAGTCAATCAGTAATAACACTCCCATTCAGAGGGTATGTGCTCTGAAGAAGGCACTACATTTGGCACTCCACAAATGGAATCTCTCATCTTCATAACAATCCTCAAGGTAAGCATTTTTATCCTACATTTTATCCCAGTAAGCAAACTACAGTTCACAGATGTTGAGAAAATTGCTGAATTTTCAGTTTAAATTGTTGTCACTCAGTATTACAAGATAATTTCAGATTGCTTAATCCATTAAACCATGAGACAAATGAGTAAACTCCACAGCTTTTAAAATCATCTTTGCAACTAAGTGAAACGCATCATGCTTCATCATGCCCTTAATGAAGATAGAGAAAACTCATCACCATCTTCATGACTATGGCCCACACAGATTTGAACCAACAGGTCGTCCCCCACCTCAAACATTCTCCCTTCTCTAGGATCTAGGATGTAATATCCCTGTTGGTTTCTCATAGGTTTCAGCTTCTTAATAAGCTTTCAGTCTCATAAATCTCTAAAAATTTTCCGTATCTTCTTTGGTCAAAAAAACCAGAATTAAAACTAAGATTCTCATAGGAGTGCTGATTGATTCCATAAATATATAAATGTTGTCACTTCCTATCATCTCAACTCCATTCTCCTAGATCGTCAGCACCACCCAGCATTGCTGTCTTAGAACCACAGACTAGCAACAACGACAGCCATTCTAGGCATGGGTTGGGAAAAACTTTGCTATGGCAAGAACTATTCAGTCTGCCCATGCGACCAATGTCTGATATGGATGTATAAACACCCATCAGTCTTGCAAAGTCTCCAGAAAAGCTCAAACAAAAGCATAGCACCTGCTCCTTCATTTCTTTTTGCATTTCACACACTAGAATTGAATTCAGACCTCAATGATCAATGGTCTTTACAAGTCACTCATTTACATGAAATTTAAGTTTAGATCAATGAACTCTTACCTCCTTGTTAAAGAGATAGTAACAAAAATTGAGGACCAATGAACAGCTTCAGTTCCTGTTTACAAAATAACCATATTTCATTGAATGTACATGGCCATTAAATGCAAGATGCACCATTATTTTACAAACCACTGAGAGAAAAAAGGCTGCCAATTAATACAACGCTGCTTATAATTTAAATTTATGATTTTATGTTAATGAAAGAGCTCTTTCAGACTTTTAGAAAATCATGGCCAAATGCACAAATGTGCAGGCAATATCAACTGTATAATGACTGCTGCCATCAATTACTAAATGCAGATGTTAAAATGTGAAAAAAAAATGTGTGAATCAATGAAATATGGTGCTAACACTGAGCGGTGGTTACAAAAGAACAATAAGAAGTATTCATAGAGGACAGAGAACAATTGCAAGAATCTAATAAAACCAATATGAAACACAACATGGCCAAAAAAGTTACCATTCATATTTAGAAAAAGGACTAACAGAAAATAAGCTTAATGATAAATATCCCCCACTGCCCACCAAATTTAATTTCTCTAATTTACCTTCCAATTTATCCCTCTAACAAATGAGAGACTATAGCCTAAATTGATTTTCAAATACAAAATTCAAGTATAAATCAGCCTATGCTGCTACGTAAGTTTTCCATAACAAAAAGTAGTTTAAATGGATACCGCACACTAAACAATACATATACACTTTTCTCTTAATTTAACAGCAACACATACAGGCATTTCTTGATTTATATATGCTAATGAAGGGACTCCAGGCACAGAAAAATAGAAACTGTGGACAGCATCCTCCAAGCTTTCATCTTCTTCTTCATGGCAAGCACCTGTGTTGCACAGGATATGACTCCAACCCAGTCAGGTAGAAGGGAATCTTGCATAAGGAGTGTTCTACTCCTCATGGAAGGGTTCCCCACTACCCAGCTAAGTCAATTCCCAAAGCAGGCATCTCCGAAGGTAACTGCTGAGAGTATCCAAGACGCTGCAGGTTGGTAAGTCTTCAGGCAGGCTTCTGCTGGTCCCTTTGCTTTACTCTCATGAGAAAAGACAGTAGCTATTATGGTACCTTGATTAACCAAAATGCTTCTAGTTAGCTGAAGGTTAACCAGAAAACCAATTCTGTTTTACCCCTAATAACCGAAAAGCTCTTCTAAAACTAATTATCACAAACTTCTACCTGAGTTAGCATATAGATCTAATTTTTCAATCCAGGAATTTTTACTGATTTAATATCATTATTATAAAAATCTATTATTCTTAATAGTTGTACTAAGAGTAGAATATACCTTTTTAAATAGGAATCTCTGACATTCTGAAGATGTATAACCATTTATTTCTGTTCCCAATAATTAACTACAGACCAAAAAATATATATTCAGAGGTTAATCAAAGTTTTTTAATCTCTAAGAAAAGTATGACATAAATAAAAGCACAGATTGGTCAGTTTCACTATTTACTTTCCTATGTCCAATATAAATTTTCAAATTGACTGATATAAAAGTTATTTATTAATATATACTCCTAAAAAAAAAAATATATATATATATATATACTCCTGTACATAGATGAATAAAAATATTTAAAGTTAAAAATATACATTTCAATTAACAATTCACCAAAAATGTTCATTTGTTACCATGAAGCATAAATAAATAGATAAATAAACAAATAAAATTACCTGTGACTGGATAAGAGAATTTGGAAATTCAAACCTTTTCCTGATGTCATCCGACATTTTTACTTCTCTTACATATATAAGCAGACTCTGTAACCAAAACAAAAGAATATCTGTTACTCTGGAAAAGGAGTTCAAACCAACTATTTGTCAAATAACATGAAAGTAATTCTGTACAAAGACAACAATGGCAATAAAGCACAGGGCCCTGGAGAACAATCCCTTGGCACACCCTTCACTGTTAACTACTTCAGCCCTCAAATGCCATGACTGATGGCACAGTAAACTAAAAGTGCCCAACAGTTCCTAGTTTTCCCATGAGAGCAAATCCCAAACAGATGAATTCACTCCACAGAAACAAACAAACAAACAAAAATCCAAAAGTTCATGTCTAAATAGCCAAATTCTAAAAGTTCAACCACATATTTGAAATAGAAATTCATCCTTCTGTGCATCAAAACTTCTGAGGAAGAAAGAACCAAACTTTCACAAAATTGTTTAAGCTGTGCCTCACTTTGGTACAAGCTTCCACTGAAGCATGAGTCTACCCGTTTGTGACAAGTGTGAAGCACTGGTGAGTTTTTTCAGGAAGTAGAGACATGACCTAGAAATTCACACATCCAAACAGGTCCTTTGTCTTCTGAAAGAGGAACAGCAGGCAATCAGCACCAACTTTTAATATTTACATCATGCCTCTCATGCCTGTTGGGTTCTCAAATACAACCACAACAAAATCATAGAGGAGGGCAAAGAAGCGGAGGCACAGAACCAATAAGGGGAATTTCCCAAGGATCTCACTTGATCCACACAGCACTGAACCCACTGAATTACACCCCACTCTAAAAAACAGGATGCTTTAGGCCACCTATTTATTACAGTATAACTTTAAAAAAAATGTTTACATTAGTACTGTACTCTAAGTTACCTTATAAAAATAACAGGCAACAAAACCAAGCTCTCCTGATCTTAAAAATGAAGGCATTTTGTGTTGAACCTGCAGCTCTTTCTCACTACTGTCTTCTTTTTCTTCTAAACCCAAACTCCCTGAATAATTTATGCTATCGTTCTTCCTCAACATATGGGTCCAACTTAACTCCCTTGAATTGACCACTTCACAGCACTGAAACAACATGTTCTAAGACTGCAAACCATGTCCCTTATCTAATCCACTCATTAGCTTTTAGGCAGCTCAAAATTTCAACTTCCCAGTTGTATTAATCTCACCTTTCTTGAAATGTTCTTCTCTGTTGTTCCATAAGACATCATAACAGAATTTCCCAAAGTGTGTCTTGGGGAAAGCCAAGATAGAGACCTCTTCGAGAGGAAAAAAGAATTTTGTAGGGACATATATTGCCATTTTGAAAATTCAAAAAATAAATAAAAAGCCAAATAAAACATGAAATATGTTAGCAGGTGATACAATGGGAAAAAATAAATCTGATCTCTTTTTCTATGAGTTTGTTTTTGAAGCACAACTGACCTATAACACTATGTTAGTTCCTGTTACACACATAATGATTCAATATTTCTAAGCATTTCAAAATGATTGCTATGGTTAAGTCTATTTACCATCACTAATACAAAGTTATTACATAATTATTGACATATTCCCCACGCTATACAATTCATACCTGTGACTCATTTATTTTGCAGCTGGAACCAGAGACAGGGGTGAGGAGGAGGCAGAAGTGAATGAAGGCAGTCAAAACATACAAACTTCTAGTTATAAGATAAATAGGTACCAGAGATGTAATGTGCAACACAGTGCTGAATGTTACAAATAAAAGTTGTTAAGGGAGTAAATCTTAAGAGTTCTCATCAAAAGGAAAAAATATTTCTTTTCTAGTTCTTTCATTTTGTATCAATATGAAATAGTGGATGTTCACTAAGCTTATTGTGGTAATCATTTGATGATGTGTATGTCAAATCATTATACCTTAGAGTGCTAAACATCAGCTATATCTCAATAAAACAAGAAGAAAAAAAATTTTTTTAAGTAAAGCGAATAGAACAAAGGGGAGGAGATGAGAAATGGGAGATGGATACACTTTCTATTTAAATATGGTGGTCTCCTTAGAGGGTGCCATTTGGGAGTTAGCCACACAGATAATCCAGGGAAACAGTATCACAGGCATGGGAAACAGTGAATTCAAAAGCTCTAAGCTAATGATCTGCTTAAGATATATCCCAGAAAGAGCAAAAGGATGAGTTAGGAACAGAGCAAAGGAGGAAGGAAATGGCAAATGAGAGTCAATGAGAAGCTAGACCATAGAGGGCCTTGTAGGCCACTGGAAGGACTGATATATTTATCCAGAGTGAAATGGTTAACTACTACAGGAAAAAAAAAAAAGTGGTAAGATTTAATAGAATCACTTGAGGTGAGATGTGGTCAGACTCTGGGTATCTTCAAAGGTAAAGTCAGTGTGGTTACTAACGGGCTGGATGAGAGTATAGGAGAAGGAAAGGGTCAATGATGACTCCAATGTTTCTGATCTGAGCAGCGTCATTCTTAATTTCAATCCCTTTGGGCATGTTACACATGAAACAAAACCATGAATATATTAATTACCATGGCATTTTTTACTAAAAGGAAAAGACAGAATTGCCAACAACTGAGATAGGGAAATGAGTTCTTTGAGGGAAGACTAGGAATTCTATTTTGCACAAGTAAGTTTTAGATGCCTAATGGATATCCAAGTGGAGACGTCAGGGAGAAAGTTAGATACATGAATCTATAATTGAAGAGACAGATATTAGTTGGTGATACAAATAATGGTGTGTACTACTGAAGAATCTGAGAGGTTCTAAGACAAGAAATTTGATAAACTTTGCTTAATCCAGAGTTTACCAAACTTATCTGGTCATGGCCCCTTTTTTTCTGAAACCAGCTGTTAACAGTCTATACAACCGACCCTCCCTGGGATACACCTTGGTAAACTCTGCTCTACTGGTTCCTCCTATTCCTCTCTCCACTCTGCTTCTTGTGCACCATCTTCCTTCCTGAAGGTGCTCCCAAACCTCTTGTCTTGTTCTTCTTTCATGAAAACTCTCCCGGAGTCTTCATCTAGTCCTTATCTCCAAATACTTCCTTACTCTCTCACACAAGGCTCTAAAGCACCAGACTGGAGATGCTAAAAACAAAACACATATTTTCTCATAAAAATTGTTCCCATTTCAGTGCATCTTTTCCCAGTTCTCCTCTCACAATTTTCTTCACCAACATTCTCAAAGTCCAGTCAGTCACAAAGTCAGCTTCATTCCTTCCAGCATCTCCGTTTATCTCTCCATTTCTCTACTCCTCATCTTCAGTGCTCACGTGAGACTTCCTTCAGTTAAACTTGGGGTTCTCTACCCCATATGCTGCTGTCAGACTAACTGTCCTAAAATGCTATTTCCATCATATCAATTCCCTGTAAAGAATACATAGCAGGTTTTTAATAGCCTGGCAGATTAAATACAAATACTTATTTCCAGCTTTTAAGTTGTCTCCAACAACAATCTCCCACATTCAACTTCATTTTCACTGTTGTCTAATTCTGTTGGTTTAGTCACTAAGTTGTGTTTGACTCTTGAGAGCCCATGGACTGTAGCCTGCCAGGCTCTTTTGTCCATAGGATTCTCCAGGCGAGAATACTGGAGTCGGTTGCCATTTTCTTCTCCAGAGGATCTTCCTGACCCAGGAATCGAACTCGGGTCTCCTGCATTGCAGGCAGATTCTTTACTAACTGAGCTATGAGGGAAGTTGTCTAATTTTAAGCTGCATAAAACCATTGTCAGAATAGACCCATGTGCTCAAAAATCGGTTCATTCCTAAGGGATTCCCGCCTACCCCATCACCCCCACCACCCCTCATGTGCAATCTTAGGTCCCCAATCAGTGATGGAACCCATGCCCTCTGCAGTGAAAGCACAAAGTCGTAACCACTGGACTGCCAGGGAACAGGGAAGTCCATAAGGGATTTTATTTATGCTGTTCACTCCCACATAAAATGTCCTCCTCTATATGATCACTGTAGATGGTGACTGCAGTCATTAAATTAAAAGACGCTTGCTCCTTGGAAGAAAAGTTATGACAAACCTAGACAGCATATTAAAAAGCAGAGACATTACTTTGCCAACAAAGGTCCCTCTAGTCAAAGCTTGGTTTTTTTCAGTAGTCATGTATGGATGTGAGAGTTGGACCATAAAGAAAGCTGAGCGCAGAAGAATTGATGATTTTGAACTGTGGTATTGGAGAAGACTCTTGAGAGTCCCTTGGACTGCAAGGAGATCCAACCAGTCCATCCTAAAGGAGATCAGTCCTGGGTGTTCATTGGAAGGACTGATGTTGAAGCTGAAACTCCAATACTTTGGCCACCTGATGTGAAGACCTGACTCATTTGAAAAGATCCTGATGCTGGGAAAGATTGAAGGCGTGAGGAGAAGGGGATGACAGAGGATGAGATGGTTGGATGGCATCACCAACACAATGGACATGGGTTTGAGTAAACTCCAGGAGTTGATAATGGACAGGGAGGCCTGGCGTGCTGCAGTCCACCGGGTCACAAAGAGTCGGACACAACTGAGCAACTGAACTGAACTGATATGTTCCTACAATTATAGGTGAAATTCCTTTCATACCGCATCTTCTCTGTTTAACCTTTCTCAAGGAGCCACTTCTTAAGAGCATTCACCTTCCTTTATATTTCTTCAGTGCTACTGCATTTGGCCTGACCCATACTACCATGTGATTAATTACATTACGATTGTTAATATTCTTCTGTAAAGGCAAATAGCAACTACTCAGATTTGCCACTGTAGCAGGAAAAGCAGCTACAGACAAAACACAAACAAATAACCAGGGTTGTGTTCCAATAAAACTTTATTTACAAAAACAGGAGTCAGGTGGGCTGTAGTTACTGACCCCTGATTTACATACTATTTAACTAATTTGTAAAATTTATTGATAAAAATTGCTAAACTGACACGCAAATTTGCCCCTGGGCATCCAAGCACAGATAATACATAAATAAGATAAATTGAACATGTCTTATTATCTAAAAATGGAAAAGTTCTATCATAGAAAACAATTTTCATGCCCCTAAACTCTGAAGGAAATTTCTCACATTAGGCTTTCTATTGGGGCTTCCCTTGTAGCTCAGTTGGTAAAGAATCTGCCTGCAGTGCAGGAGACCTGGGTTCGATCCCTGGGTCAGGAAGATCCCCTGGAGAAAGAAATGGCAACCCATTCCAGTATTCTTGTCCAGAGAATTCCATGGAGAGAGGAACCTGGCAGGTGGCGGTCCGTGGGGTCACAATATTCGGACACGACTTAGCGACTAAACCACCACCACCACCACCACCACCATGGGATACAGGGTGATATAATAAACAATCATTTCAACAAGATAAGCAAAACAGAATTTTGTTACCTCTTTTTTAAACCACAAACTAAAGTCAAAGTTATATCATAATATGTAACTCAGGGAGAAAAAAAAAACACCCTCAGCTAATGGAGTCAAAGCTCAACAGAGTTTTCTGATCATCTAATCTAACTCAAGAAAGCCAACTCTAGAATATTGAGAGAAGCAGAGGGTTGTTAGCTGATCACAGAATATACTTACCCAAATGTCAAGAGTGACAGCTAAATTGAAGGAAATGTGGGATTATACTCTCTGATCCAGACCTGAATGATAGAATTCCAAAATGCTCTAGGGACCAGACCAACAGCTGGTTAGACTAATAACATCATGGCAACGAAGAAGCTGAACCATCCAGAAAGGAGACTTCGTCTCCAGGAGGAGGTGGGCCAATGGAGTAAAAAGAGTACTGCTTTTATCAAAATTGTCTAAGTATCGATGATGAGTACCTAAGCTTACAAAAAGACGGCCCTAATTTTTGGTGCAATGCTTTAGAGAACACTTGTTTTTTAAATCTACAGTAACTTTATCTTTCCTAACAAATGGCCAGAAGGCAGTTTCAAAGCCACTACCCAAGCTGCAATATGATTTGATACCATCCTTGATTTGCTATCCTTGGGCTACAAATTGCAAGTGTCTTTCATCTGCTAGAGACTTTTATTTCAAGGTTAATCACAACCACTTGGCCTTTCAAGGTATCAAAACATCATATTCTCTTAGGGAATTTCGAGAAAGAGTACAAATGTTTGCTTTAGCACTGGCAGTGTAGCCTGTGTCCTACTTTATTTTTAATCTCAATGTCCCTTGGGCATTTTATACATTAAAGAAAACAATTATATATTACTTCTTACCATGACATTCTTTACTCAGAGGGAACTAGTTACATTTTGCTCCATAAACCATGTGTGACAAAAAAGAATGTTTGATTTGAAAAGATTTATCTCCAACCTGTCATTGTGCTTTTTTGTCTGCCTGAATCTAAATCAGAAAGAGAATTTTCAATGAGGGCTTTAAGTTCCAGGTGAATCAAAGCATTTGTTTGACTTAAGCAATTATTGAATTATCTGCCAGAGTATTTTAGCCATGTAAGAACACTTTCAAAACAAAAAATCAGTTGCCCTCTAGTAGTAATAAAGAAGCAGCAGATAGATAAAACACCTTAAGATTTTCAACTTTCTCAATAGTTTCTCTAGGATACAAAACACAAAACCATACACCACACAAAAGCATTTAGCGTCAAACTTCAAATCAAAGGTACAGTCTGAAAAACAAGAGAAAAATGTGTCTATAGTCGACCCTTGAACAATGCAGGGGTTGGTTAGGGATGCCAACCCCTGCACAACTGAAAATCTACATACAACATTATAATCTGTCCTTCCAAGCAGTGATTCCTCATCCACCAATTCAACCTACCTTGGGTCCTCTAGTACTGCAGTAACGCACTTACTGAAAAAAATCTGTTTACAAGTGGACCCGTGTTGCTCAAGGGTCAACTGTATTCATATTCACCATAGCTATGGGAGCCCAGCAGAAGGACTATGCAAGGTAGTTTGCAGGGGGCACTATCCAATGGTAACAGATAAAGACTTGATTTTGAACTTTTTTTTTTTTTTTTGACCATGCCGTGCTGCAGGTGGGATCTTAGTTTCCTAACCAGCAATGAACACATGTCCCCTAAAGTAGAAGCAAGGAGTCTTAATCACTGAATCACCAGGGAAATCCATGACTTTGAACACTCTTGACTACCAAATTTCTATATAGGAAAGATTCAGAGTAGCAACGTAGGTGGTAGTCAGGGCTACAGACAGTACATTCTGGAAGCTGGTCTATAGAAACAAAGTCATCATCAGATTGAGATAAAGCAAACTGCATTCACATTAATGGGATCCTATTTCAGAGATACAAAATCTAGGCCTTTTTTTCTTTATCAAGCTATTCCAACTATTAGTTATCCATTTACTTAGGTTCTTCCTTTCACACTTTAAGCTACAGAACCAACAACCTGAGGATTTTAAACACATATTTTGACAATGTATTACTTTTTAAATGGCTTATGGAAAGGTGATGGGCACCATCAATAAATCTGACTTGATCATATAAGTTTATCAAGATTATGACTCGGGGACATATTCCAGACTCTCCTAATTGCTTCATTCTGCCCCTTAAAGAAGAAAAAAAAATTAAACCATTCACTTTGCTTTACTGTCCAATGTTTACATCTTCCTTGTACTCCTGCATGCTTTGCTTCTCACCTACCTCCTCTCAATCCCTAAGGGTCCCACAGCATCTCCAGGACCCGGCAGCTGGAATCTGTGTCATCACTCATTATTACATCCTGAAACCTGCTAGAAACTCAAGTTTAACCACAGCTCTTGCTTCCAAAGCTTCAAAATCCAGTCGGCTCCTGCACTCTCAAATTAACCGGACAACTGAAGCCCTCCTAATGATGATTCATAAAAATGGAAATGTCATAGGGAAATTGCAAAATTTTTAATACTAAAGAGCAAGTGTCACAGAGCTCTGTGACAACCTGGAGGGCTGGGATGGGGTGGAGGTGGGAGGAAGGCTCAAGAGGGAGGGGACAGATGTATACCTATGGCTGATCCATGTTGATGTATGGCAGAAATCAACACAATATTGTAACTATCTCTCAACTGGAAATAAATAAAAATTTTTTAAAAGAGCAGGCATAAGAAAATAGTGCTTTTTTAATCATTATATTCACTGTCATTATTGAATTAAGCTGAAAGTGGGAAATACTTTTATTTTCACCACTAATTTTAAAACCAAACCAAGGCAGAGGTCAACCAACTGGTATGAAAGAACCACTTGGTCAATCAGAGAAAGAAGGAATGGCATGGATGTGGCAGAGATGCTAACAACTATCCTTCATTATCTGTGCTATTTCTTCTGTATTAATAAAACTGTAGCCGAACCAGCTACATTACCTTCCATAGCTTCAAGTACAGCTACATAGGACTGTGTGTGGTCAAGTTCTCCCCGGTGGAGTGTGAGCAGACATGATGTGCTAATTCCAAACTGCAACCTGCCTCCTCCACTCTCTTCCCAATGGAAACCGGGTGTTGGCAACAACTCAGATTGTCATGTGCATAAAGACAATGCCTCGAGCACACAGTTGGAGAAACAAGATGGAAAGAACCATAAATGATAGCTTGGAGTTAATTGCAAACCTGGAATTCCAATCATTACGTGAGAGAAAAATAAAGTTTTTACTTTGTTTGAACTGTTGCATTTGAGGATCTTTTTTTTGCAGTAGCTGCTAGTACTTCCTTAATAATATGGTGCAGCGGTCCCCAACCTTTTAGGCCCTTGAGAAGACAATTTTTCCACAGATGGTGAGGTATGGGGGAGAGGATGGTTTGGGGATGATTCTCATAAGGAGCAAGCAACCTAGATCCCTCACATGCACAGTTCACAGTAAGCTTTGTGCTCCTATGAAAATTTAATGCCACCACTGATCTGACAGGGGGCAGAGCATAGGCAGTAGTGTGAGCAACGGGGAGCAGCTGTAAACACAGATGAAGCTTTGCTTGCTAAACCATCACTCAACTCCTGCTGCATGCCCAGTTCCTAACAGACCACGGACTGGTACTGGCCCGTGGCCCAGGGGTTGGGGACCCCTACTATAGTGGACCTGGGAGCATCTGCCTTCTGTCATTAGAGAAACAATGTTAGAACAACTCAGTAAAAAGGTACTCATCCTAGCAGTTCATGTAAGAAGAAAAGTTTCGTGACTTCCAACCCAGTGTTTCCCTGGACCATCGGTAACATGAGGTACAGCCAGCACACTCCACATTCCTGCATCAAGTCCCAGGAATCCTAAGATCTGTAATTCAAGTGCTGAGCAAAGTTAGGTGACTATGGGTTCTGATGATCTCACCGGGTGCAATTTACTAAAATGCATCAAATTGCAATCACATTCCTGCCTTTACAATTTAGTTTCTTCTCAGTCCCATCACATGTTACTTACTCATAGATTTTGAAATGAGAGTCTAAAATAAGATCAAAGGCAGGAAATTCCAAGTTAGAACTGATTACTGTCCAGGAGAACCAAGCATGAAAGTAGGAAACAAAACCACCAACTTGAATAATGTCTGATTTGTTACATTTTCTTCAATTATTCTTGGATTATTTTTTCTAAAGTGTCTTTTATGTGTATATATATGACAAATACATAATGAAACATAGATTAAAAAACAGTATTAATAATTTTTAAAATTTAAAGACTGATTTAAATCTAGAATTTTTTACAGTATCCAATCTAAGTCTTCAAAGAAGTCTTCAAATTACATCCCTTACGATGATTATTTTCTCTAATATTACAATTTTTAAATAATTTTGCTTCATCAAAAGAATAATTACTCAAATTGCTCACTATGTTTTTAAGTAAATATTTTATGTTGATACAAAATAATTTTACTGTATATTTATTATAAAATTGATGCTCATTTTAAACATCTTGCTGACCAATAAATGTCTAATCTTCATAGGTAACATCTCCAAATTCATCACATTACTTCAAATACCAGTTAACTAAAATTTAATCAAACACCAAAGAATGTATTTTATACATATTTGATTTGTATTCTTCCTCTAATAAAATTACTCAAATTTTGCACACTGGTCTTCTAAAATAATTTACTTCTTAGCAAATATTAATTTGGCACAAACTGAAGTACACCAATGTCCCTTCAGGGGGAAAAAAAAGAGGAAATCATAAGTAAAACAAGAATAGCTAAATGCTGATACTAGATGGGTACATTAGAATTCATAATACTATTCTATGTTTATATATGTTTGAAATTTTCTGAATAAGCTTTAAAAAAAAAGCCATGTGTGTGGCTCTCACTAGGGACCAGGCAATATTCTCAGCACTTCACATTTATAACCTCATTTAATCCTCAAAATAATTCTATGAAATAGGCACTCATTGTACAGAAGAAGAAACTGAAGCACAAAAAGACAGATTAACTTTCCCAAGGTATACAATAAGCTGAAATTCAAATCCAGGTAGCTTGGTTACATATGTACATAGCAAAACTTGGAAAATACAAATTACGGGTGCTTTTTAATTTTGCTTATTCCTATTTTCTAATTTTTTCACAAGAATATGTCTTTTTGTAATTTGAATAAAGTTCCAAAATTATGAAAACTTTTATTCAAATACTTATACATTCTTTAGAAACAGAAGATATGACTTTCTAAAACCCACATCATTACAAGCATAGAGATCTACCATTAACAGATGTCATTAAATGAACAGCACTAAATTAGGAAAATTTTAGAAATGATAAAAGATGACTTTGTTAACCATTTTACCAATGCCCTATAGAAAGAGTAATATTGCAAAGGGGTCAATATAATTTAACTAGATTCAATTAACTTTAGACCATTTAAAAATCTTCCTTCATCTTCAAAGAGAAATACAACCATTATTATCTTCCTATTTTAGACTCCTGGGAAATTTTATACCAAAATAAGAACTCTCACTCTCAAAAAGAATTATGTAGACTGATGACGAGTTAAATGGAAACATTTTTCTTGATTGCTGCAAACTGGCCAAATTCATTTATTTTTCATGAAAACCAAATTATCAAATTCATGTAAAATGGAATAGAGTTATTTTAACTTGCACTCTTAGTACTAAAGAAAGTTGAAGATCAAATGAGCCAAGGAGTTTTACAGGAAGATAGTAAATCTCCCTGCTGTTAACTAACTCACTGTAGCCCAAGCTGGAGAACACCTCTATATTCCAGACCTGAATAGACACAATCACAAAAACAACATCATCACCACACTGTTAGAAGAACCACTTTGAAAATTTCCAATGAATAAGATGAATGGGGCACTGTGAAGCAATGTCATATATTCTTTTGCAAACCCTAAAACAATGCATAGTGAAGATGAGAAAACATCTTTAGTTTGATTATACTTAGTCTTACATACCTCTGTCTCCATCAAGGGTACCATGACACAGAGAGAAAAATGCATGGAGTTAGGAGTTGGGAAGCGGGAAAAACAGACTGGATGCAAAACCTGACTCCACCACTAGGTTTTAAAAAAATTAGGTTAACCACGGAGCCTGCTTCCTCATTGATTAAGTCTGAAGACACCCGCCTCACAAGGTGATATAAAGAACAAAATGAAGTGAGTCTGAAAGCCAAGAGGATGTTAACACAGTAGGTATGTATTCTAAAACTGTGTTTCCTCCCTCCCTTGATACAATGTGGGACAGTCAAGGGAGGTAAAGGATGGAAAAGAATTTAAGTTTAGGGATAAGTTAGGCATCTCTAATCAAAGACTAGGGTGGGATCTTATATGTAAGTCAAAAGCTGGGGAAGTAAGACACCAGCCCCCAGGTTAGGAAATGCATGAGATTCCATTCAAAATATAGTTGACTTCTAACTCACCTGCTGAAAGCCTTTCAACAGCTTCCCACTGCACTTTGTAATAAAATTCAAACTCTGAACCATAGCCAAAAGGTCCTACATGATCTGGTCTCACAACTCTCCCTCAATCAAGGGGCTTCAGCCACAGTAACCTCCAGTTTGCTCTGTGGACCCCCTAAGTTCTTTCTATGTGCAGGTCTAGAACCCTTAGGTCCCTCATCAAGTGTCCGTGCCCGTGCTGTTCAAACAGCTGACTCCTCTCACCTTTCACATCCCCTCTTGAGACTCCACTACCCACCCAGCCCCAAGTGGTTCCCCACTCCCTACCCCCAGGGGCCCACTACTATATCCTTCATTGCTTTGATCACAATCTCAAAGGATCATCATATTCTTATTTCTGCTGCCTCTCTCTCCCCCTCCCCCCAGCAGTGAAATGCAAACTCTTGAGGGCAGGGACCTAGTCTCTTTTTGACCACGATACCCCAGCATATAACACGTCATCTGCTCAACACAGATCCACTGAACAAACACAAAGTACGATGCGGGATTTGGAACACCATGTTGGATGAAACAGCTCCTATGTGCCACACAGCCACTGAACAGTTTAAGTAACTACTCCCATTGGATCGTCACAACCACTCTGAGTTAGGTATTATTAACTCCATTTCCCGTATGAGAAAATAAGAGCTCAGAGAGGAAGTAACTTGCCTGAGGTTATACAGTGATATTAACAGCCAGGATTTATTGAGAATTTTACCATGTGCCAGGCAGGCACAGTTGAAGCTCTTTATGTGTGTTCTCTCACCCAATATTCAAAACAACCCCATGACATGAGTACTATTATTATCCTCATTTTCATATGAAAAACCATGTGAGGCAAAGAGAGGTCAGAATTAATTGCCTAATTAAGTAAGAAGCAGAGCATGGATATGAACTGTGCAGCCTATGAATCTGAGGCAAAGTTTACATTCTTAACCACTCCTCTATAAAGGAGAGTTGACAGAGTTTTTAAAAACTTAAAATAATCCATTAAAGCAATTCACCCAGAACCAGGCACATAATCAACACTTTCTAAATGTCAGCTATTATGAATCTTAGTCTAAATTCCATACCTTGTTTCTTTTTTTTTTTTTTTTCTATTATATCTTGCTGCATCCCAAGGAATCAAGCAAATCTTAAAAAGAACAACCTGGGTTTGGACATAGTGTTAGATCAGGTTCCCAAAGCAGCTCATCAGCATCCTCAAGTAGCTCTGTATCTTAGTGTATATTGCAACCCTAAAAACATAAAAGTCTGGTGCACGAAAGTTACATATTAAAGGGGTGCTCCACGCCGTGCACAAAACACAAAAATTATCAATCTAAACTTAACCTTTATGCTGTGGCATCATTACCAGCAACACATCTATCTACCACACTTGTGTATGTTCTGAGATTTTATACTTGTATTTTATCATTGACCATTCATTCCAAGTTCAATGAGCATCTACCAAAAGCTAAAGACGGCCACTTTTGTCATGGCAACTGGTATCAATCTTTATTAAGTCTAGCCTTCCTGTCATTGATATCAACACTTTCACATTTACATTTTCCATCTTTTTAATCAGTAAATATTCACTGCAATAGATGAAAGCAATTATTGGCCCAAATGGTTACTCAAACACTACCACCCAGACACAGAGCTTGACCTACAACTTGCAGTGCACTTGATGCAAGGACAGTGCGATGATATGGTGTACAGGGGCCATTCTGGAGCTAGGCCTGTTTCTAACGACCCTTTCTGCTCTGAGAGGACTGCCACCAATCCTCAAAATGTAGATATCGTCTAGTTCTGAAGGGCCTAGCTCCATCTGTGTAGCAGCAGCACCTGCTCAGACACGAGCGAAGAAGAATCTCTAGCAGGAAGGACTCCTCACTGACCAAGCCCGCTGCGTTCTTCTCCTGCACTTCTGCACTTCCAAGTTTCTTGGGAGAAACAGCTCAGCCCTGTTCACCGCCAGCCAGGTCTGGCAGGTACTAAGCAATTAATAAAAGTTTTTGAGTTATTGTCTTTAGTATAGCACCTAATACAGAACAGACTCAAAAATATGTTAAAATCAGAATTCTACTGTTTATTTTGTTTTCAGATCAACTTTCCAAAATAGAAAGTGAGAAATAGAGAAGAATCTATATCCACATCTTTCTCACCCATGAAGATTCATGAAACAGACCAAAATAAATTTAAAAGAAGGAAGCCTCGCATGCTGCAGTCCATGGGGTTGCAAAGAGTCAGACACGATTGAGTGACTAAACTGAACTAAACTGAAAAGTAAAAAGAAAAATTGTAAACAACTTTATTTTCAAATTAATACAGTAACCAGATCCAGTTATCAACACATTTAGGGTTTGAAAATAAGTAGCTCTTTTTACGATGGACTCCTTTTTACCAGCTTTTTTAAGCTGAGCAAATAACTTTTATATAGATAGGATAAAGATGAACTTCAACCAAGCCCAAATCCCAAATCAGCAGAAACCAAATTAGTGAGATTTTATCATGCTGTTATTTGTTTTGGTACTTTTTTTTTTTTTTTTTACAAAAATCAAATAAAAGGTCAAAGAACACCTGTCAACATAAGACTGGTTCTTTACTGTTTCCAGCTAAATCTAATAGTGATGGAAAATGGGTCTTTGTTACTTGAATACATCATAAGTTTTATGTGAATGCTTCAGCTGACAGCTATTATTTATCATAGCTATACTCTTAATCTTCTATGTATTACAACCCTTTAAAAGCCCATGGTATCACCTCTGTGTATTTCCCACTGGGGTAAAAGGCATTTTAAACACATAATTACCTAATGAAGTAACATTTACCCATTTTCCATTACACAGCTAGCAGTATTCATGGTTTCACTTGTGGGGTTCTTAATAATCAGATATTAGTGAACCTTCACAAGCACCCTGGGCAGATGATCATCAGTAAATCCTTTCACATTAGTAAGAGATGCCAAGCAGTATATTCAAGAGTCAGAAGAGGATTCAGCAATGTAATGCTAATATCCAGTTGGCACAGTATAGTGTGTAGAATGTCTCTCAGATAAAGTCAAGAACTTTATGTAAAGAAAGAAGGATGAAGAGGAGGTGGAGAAGGGGGAAGAGAAGGAACATTAGCTCCTCAGGAGAATAATTTTTAACTTCACAAATTTTAAAACCAATACATACAATTTTCACATGTACAGGGTTCAATGGAACTTTTCAACGCTGTGTTGGAAGTAAATGACTGACAGGAAAACAACAGTGAATCAGCAATTCACAATAAAGCCAATGCTCAGAGCTTCATTTCAACTTCAAAATCTACTTCTGCCTCTCAGTCCAAACTCAAACCCTACTTATGAAAGTGCTCTCAACCTGTCTTACCTCCAAACTGATATCCATAGGTCCTCAGAGGCCAGATCAGCTCTGGAGCAAAGCCACAGAAGTAAGGCAGGATCAGCATGGTTCCCAGGACCACAAGCCTCTCCCAACTCCCCAGCCCACTACACTCAATTCCACAGGGAACTTAACACAGTAAAGTTGAAAGTCTGGGGCAGGTCAACAACTAAACCCAGTCTACGAAAGTGAGCTGTCAGGGTACTTACTAAGCATTTGGCCTTAGCATTTGGCACTTCTTGGCAATATCCCAAAATGTGGCACATGTGCTTCAAATTCTAGCCACCTCCCAATTCAAAAGTATAAGGCTACAAAAGGCTTTAAATCGGCAATCTTTTTAACATATTTTTTAATTGAAGAATAATTGCTTTTCAGAATTTTGTTTTCTGTCAAACCTCAACATGAATCAGCCATAGGTATACACATCTCCACTCCCTTTTGAACCTCCCTCCCATCTCCCTCCCCAGCCCACCCCTCTATGTTGATACAGAACCCCTGTTTCAGTTTCCTGAGACATACAGCAAATTCCCATTGTAAAGCCAGCATCTTTTGTGCAAAGTCATTCATTGATTGCTCTAAAAGGTAAGCTAAGGAATATGTAGATAAACTATTGATCAGTAATGTGAAACAGTTACAAAGAGTTTTAATGATATATAGATATGCTTATGGCAGAAAAAAAAAAAACTGAGAGAAATTTTTATACACAATCATGAACACAACCAAATTTAAACTACAGATACAAGATAAGACTAAGGGAAAACAGTGAATATGCAAAAATGTTAAGTTCATTTCTAGTTAACAAGTTGATGACTGACTACATACTATTACTCTTCTCCTGATATTTGCTACATTTAACTCCCCCCCCCCCCACCATGGGCATACATTACTTTTGTACATTAAATAAAAATTACCACTTCTCTTCAAATAAAAACTCAATTTTTTCAGTCTCAATAAAAAAAAGTAGTAATCCTACTTATTCACTTGGAACCATGGTCTTTTATCACTGTCTAAAGAGGCAGTTTCACCACAGCACACACCAAGATAAAAAGCCTCACTTGATCCAATTACATCACTTATTAAGAGCTATTTAATGAGAAAGTCACACCTTGGAGTTATTAGATGCTACAATGGTCCTGCAGTGTTCCAAACAACTAAGCTAAAAGAATTACCTTTGATTCTAAATCGTTTGCCAAGAGATTAATCCATCTGGTCCCTGAAAAAAATGAAGTGTTCTTCCAGTGTGTTCAACTTCCTCCAATCTCATTTTAATCAAGGATGTCGGCCTCTGTTGACAGAGGTATTTTTTTAATAGATTTAGTGAAGTATAATGGAAATACAAAGAAATCACATATTTAATGTGTGCAATTTGATGACTCTGGACATGTGCAAACACCCGTGATGCCATCACCACAATCAATGTAACAGATATATGCAACACCTTCCAAAGTTCCCTTGTGTCCTTTTTTTTTTTAAATTTTTGGCATACACAATATTGTACTTTAACAACTGGCAACAGGCTGTATAGCAGATCTTTAAAACTTCTTTATCTAGCATAACTGAAACTTTATAAAGAATAGCTATTTTTAATTTCTTAAATTACAGTACAAAGAGTTTGATTTTTCCTTTAATTTTCCCAAAATACAGATAGCATATGATACCTAAAAAAATTGTTGCCATCAATAGATACATTTTCAGGAGGTCTTTACATGTTTTGGCATCTGCCAAAGAATAAAGAAATGGCTTTCTGACATAGTGACATTTGGAAAAAGACCTAGAGGAAACAATGAGCATTCCAGACAGAAGGAATGCTAAGGGCGACAACCCTGAGATAGAAGCATGTGTGGCAAATCCAGGGAAGACCAAGGACACCAGTATGGTTGATGCAAATGTGCAAGCTGGGAAGTGAGAGATGACAGAGTGGAGCGGGAGCCCAGAGGACAGAAGCCCCTGCAGATACTGTGGGCTCTGGATGTTTCTGAGGGGGATAGACAGCCCTAGAGGCTTTGGGGCAGGGAGACGACACACTTGACTGTCATTTTTAAAAGGTCATCTGACTCCTCTAGAGAACAGACCATAAGTGGGCAAGGACAGGAAAAGGGAGACCAGTAAGGAGGCTATGGCAATAATCCAGGAAAGAAATCATATTGCCGGGAACAAAGAGAACAGCAGTGGAGATGGTAAGAAGAGGTCAGACTTCACACTTAATTTGACAGAATTTGCTAAGGGATTGGATGTGGAATGTAAGATGAAGGATGATTGTGAAGGATGACTCCAAGGTTTCTGGTTCAGACAAGTGGAAGAAAGACGCAGTCACACAGTGAGATGCTGAAGACCAGAAGAGTCACTTGTTTGTTTTTGGCCACACAGTATGTGAGATCTAGTTGCCTACCTGGGATCGAATCCATGCCCCCTGCATTGGAAGCATGGAGCCCCAAACGTTGGACTGCCAGGGACATTCCATTCATTTGTTTTTGAAAGAGGGCAACAATGCACAAGTATCCTCAATCCATGGGGTGCAAAAAGAGAAGGGGGCAACAGACGATGAGATGGTATGATGGCATCATCGACTTAATGGACATGAGTCTGAGCAAGCTCCGGGAGTTGGTGATGGACAGGGACAGCACTGATGTGCTGCAGTCCATGGGGTCGCAAAGAGTTGCACATGACTTAGCAACTGAACAACAAATGTCAGGAAGGAGAGGCTACAGGACAGAGTGCAGAGTGAAGAGAGTACAAGCTTCATCTTTTTCTCAACTTTATTTGAAGCCAATCTTCACTATAACACGATTAATGTTAAATTTTGTATGCTTAGTTCTAGCTTCCCTGGTGACTCAGAAGGTAGAGAATCCACCTGCAATGCAGGAGACCAGGGTTGGATCCCCGGGTTGGGAAGATCCCCTGGAGAAGGGCATGGCAACCCACTCCAGTATACTTGCCTGGAGAATCCCTATGGACAGAGGAGCCTGGCGGGCTACAGTTCATGGGGTCACAGAGTCGGACACAACTGAGCGACTAAGCACTCAGCACAGTTCTAGCCTGGATCCGCATTTAATTCATACCCAATTCCAACAGTGCCGTCAGCACTTGCCCCGCTTTCCAAGCTCCATAAGGCCTCAGTGGCCTGTTAAACCCTAACTATTCCATACAGCTTAAAATCTCACAAACTGAAAAGAGAGAGCTAGAAAGGAAGGAGGGGAAACAGGTAAATTAGTAGGTGGGTAGGTAGATAATCCTTACTATCCTGTTCCCCCAGCCTTCATTGTCCATTCCATTTCATATCTCCTTCCAAGCTTTCTATTAAATGTTCAATACATTCTGCAGGCACTGTGAACAGGAGCAAATTTAGGATTCAGGGAGGGAGAAAGGGGTCAACTGGTTTTGAAGTGATACTGTAAACAGAAAAGTGAAGAAAATTCCAAGGTATTCATTTATTAAAAAAAAAAAAAAACCCTTCAAAGATATGAAGTCACTTTGTTAATATCCAATTGATTTGTGAAAGCACCACTGTCACTGTTGTTGCTGACAGTGTGGTAGGAGACAAAGGGAAAACAGACCAGTTAGAAGGCTATCCGCTGTCACTTCAATCACGTCCAACTGAAGTGGACAAAGTTGGTAATCCAACTTTGTGACCCCATGGACTGCAGTCTGTCGGGCTTCTCCGTCCATGGGATTCTCCAGGCAAGAATACTGGAGTGGGTTGCCATGCCCTCCTCCAGGGGATCTTCCCGACCCAGGGATCAAACCTGAGTCTTCAGCATCTCCTGCATTGCAGGTGGATTCTTTACTGCTAGGCCATGGGGAGAAGCCTAATAGGGTATTATTAGCACGTAAAGACTGAATAGGGGGCAGGGCATATTTTTCAAAAGAAAAAAAATGAAGAAAAAAAAAAGACTGAGTGATATGATTAAAGGACTGTGAGGACTGAGCCGAGGAGCTCTCCTAAGAGGTGAGGGCAATAAGAAAGAACAAAGGAGTTGAAAAGGCTTGGAGGGGCAGGAGGAAAACCAAGAATTGTGGCAAGAGAATGTTTCAAGAAGCAGAAAGTGATCAACTATTTCCAAAACTGCAGATAGGAAATGGTAACTATGTGGCAGGATACAGCAGGGCCCTGCGGATCATTTTACAGTTTCTAAATGTATCAAATCAACATGCTGTACCTTAAACTTACACAACATTATGTGTCAATCATATGTCAATAAAGTTGGGGGCAAAATGAGGATCAGTCATGTAAAAGATGTAAATTAAAAACAGACCTTTGGACTTAGCACAATGAAAGTCATTAGTGACTGAGGAAAGCAAAATTTTTTTATAGTAGTACGGACTCATTTGAAAAGACCCTGATGCTGGGAAAGATTGAAGGCAGGAGGAGAAGGGGACGACAGAAGATGAGATGGTTGGATGGCCTCAACGACTCAATGGAAATGAGTCTGAGTAAACTCCGGGAGTTGGTGATAGACAGGGAGGCCTGGCGTGCTGCAGTCCATGAGGTCACAAAGAGTCGGACATGACTGAGAGACTGAACTAAACTGAGGGAGACAGTCTGATGAAAGTGCCTTTAATAAAGAATGGGGGAAGTAATTAGACATGTGAGTGTAAGTCTTGCCATAAAGGAAAATAGTGTGGTGGCATAAGAAGGCAATGGGGTCAACAAAGAGTAATATTTTAAGGTAGGAGAAGGAACAGCATGTTTAGATACTGAAGGGAATAATCCAGTAATGAGGGAAAATGTGATCTTGCAGGAGAGAGATGCTGGAGCCAAATCTTGGAGTAGGTGAAAGGAATCTTCATGCAGGAGTGCAGAATTCTCCTTAGAAACACAACCTTATTCCCCAAGACTCTCAGTCCCAAAATAACTGGAGGGAAATCAGAGGTAAATGCAGGTACGCCCACCTCTCACACCCATGGCAACTGTCATTAGTATCAAGGCATTTTTCATACCTCCCAGACTAGAATCAACCTAAAAATGCTCAACATAACCTTCCAGGCATTCCAATAAAATGAGAGTTGTCACATGTGATGAAAAGTGCAGCTGACTCTTGGAACAACCTGGGGGTTAGGGGTGCTGACCCTCCCTGAAGTGAAAAACTCACACATGAACCTACAATGTGCACTCCCTAGCTACAGTTCTGCATCCATGGATCCAACCAACCAGAAAACCTTCTGACAGAACTATAGTTCAACATTCACAATTACGACATTTGTTGAACACACCTACCAGCCAAATTAGCAAACAGTTACTTATCTGACCCAAAAGATTAGAGGATATAATCTAATATACTGGAACGAACTAAATTCTTCAGTTTAGAAGGTTGAATGAAACACTGGTTCACAGTAAGTGAAATTATGGATTTTAAAATAAATAACAACAAACTGTCTATGCCATTTGAATTCTCAACTTCCTTGGGTCTGAAGAAATATTTTCCCTTCATGAACAAGGGAAAATTTTACAGTATTTAATGTCACAGCTTCTGAAATATTTTCAAAATATATAAAACTAAAGTAACTCAGGCTAACTGAATGAAATCCAATATAAATCAACAAAAATTTTAAATCCTAAATGCAGTATTATTACTTCCAATGTGGCTTGCTGCTACTGCTAAGTCACTTCAGTCATGTCCGACTCTGTGCGACCCCATAGACGGCAGCCCACCAGGCTCCCTCATCCCTGGGATTTTCCAGGCAAGAGTACTAGAGTGGGGTGCCATTGCCTTCTCCGTCCAATGTGGCTTAGAATAGGTTAAAAAAATTATGAGGCCAGAAGTAATTGGCAGACCCAACTTATAAAAACAACATTCAATCTATTGTTTGAAAAGTGGATGAGGTCTTCTGCATTGCTTGAAAACTGTTTCAAATAATTGAAATGGGAGAAAATTGACAAGCATCCCTTGTTCTGTTAGCTTAGCAAATTTGTATCCTATCCTGTGGAAACAGTACACACAACTTCCATCCAATTTATCACTAATTGTGAATCAAAGATTGATATTATACTTATAAAACTATACCATATTTTATTATATTACTCATCTTTAGATCTGTAATACTTTTTAAGAAATATAATACTTATAGATTTCACATTTCCTAAAGAAATATCTATTGCCAACTCGATCAAAGTTTAAATTATCACCCTTGGTTTCTTTTTTGAGATAACTGAGCTGATTGTTATAAACCAAGAAATATTATGACCAGGTTTTGCTACAGACCCAAAAATAATCCTGACACCACTATTTCCTTATATTTCTTCCAAATATATTTCATTTTTCACTTTTTCTCCCCAAATTTTATTTTTTTTTCCTTCACACAGATATTTTAACATATAGTCTGAATCCCTGAGTCTCCTCAAATTTTAAACCAGAAGACTCCATTTGGATTTTTTTCCTCAGCTCCTGCATTTCTCCCCAGTCTTCCCATCTTGATCTGCTCCATTTCTAGAACTAGAAAATTTTTTTAAAGTTCTGTTTTCTTAAATTTTCCCAACCCCTAGTAGTGATGTAGGGGTTTAATTTAATTCACTTAATGGTTTGTGAATAACAGTCAAAAAGTATCACAAGGCTATGAATGTGTGTGTAAGCCACTTTAGTCCATGTCCAACTCTTTGCGACACTATGAACCACAGCCTGCCAGCCTCGTCTGTCCATGGGATTCTCCCGGCAAGAACACTGGAGTGGGTTGCCATGCCCTTCTCCAAGGGCTATGAATATTATGTCTCAAAAAAACTATTCTAGAAATTTTACACCTGCAGAAAGACCAAATGGATTACTTAATAAGTACCATCAATAAATCAACAAATGAAAAACTACTGTTACATCTCTATGAGCATCTTTACTCTCAAACTGATGATTTGCTTACCTTTTGGTTATTAATTCTCAACTGTAAAGCAGCAATCAATTAAAATCCAGTAAATTTTAGGTTGATAAAATAAATGTTAACATAGACATGATATTGAAAGACATTAACCAGGTGATGACAACTACCAAATATTAACCAAGTAAGCAAATAACCAAGGCAGTTTTAGTTACCACCAACCTACTAAGGCAAGTAAAAATGCTTTGAAAATTGCATTCTTATCCAATGTTTTTATATCATACCCTTAAATGTAACATTTCAAATCTCCTGATTATTACATTTCAAAATTTAGATGAGTCATAGCGCTTTGAGTGCGGGAATTATATGTGAATCAAAATTGTAAACATGCACTTGCTTGCTAGTCAAAAAGTCAATGTAAAAAACAAATTCAATGTGGACAGATTCAGGAAGAGTAAAACATATAATCTTAAAATATATCCAGGGTTTTGTAAATGGTCACTTCTCAAATATTAACACAGTTCAGTAAATGTGCAATCTGCCCATCCTGTCCTTGAATATCTCAATATTACTAAATATTTCTAACCCCATCCCCTCACTTTACTGATGGGGTGCCTGAGACCTAGGTCTTTAGTGATACTTAGCAGGACTATGCCTCAGAGCTATAACAGTCTGAGGCTTACAGGAGGTGAAAGTAAGGAAAACTGAATGAGGTCCCAGAAGAGCTATACAGCTTATGATACAGGATCATAAGCTTCTGTGCCTAAATCTAGAACCTGAAATTGAATCATCAAACCTAGACAATAAAACTGGCTGATAAACTGGAAGAAAAAGACAGGGAATGACCATTTTACTTTATGGCATAAGACCCTGACCACCAAGGAACCCACTGAAAAAGTGCTGAACAGATGAATGACTGATTGCAATGATACTTGACAGCATGACTTCATTGATTTCAGAAGCTCCAAATTTAGAAACAAAACTGAGGATATCATGCTGAAACTAAAACTGATGGAGAGTAAGGGGCAACACAACGGGCAAGTCTCTGTAAATCTCTGCATAGCTGTTGCTGACATTTCAAAACACATTCATACGTGTATGTGATATACATACAGAGATACAGAAACATACTACTTCTTCAAGTAATTCCTGCAAGTGAGGACAGAGCCAGGAGATCTGAAAACAGGCCCTGCTCACCCACAAGCCCTTGCATTAAAGTAGACAGGATCTGAGTGAGTCACCGGGAATTAGGAGGAGACAGTCACTCCAGGAGGGGAGGGCTAGAGTCCCCTGTGCTGCCGTCAGACTAGGGAAAAGTGGGATGACTGCAACCTGCTGCAAGAAGGCAGGCGCGCCGACCTGTTTCCGAATCAGGATCCCGCTGAGCCCCACCGCAGTCAGCAGAGCCGGCCCCACCCAGGCATCCGGGAGCTCTCTAACGCCGAAGGCCTACTCCTTCGGGAATTCAGAACCCCAGCAGGACAGGACGAGGACAATCGACAAGACCTGTCCCCTTCCCGGCCGCCCAAACCGCGACGCGGCCCTGCCACCACATGCTCTATTACCCCATCTCCCATTAGAGCTCCAGGCCCATCGGGCCTCAGCCTCCCTCCCAGCAAGCTGAGTCAGGCCATAGGCGAGTGTCATCGGGCGACCTCTGTGCAGGAGGCAGAGGCCCGCAGCCCGCCGCCTAACACCCGCAAAGCTTACCTCCCTTCTGCCACAAGCTCAGCCCCACGCCGGCTGCCTGACGTGGCCCGCCCCGCCGTCTCGAACGCCTGGGGGCGGTGACTATGAGGAGACAGCCAATGGCCTGCAGACCTCAGGGCTTGCCCCGCCTCCTCCAACTTCGACCCGCCCGCCCCTGCTTAAGCGCACGCGCGTTCAAAGCCAAGGCCGCGCACTGCGGCTGGAAGGCGGCGTGGGCGGCCAAGCGCTCAGCAGCAGTCCCTGAGCTGGAAGGGTGGTGCGCGCGAGTGCTGGCTGTGGGACTGCGCCGCAGTGGGGAGTTAGCCTAGGGAGAGGCGGGTTAAAGGAACCCGCCTGGAGATACCACTGCAGCGTGTCCGGATGGTCCTACTGGCAGCCTGCCCCTATGCAGCTTTTGGCGGTGCAAAAGCAGCTTCTTGGTGTTGGGAGATTTTGTTTCCTGGGGTTTAAAAAAAAAAAAAAACCAGTACTGATAACTGTAGGATTCAAAAATTTTAATGCAGACAGCAGACTTGCGGTTTCGTTTCTGGTAGTCGCTGCTTGGTTATCTTTACTTCACTTGGCCAACACAGAACATTGAGGTTCTTGGTGCTAGTCTGATATACCCACCTGTTGAGTGGTCGTACACGTCATCCTGTTGATTTAATCTGGAGAGAACTGGCACTAGTAATTGTTACTTTTATTGTTTTCATTTTTACATCATACCTATTGACCGTCCACCCGTGCATGAACAGGCATTTTCATAAGGAGACTGTAAGACAGCCGGCACAATGGAAAAGAAACTGAAAGAAGGAGCAGGAAAAAAATGAAAAGGTTATGACAAAATGGAATTCTGATTGTGGATGACAAAAGTGGGAATTATATACAAGATGAAATAGTTAAGACAAGTTGCTCTACAGAACCTGCCTTATCCAACAGTTTCTAAACCCTGACTCACCTTTACAAGAATTTGGGGAGCCTGTATTTTTAAATAACAGTGCCTGGGCCCCTATTCTAGAAAGTCTGCTTTAATAGCTCTGCTGAGGAGCCTTGGCATTGGTATTTTTCTAAGTTTTCAAAGTTTTTTTAATGTGCTGACAAGAAGCTCTACTCATTTATAAGAAGGATTTGGTTTCCTATACTCCACTTCAGAAAAGTAATTATATACCACCAACCGTCTTCCATTCTCTCACTAATCTATTATGCATTCATTCTGTAAGAATGTATCTGAATTAATTTTGAAACTATTTATATATTCAATCTCTGTATGTAGCCCTTTGAGAAGAAAGGAGCATTATAAGGTTTATAATTGCTTTTTTAATTTTATAGACCTTGATGATATTCCCCTTCAGTCTTAATAACTCCAAATAGCAATGCATCAGCTCTTCTTTTAGGACTAGTTTAATTCTTTTTAAAAATTCTTCCTCTATTCCCTTAATTCTTGAGATACATTAGTCAATATTACAGTTGAACATTTAATTATGGAAACAGCACCTTTAAATGTATATCAACTCATTTAATCCAACTGTATGAAGCAGGTACTATTATGACCCACATTTTATAAATAAGGAAACAGACACAAGGACTAAACATCTTAATCAAGAGGCAAAATTTGAATCCAGGCACTCTGGCTCTCAATAAATAAATGTACTGCCTCAGTTACATCAAGACTTGTTTTAGGTGTGTGGGAGGAAATGCCCATTTAAAGAATGGTAATGAGTCTGTACTTTGGCCACCTCATGCAAAGAGTTGACTCCTTGGAAAAGACCCTGATGCTGGGAGGTATTGGGGGCAGGGGGAGAAGGGGATGACAGAGGATGAGATGGCTGGATGGCATCACCGACTCAATGGGCATGAGTTTGAGTAAACTCCGGGAGTTGTGATGGACAGGGAGGCCTGGCGTGCTGCGATTCGTGGGGTCGCAAAGAGTTGGACACGACTGAGCGATTGAACTGAACTGAACTGAACTGAATGAGTCTGTGATTTTTCACTTTTGACACTTCCCCTGGATTCTGGGCAGGACTAAAGGACTTTGGCTGTTAAACCAAGGATCCAGAATTGACTTGACAACTTGTGACAGATCTTGGGCTAGGCTGGAAGCATGAGGGCTCACCCTCTTCTGGGATATACTCACCCTGCCTCTGGGTTTGACTCCTTCCATACATGACTATAGTTCAGCAAGCATTGTTCCATCTTTTAATTTATTTAATTTATTGCTATACCTGGCACTGTGCTAGACATGAGAGATACCAAGATGAAATACACAGTCCAGAGACACAAGGAGCCAGCTCATCCTGGAGATTCATTTGGACAAGATGAGAGGTGTAGACTTTTAGAACCAGAAAAGATGTTAAAAGTTGCCTGTCTATGACAAGTTTTCACTGACGAGTGCGGAAATGAAGAATAAGTAAATAAATGACAGTGTATCAAGTTTTCATAAAAATAAATTTATTCAGTGTAAAGGACTGTTCTTCTTGAGATTGTGTTTTGATTTTTTTCTCGTAAAAATGTTCTCTCATAATAATTAGTAGGTTAAGTTGTTGGGAATTTTGTTTACTTTAACGACCTTTAAGTCCTGTCTTGATTCTCAAAAATTTTTGACGTTTTACTGATTTAGTCTGACTATCAGCTGATGGCGAGGGAAATTGAGTAAGATTGCAGAGGGACAAAGTCCAGTTCTTTTTCTACTGCATACCCACTGGAATAGCCCATTTCATGAGCAGAAATGTTTAAAAATAGTCATGTCAATAACAAATTTAAGAACAAATTAGGGTCAAGGTTAGACAACAAAGATTAGAACTGATTCTGATAGGCCAGCTGGTTGTTAGCCAGGAAGAGCAGTCTTCAGTCTGCTTAATTAATCAGATTATCTTGGTTTCCTTCTGAGCTGAAAGCAAAGAATGGGGCCTAAGGGAATACAGCTACTCTATGAAGTAATGTTTTGATTGGGGTAAGACCTAGGAAAGATCAGCTTGACTGAGAGGGAACACGCATATCTGATATAGATATGTGGAGTCTGTATTCCCCAAGAGTCAGCCTGGGGAGAATTTTTGAGAATCAACAGGGAGAGAGTGGACCCCTTCGAGTACCATGGGAGGAGAGTCAACTTCGTTCACGTAACCTGCAGAGGGTGATCTAGACCTAATACCAGAAGCCCCAGCACAGATGGAAATTTCAATTGAAGGATTAAAACAGACTTCAAATCTGTATATTATTTTCTGGATAGGCTTAGATTGTATATGCAAATGAACTCTCTGCTTTTTAAATATTCAAGACAAACCACCATCTTGCAGAAGGAAGCAAGCAGACAGCGTTTTCTCTGTTAAACTCCTTGTATTATGACCCCTGAAGCGCTGATAGTTAAGCAGTTAGTTCTCTATTGTACCAGACCCTTTAGATAAGTACCCTTTTTGAAGTCAGTATAGAAGGGCCTATTGACTTTAGCAACAACAAAAAAAGAAAGAGAGTAAGAAAAATGTGTCCACTCCCAAATCATTAACTGAACTGAAAAGAATATGCTAACAAAAAAAGACACTGTAGTCTGAATCCTGTACTGTAAGAGAAGGTCATGTCCCCCACAGTATCAGGAGAGGCACAACGCCTTGAACTCAGGCCCAAGCATGCTGGGCTAGTGCAACACGCCCACACATTCATCAGCAGGCACGGAACTAGGAGGAGAAATTCAGAACTGAGTCACAGGGCTCCACTGTTGACACATAACAGAAAGTAGTCTTATTAGACTTAATTAGATGTGAGTAGATGGCTTCAATGGTTCCCCATTTCTTTTAGAGTAGAAGCCAAAGTCCCACAAAGGTCAACAAACTATACATGATTTGCCTCCCTGAATGATGCACCTCCATCCCCAACACACACACACACACACACACACACACACACACACCCTGTTAATCTTTGCCTTCTACGCTCACCCCAACCCACTCCACTCCAGTCACCCTGCCCCCTTGCTGCTACAGGATCTTGGCACTTACCCCCTCATATTTTCATGACTCATTCCATTGAATCATTCAAGCCTTTGCTGAGAGGTTGGTTACCTTTTGGATAAGGACTACACTCTTAGTCAGGGTCCCAGCAGGAAACAGATGGCACAATCAAATTAGGAAAATGAAGTAGCATTTAATAAAGGGCCATAAACAGAGGTGTGGGCATGGAATACAGAGATCGCAAGGGAGACTCAGGAACATTCAGGCCCCCAAAATCACCTCTGAGCCTAAATTAGGGCAAGAAGGAGTAGTTACAAAATGTGGAGAAGGCTGTGTACATATGAGACTACCTCACAGGAGCTGGGACCTTTGATCAAGGAACACAGGCAGTCCATGCTGACCTGACAGGGAGAGAGCTCAGGAGCTATTACCTTGCCCTCCATCATTCTCCTCTCTTTCTGATTTTCTGAAGCCAGGGAAGCCAGTGTTGCAGTTCATATGAGCTGATCTCCTGTGGTACAGGAAAGGGGCAAAAAGAAGGTATCTCAGAACTTCCCTGATGATCCATGCTTCCTCTGCAGGGGGCAAGGGTTCAATCGCTGGTCAGGGAACTAAGATCCCACATGCTGCATGCAAAACAAGAAGAAGATATCTTGCACATTTACCTTGATAACCTACAGATCAGTTCAGTACAGTCGCTCAGTCGTGTCCAGCTCTTTGTGACCCCATGAACCGCAGCACACCAGGCCTCCCTGTCCATCACCAACTCCCAGAGTCCACCCAAACCCATCTTCATTGAGTCGGTGATGCTATCCAACCATCTGATCCTCTCTCGTCCCCTTCTCCTCCTGCCCTCAATCTTTCCCAGCATCAGGGTCTTTTCAAATGAGTCAGCTATTCACATCAGGTGGCCAAAGTATTGGAGTTTCAGCTTCAGCATCAGTCCTTCCAATGAATGTTCAGGACTGATCTCCTTTAGGATGGACTGGTTGGATCTCCTTGCAGTCCAAGGGACTCTCAAGAGTCTTCTCCAACACCACAGTTCAAAAGCAGCAATTCAAAAGCATCAAAAGCACTCAGCTTTCTTTGTAGTCCAACTCTCACATCCCTATATGACTACTGGAAAAACCATAGTTGACTACACAGACCTTTGTTAACAAAGTAATGTCTCTGCTTTTTAATATGCTGTCTAGGTTGGTCATAACTTTCCTTCCAAGGAGCAAGCGTCCTTTAATTTCATGGCTGCAATCACCATCTGCAGTGAGTTTGGAGCCCAGAAAAATAAAGTCAGGCACTGTTTCCACTGTTTCCCCATCTATTTGCCATGAAGTGATGGGGCCGGATGCCATGATCTTAGTTTTCTGAATGTTGAGCTTTAAGCCAACTCTTTCACTCTCCTCTTTCATTTTCATCAAGAGGCTGTTTAGTTCTTCTTCACTTTCTGCCATAAGGGTGGTGTTATCTGCATATCTGGGGTTATTGATATTTCTCTTGGCAATCTTGATTCCAGCTTGTGCCTCCTCCAGCCCAGCGTTTCTCATAATGTACTCTGCATATAAGTTAAATAAGCAGGGTGACAATATACATACAGCCTTGACATACTCCTTTTCCTATTTGATCACCTACAACACTTAGCATTTGCTGTGTTAACAAACTACCTTAGAACTTAGCAGCTTGAAATCAGGAGTGTTTAGATTGCAAAAGCAATCATGTCTAATCATGGTAAGAGTGGAAAAGGCCCAAGAAGGAAGGGGCCAAGCACCATGGACAGCTGTTGCACAACAACCATGGTCAGGAAGCTGGCCATTCAGTCTAGTACTGGGGGCTTTAAGCCCATCTCTAGCCCCTTCCATGGGGAGACCAGCAGGGTAATCAGTCATCCTAAAGTCACCTACACAGAGTATGCCAAGCCTGAAACAGGCACAACCATGGTGATCTGCAAGCTCAAACCCTAAGGATGTACTCCAGGATTTGGTGACCAAGAATGTAGGATCTGCCATACTTCAGCATTGAAAAAATGGGCCCTTTCCAGGGCCTCCCAGGAAGTCACCTAAAGTGCTGTTATGCCCCGCAGAATTGTTAAATCTAAGTAGGTAATATCAAACAGCAGTTTGCATAAGGCTGCTGAAAGGTAGATGTATTATTATTTTGCAAAGCAATTACATAACTTAATTCTGGAGAATTTGTCATAGTAAGGTGCTGGGAATTTTTTGTTTTTAACAAAGGAAAAGAAGTAGGCCTTTAAAAAAGGGGTACAATAAATGAGCACAAGAGAATGGTGCTGATAAAAAGACTGTCTACAAAACACACACACACACACACACACACACACACACACACACACACCCAGAAACACGTATTCATTTTCAGGTTACCTAGACAATTCTTCTGATACAGGCTGGCTCTTGCTGGTTCCCCCTGAGTCTACTTACATGTCTGCAGTCATGTCAAGTCAACTGGCAGCTTGGCTGGTCTAGAATAGCCTCATTCACATGTCTGGTGGCTTGCTCAATGTCAGCTGGAGCAATAGGGACGAAGTGGTCATGTATCTGTATTAACTGTAACCAATCTCTTTTCTTATTTGCGTGATACCATCAGATCCTTTCTACTAATAATATCAAGATACATTATTTTGATGGAATTCCCATGTTAAAGCAATACAAGAGCTTCTCTAATGGTTCTGTGATAAAGAATCCTCCTGCCAATGAAGAAGACACAGGTTCAATCCCTGAACCAGTAGGATCCCACATGCCTCAGAGCAACTAAGCCTGTGTGCCGCAACTATTGAGCTTGTGCTCTAGAGCCCAGGGGCCGCAACTACTGAAACCCAAGCACCCTAGAATCCTTGCTCTGCAACAAAAGAAGCTACCACAATGAGAAGCCCAGCAGCACTAGAGAGTAATCCTCGCTCGCTGCAGACAGAGAAAAGCCCTCACAGCAACAAAGACCCAGCACAGCCAAACGTAAGTAAATAGATAAAATTATCTTTTTAAAAAAAGGGGATAGAACAGGATTGATCAAAACCAATGTTAGTCTGTCAGTCATGTCCAACTCTTTTGCAACCCCATTGACTGTAGTCCTCCAGGCTCCTCTGTCCGTGGGATTTTCCAGGCAAGAATACTGGAGTGGGTTGCCATTTCCTTCAAAACCAGAGATCAAAATATTTTTTCTATAATGAACCAGAAAGTAAATATTCTAGGTTTATGAACTGAGGCAAAATTGAGTACATTATAGAAAAAGTTAACTAAAAAGAGAGAAAGAAAAGGCAAACTTCCATAAAATTTTTATTGATGAAATTCAAAGTGCAATAATTGAGTACAATCATTTATAATTCAGGTCTACTAATAAGAAGAATGACATTCTTTGTTAGAAGATAATAGTTCATTTAGTAGGGATTCAAAGTTAGTATTCCCTGTTAATCAAAGTAAATTCCAAATATTCGTCTGTTAATGTTGATCTATAATGAGATTTTATCCATTTCATCTTTGAAAGTATCTTTTATATAGATCGATATGGCAAAATACTGATATCAGCCTATGAACATATAATTTTAATTGAACATATTTATCACTTGGAAGTAATTTACAGAATTCTATTAGGTTCTTCTCTTGATATTTGACAATTACCACGCCATTATATTGCAGATTAATCACTTCCAATTAAAGGTTAGATGGAAGATACTCAGTTGGAAAGTTAAATGGATTTTGAAATATGGAAATTTCCTTTCCACATGCACTGAGATCCAAAAATGCTGTTGGAACTGTAGTTTGAGCTTAGAAAATATATCTCCTGCAAATTTTTGTGGGAATGAAGATCTTGCTTCTTTTTAAAACTTTGACAGCACAGGAAGTGTATCAAACAGCTTGACATTACTTGTGATTCAAAGAACATCAGTTGTTCTTAAAATGACTTTCTCACAGCGTTACATATACATATAAGCACTATTTACTTTGTAATTTTATATTGAGAAATATGACCAAGTCTGCAACAAAAGAGCATTTTCAAAACCAGTGTTCAATAAAAACTGATTGAGGGAAGTTCTCATTTCAAAAAAATTCAGTCTTGGCCTGAGTTCCCAAATTGCGATAAAACTAAACTAAGGTGAAACACCCCAAGACACATATTAATCAAATTAACAAAGATCAAGCAAAAAAAACTAAACTACGACTAAGCCATTGACTGCTGTGTAGCAGAGCAAGGCAAAAATATTCAGTCTCTATTTTTGACAAAAGTCCACAGAACTGATAGTTATTAAATCCACCAGACTAAATGACATTTAACATGGAGGCTACTGGTTCAAAAGCACAAGAAATTGAAAAACTTTGTGCCAATGACCCACGGATGAATAATACAGTGATTAACCACAAGCTTTATAAATTTGTTCAAATAAGTCTTCTCCACACATATTTTTATCACCATCAGCTGGAACTCATCTCAGCAGATTCCACTTCAGGTTGTACTGAGTTAAAATTTTCTCAATTTCTTTGAAAATATTCTCATCTTTAGTTGTTCCAGTGCAGACAACTTATAGAGGCTGATTCTTCAGTTGCTTCAAACTCAGCATTGACTCCTTGAATAAACAATGTATTGAACAGTATTAGTAACATCTGTCAGCTCATTAAGAGCCAAGGAAAACCTGTGGACATCACTGCCTTTGATTTTTAATTAACTATTGATGTTGCTCCCAGTGTCCTCAACTCTTCAAGTAATTGTCCTCAATGAAAGGCTCCTGGTCTTAAGTTTATTTTCTCCAGAAATATGTCTTTAGCTGCTGCCATTAAACATGACTTAATTAATTCACTATCAGTAAACAGCTTTCCTGGCTCAGCTAACAAAATGAGCCAGTCAGAAATTTACTTTTGTTGAAACTTTTTCATTTTTATTTTTGTGAAGAAATCTTGCTGTGATGAGATGTTGCGTTTTAAATTTTCGTATTTTTCTGATCACTGTTTTCCTGTGAGTTGGGACTGTTGTGATAAATCTGGGAATGTCAATATATATTGTAATCTTTTCACACAGGTATAATGTCACTGCACAATAAACATGTACTTTGTCATCTATTTTGAAAGTAAAACAATCCATATCCATTGTGCCTTTAAAAGTATGACATAAAAGGAGAGTGATGTCACCAAAATGGTGCATTAGGAGACCTCAGACTTAACAGTTAGACAGCTATCCCAGACAAAGGCAGCTCTGGGAGTGCTCTGGGGTCCGCTTAAAAAACTCCAGCAACCGGGAATCCCCTGGAGGTCCAGTGGTTGGTGGGACTTCCCCAGTCGGCTCAGCGGTGAAGAATCTGCTGGCAATGTGGGATCTGCAGGAGACACGGGTTCCATCTCTCGGTCAGGAAGATCCCTTGGAGGAGGGCATGCAATCCACTGCAGAATTCTTGCCTGGAGAATCCCATGGACGGAGAAGCCCGGCAGGCTACAGTCCATGGGGTTGCAAAGAGCCGGACATGACTTAAGCGACTTAACACGCCTGCCTGCGCCAGTGGTTAGGACTCTATGCTTTCACTGCTGTGGGCCCAGGTTTAATCCCTGGTGGGGGAACTAAGATCCCACAAGCTGCACGGTGCAGTCAAAAAAAAAGAAGGCAAACTTCAATAACGCAGTGGAACAAAAACCTGAGAACAGCTACAGGAAAAGAGGGAAGAGAACTTAACTCTGCATGATTATCCCAACCCCTAAGCCAGCATGGCTCAGCACCAAGAGGAACCTTCCCAACTAGAAAGAATTTCCTTCCCAGGAAAGGAAGAGCAAGGTGAGTAACTAGCTCCACCAGCCTTTTGGGACATTGCACAAACCCACTTCTGACTTAGCCAACTCAGAGCTGCAAAGATGAGACATATAGAGATGGCTAGAAACAAGGAAGAGAAGCAAGGGCTCCCAGTAGCAGCCATGCACCTAGAGCAATTACAGTTGCAAGTGACCAGCTTTGGATTTTGCCACTGAAGGAACCGATGGCCCGAATAGCCACTAAGGAGCCCTGAAGATGTCATCACCCCACAGATACTCATGTTCACCGACTGACACGGGCCACCTGAGTCCCTCCCTGCTCCCTCTCCCACCGTTCACCCTAACAGAGCCGGGGGGTTTCACGAGCAGCCAGCCCAGGCCTTTGTAGCTGTGCAAATGTAACACACCAGCCTAGACCCCTGAGTTGAACCTCATCACTATACATACACTAGGCTTCTCTGGTGGCTCAAGTTGGTAAAGAAACTGCCCTCGATGCAGGAGACCTGGGTTCGACTCCTAGGGCAGGAAGAGCCCCCGGAGAAGGAAATGCCAACCCACTCCAGTATTCTTGCCTAGGAAATCCCATGAACAGAGGAGCCTGGCAAGCTACAGTCCATGGAGTCACAACAATCAGACACGACTCAGTCCGTTTAACCACTCAGTCCACTAAACTATCACTACTGTACATACACTCAGGGTTAGCACTTCTAAGTGTGCACTTGTATGCCATTGGCCTGATGCCTGTCACTGGACTCCACTGTAGCATGTACACCCAGAAGGTGTGTAGCCACAGAAGAGCACATCAATGATCAGGGCCCATGCAGCTGCTTTGGGGACCAGACTGGGCCTTGTCTTCTGTCATTGGCCTGTACCATTGCTCTCACCTGAAGCCAAGCCTCTCCAGCTAGGCATCTGCATGGCCCTGGCTCAGCCACTCTGACTGTCCTTCACTGCCATGCGCCCATGGAAGACCCAGCAGCCATGGTAGTACACAGCAATAGCCAGGGTCCCAGAGCTGTCAGTGAGTCTGTAATTGACCCCAGGCCTTCCTGACTGCCCTGACCCCCATCACTACATTTTTACCTGCAACTGACCCTTGCCACTAGGTAGATACCTACAGCTGGCCCTCTGTAGTCAGCACTGACTGGTCACAGTCACTCTGACCTAGTGGGCAGAAATAAACATACTAAAACTAACGGGATGGAGCAAAAGCATTTCTAAGAGGGATGTTTGTAGCAATAAACTAGAAAAAGAAGAATAAACTAAACTTTAGCAGAAGGAAAAAGTGAAATAGAGACCAGAAAAACAGTATAAAAAGTTAATAAAACCAAAAAAAATTTTTTAAGATAAACAAAGTTGAAAAATCTTTAGCTAGACAAGAAAACTTAAGAAAAGAGTTAAATAAATAAAATAAGAAGTCAAAGAAGAGACACTGCATCTGATACCACAGAAATACAAAGATCATAAGAGACTGCTATGAACAATTATACACCAACAAATCTGATAATTCTAAGAAATAGAAAAAATCCTAGAAAGAAACCCACTACCTGCTGAATCATGAAGATAATCTGAATAGACCAGAGAGTAAAGAGATTGAATCAGTAATCAAAAACCTCCCAACAAAAAAAGCCTGGGACCAGATGACTTTACTAGTAAATTCTCCCAAACATTTAAAGAAAAATGAATGCCAATTTTCTCAAACTCTTCCAAAAAATTAAAAAGGAAGGAACACTAATAAGCACACTTCATAAGTCCAGCATTATCCTGATAGCAAAACCAGATAAGTAAGAATACTATTAATACCAGAAAACTACAGACCAATATCCTTTATGAATATAGATGTAAAAATTCTCAACAAAATATTAGCAAACCACATAAAAAGATTTTACACCACAATCTATCAGGATTTATCCTTGAGATGTAAGGATAGTTCAACTTATACAAATCAATAAATGTGAAATGCCACATTAATAGAAAGAAGATAAAAATCATATGATCAGCCCAATAGATGTAGAAAAAAAAAGTGACAAAATACAACAAACTATCATGATAATAAATGCTCAACACCATAACAACCTAGAAAGGTGGGATGGGGAGGGAGGTGGGAGGAAGGTTCAAAAGGGAGGGAACATATGCACACCTATGGCTGATTCATGCTGATGTATGGCAGAAACCAACACAATATTGTAAAGCAATTATCCTTCAACTAAAAATAAATAATTTTTTAAAAAATGCTCAACAAATGAAGTATGGAAGAAACATACCTCAACATCATGAATAGAAGAACCTGGTGGACTGCAGTCCATGGGGCCGCAAAAAGTCAGACACGACTGAGTGACTGAGCGGAGCACACACATGACAAACCCACAGATAACATTATATTCAATGGCAAAACATTAAAAGCTTTTTCTCTATAATCAGGAATAAGTCAGGGATGCTCACTCTCACTTGTATTCAGCATTGTACTGGAAGTCCTAGCCAGAGCAACCAGACAATTAAAGGAAATAAAAGGCAGCCAACTCAAAAAGGAAGACGCAAAATTCTTGGTTTTTTGCAAATAATATGATATATAGAAAATCCTAATGACTCCACCAAAAAGCAGTTAGAACTAATCAATGAATTCAGTAAAGTTGCACAATATAAAATCAATATACAGAATCAGCTATGCTTCTACACACTAACAACAACAGTCAAAAGAGAAACAAAGAAAACAATCCCATTCACAATAACATCAAAAACAATAAAGTATTTAGGAATAACTTTAATCAAAAAAGTGAAAGATCTATACTGAAAACTATAAGACTCTGATGAAAGAATTTGAAAAAGACCCAAACAAATGGAAAGATATGCCATACTCATGGATCAGAAGAATTAATAGTGTTGAAACGTCCATACTACTCAAAGCCATCTTTATTCAATGAAATCCCTATCAAAATTTCAACTGCCTTTTTCAAAGAAGTAGAAAAAAATTTTAATATTTGTATGGAACCACCAAAGACCCCACATATCCAAAGCAATCCTGAGAAAAGAGAACAAAGCTGGAGACATCAGTTTCTGATGTCAAACTGTTCGGCAAAGCTATAGTAATCAAAAGAGAAACATACTGGGGAAAAAAATGGACACATAGACAAATGCAACTGAATGAAGTGCCCAGACATAAATGTTTGAATATATAGTCAACTAACATCTGACAAGGGAACCAAGAAAATTTAATGGGGAAAGGATATTCTCTTCAATAACTCAGTTCAGTTCAGTTCAGTTGCTTAGTCGTGTCCAACTCTTCGTGACCCATGGATTGCAGCACACCAGGCCTCCCTATCCATCACCAACTCCCAGAGTTTACTCAAACTCATGTCTATTGAGTCGGTGATGCCATCCAACCATCTCATCCTCTGCCATCCCCTTCTCCTCCTGCCTTCAATCTTTCGCAGCATCAGGGTCTTTTCCAATGTGTCAGCTCTTTGCATCAGGTGGTCAAAGTATTGGAGTTTCAGCTTCAACATCAGTCCTTCCAATGAAATTTCAGGACTGATCACCTTTAGGACTGGTTGGATCTCCTTGCAGTCCAAGGGACCCTCAAGAGTCTTCTCCAACAGCACAGTTCAAAAGCATCAATTCTTCTGTGCTCAGCTTTCTTTATAGTCTAACTCTCACATCCATACATGACTACTGAAAAAACCATAGCCTTAACTAGATGGACCCTTTGTTGGCAAAGTAATGTCTCTGCTTTTTAATATGCTGTCTAGGTTGGTCATAACTTTCCTTCCAAGGAGTAAGCATCTTTTAATTTCATGGCTGCAGTCACCATCTGCAGTGATTTTGGAGCCCCTCAAAATAAAGTCTGCCACTGTTTTCACTGTTTCCCCATCTGTTTGCCATGAAGTGATGGGGCCAGATGCTATGATCTTAGTTTTCCAAATGCTGAGCTTTAAGCCAACTTTTTCATTCTCCTCTTTCACTTTCATCAATCTTCAATAAATAATGCTAGGGAAACTGGATAACTACATGCATAAGAATAAAATTGGACCCCTATCTTATACCACTTAAAAGAATTTACTCAAAATGGATTGAAAACTTGAAGATAAGAAATGAAATTGTAAAACCTCAAGAAGAAACCATACAAGAAAATCTCCTCAACATTGGTCTTGGCAATGATTTTTTAGATATGATACCAGAAACACAGCAACAAAAGCAAAAATTAACAAGTGGGATTACATCAAACTGAAAATCTTCTGCAGAGCAGAAGAAACACTCAACAAAATGAAAAGGCAATATATGGAATGGGAAAATACATTAAAAAATCTGATAAGGGGTTAAGATTCAAATTATGTAAAGAACTCACAAAACTCAATAGCAAAACAAATGGCTATTATTAAAAAGACAAGTGATAAGTATTAGTGAGGGTGTGGAAAAAAGGGGAACACTTGTGCAACTGTTGGTAGGAATGCAAATTGGTACAGCCACTATGGAAAATAGAATGGATGACGCTCAAAAAATTTAAAATAGAGCCACTGAATGATCCAACAATACCACTTCTGGGTATATATAAACAGAAATTGAAAAAAGAGTCTTGAAGAGATACCTGCATTCCCAAGTTCATTGCAACACTATTTACAATATACATATCTTGTACAATACAAGATATGAAAACAATCTAAGTTTCTGTCAAAGAATGAATGGATAAAGAAGTTGTGGCATGTGTAAACACAATGGGATATTATTTACCCACGAGAAAGAAGGAAATCCTGAGAACATGCGTGAATTTTGAGGGAATTATGCTAAGTGAAAGAAATCAGACAGAGAAAGACCAATACTCTATGATCTCACTATTATGTGGGCTCTAAATAGAGAGTAACCACCAATTTAGATGGTTACTGGGAACTGGGTCAGGGGGAGGAGGAGGGAATGGGAGATACTGATTAGAGGGTACAAATTTCCAGTTATAAAATTAATTAGTTCTAGGAAACTAATATACAAGATGGTTATTCTAGCTAATAATATTATATAACTGAAAGTTGCTAAGAGAGTAAGTCTTAAATAGTCTCACCACAAAAAAAAGAAATAGTAATGATTAATATTTAATGTAACAGAGATATTAGCTATCTATGATATAATCATTTTACAACACATAAATGCATTGCAAACCTTAAACAGTGTTTTATGTCAATCACATATGTCAATCAATAAAGTGGCGGGGGGGGGGAAGCATGACACAGAAAGCTTAATTTTCTTAATTTTTTTTTAATTTGGAAGGAGAATTTATTAAAGAGAAGTACATTATTTTATATTTATCTTCAGGTTAAATGCAGTATGATTGAATCATACCCTCTCTTTTAGCCTTTTATTAAACCAGTACCTGGGGCTTCTCTGGTGGCTCAGTCGTCAAGAACCTGCCTGCAATGCAGGAGACCTGGCTTCAATCCCTGGGTTGGGAAGATTCCCTGGAGAAGGGGATGGCAACCCTCTCTGGTATTCTTGCCTGGAGAATTCTAAGGACAGAGGAGCCTGGCGGGCTATAGTCCATGGGGTTCCAAAGAGTTGGACACAACTGAGCAACTAACACACCCATACACACAATGGACACCTCTTGGGTCGGGGCAGCTTTTTTTTTTTCACTTTGGCTTCGCTGTGTGTTACTATGTAGGGGCTTCTCTTGTTGCAGAGCATACACTTAGTTGCCCCAAAGTATGTCAGGAATCTTAGTTCCCCGACCAGGGATCAAACCTGTGTCCCCTGCATTGGAAGGAGGATTCTTAACCATTAGACCACCAGGTAAATCCCTTACTTTTCTTATTCTGACATGATGGATCTGTACTGGTATTTTTTAACGTAAAAATTATCCTTAGCTTGCAGGCTCTACAAAAACAGGTGACGGTCTAGATTTGACCCCCACACTGTATGTTGATACTTAGCATATCCCAAGCCCATTATGGCTATTGTCTTCCCCTTTGCCAGAAACTTTTCCAGACTCCATTATAGCAAGGTGTGCTCATGTGATTCAGTTTTATCCTATGAAACATACAGAACCATAAGATTTCTATGGTTCTGAATAGAAACAGAAAATAGAAACAGAAAAAGAGGGCATTACAAGGAAGAAGTCATTTGCCCTCTTTCCTGGCTTTTGAATTGATTTTTGTGGAGAATGCAGGCAAAAGTAGCAATTGGTTCTCTTTCTGCTTTTTAGCTATGGTCGTTCCTATCCCACCCCACCCCAGATTCTGACATAACCTCTCACCTAGGTGCTTATTTAACTCCAGAGAACTCCCTAGCCTCCTTGAGACACGTGAGGATAAGAAGTCTGAAGCCTGGAAATGGCCTTACCCTCTCCCGATGATGGTGATCTCTTGAATCTCAGCTTCCAGAACTGTGAAAAATTAAATTTCTGTTATTTAACTTGCGGGAGATTTGGATTGACATATATACATTGCTGATACTACGGGTAAGATAGGTAACTGACGAGAATCTGCTGTATAGGTCGAGGACCTCTATTCAGTGCTCTGTGGTGACCTAAATGGGAAGGAAATCCAAAATAGAGGGGATATATGTCAACATAGAGCTGAGTATCTGCGGGACAGCAGAAACTAACACAGCATTGTAAAGGAACTATACTCCAATAAAAATTAATAAAAAACAAATAGGAAGTTACCTAGTCTGGGTATCTTGTTATAACAGCCCAAACAGACTAAAACTGAAAGGGGAAAAAAATGTAGTGCTTGTTGATTTCTTCGGTGTAAATACTCTACTTTTGATTTCAAACAATGAAAGTAATGTCAGTGAACATGCAGTTAGGAAGAGTTGTGCGCACAGGAACCCATACAAGCTGGGTGTTGGACTCGTAGTGACCACTATGGTTTAGATGTCTGTTATGTGGAATCAGTTTTGAGGGGAAGGGATGACAATTGAGGCCCATCACACCTTGAAGAGTTACTGTATTGGGGAGCAATGCAAGCAGTTCTTTGCCTCTTTTTACCTTGTAGGAAACACAGCTGTTCTCTCCAGCATCTGTTTGATACCACATTTTCTCTCTTTGCTCTGCTTTTTTTTTTCTTTTAATCTCTCCTATTTTTAATTTTTATTACCTGCTAATGCACTGATCAACTTTTGTGAGAGAATGGTGCCTCCTCAGCAAGAATGGCCAACAGCTGGTGAACCAGTCACCATACGCTGAAGTTCAGAGGTGTGCTCTCCTCTGCGCACATTGAGGAGCTCAGAAAAAGTTGCATCTGCCTGAGAGAAAAGTTGTCCCGGGCTGCCTCCAGATTTGGAGACAGTCCTAGAGCCTGTGGATTTCAGAAGACTGGTACTAGAGAGGAGGGTCTTGCATACAAAGAAGTGTAGATTTGCTTTCACCGATATCAACATTTACATTCCATTCTTAAGGGCTTTTTCTTCTCAAAGGCTTTTACTCCTTGAAATTTGTCACTAAGAGTGCAGACCTGTAGCTTTTCTGTATCCATGTAATTTTATTCACATGCATATTTCATGATGACTATTGAGTTCTAATTAGCTTGGTACATTTGTAACATTGTAGGTATCCATGATACAATACATCATATATTATATCCATGATATAGTGATTTCATTGCTCTATGACAGAAGATCAGGAAGGTAATAAAAAAAATGGCTGAGAATATATCTAAGGAGAGCAGTCCTATACAGGATCAGAGTCTCTTGTACAGTTAGAATTTACTAGTTGGAATTTCTAAAGTTTTTAATAATTTTTATATTTCTCTGGTGTCAAGTTTGTTAATTGTTAAGAGATATGACCCAGTTAATGCCAAAAGATAATACCAAAAGGAATTTTAAAACCAAGCAATCATTCAAAGAAGCTTAGGACAGGCAGAGTGGTTAAGTGTTTAAATTTTGGAATCAGAGGAATTAGGTGCCAATCACAGAGGTTAACCAACTGTGTGACCTTGGGCAAATTACTTTAACTCTTCAAGCATCATTTCCCTTATCTATAAAATGGGGATAATAATAATATTTACCTCCTGAGGTTGCTTACGTGTTAAATGAGCTCATTTATACAAAACCCGTAGCCAGTTTCTGAATTTCTCTTATCTATCCATTCCTTCAATGAGTATGAAAACGTACCATGCAGCAGGCCTTGAGATCATATCTCAGTGAATATTAGTTCTCACTTTGTGTTTAATAAATACCCTGTACCAAAGAAATGCATAAGAAACTCATGCTACTGTCACAGGTCTTTCAAGATTTTTAAATGATTTATAGTTTAATTTTTTCATACTTCTCCAATTTTACACAATTCCTCAAATATCAACCATTTCGTTTGCAAATATCCCACAAGAGCTGACTTCCTGGGTGTGTGACCTATGTAATCACACAGGTTTTATACTCAGAAAGTCCCCAGATATTGGTTTAGTGTTCTGCTATTGCTAAAGTGGAGAAAACCACTAGATCATTCAGGTATGACCTAAATCAAATCCCTTATGACTATACAGTGGAAATGAGAAATAGATTTAAGGGACTAGATCTGATAGACAGAGAGCCTGATGACCTATGGATGGAGGTTCGTGACATTGTACAGGAGACAGGAATCAAGACCATCCCCAAGAAAAAGGAAAGCAAAAAAGCAAACTGACTGTCTGAGGAGGCCTTACAAATAGCTGTGAAAAGAAGGGAAGTGAAAAGCAAAGGAGAAAAGGAAAGATATACTCATTTGAATGCAGAGTTCCAAAGAATAGCCAGGAGAGATAAGAAAACCTTCCTCAGTGATCAATGCAAAGAAATAGAGGAAAAAATAGAATGGGAAAGATTAGCGATCTCTTCAAGAAAATTAGGGATACCAAGGGAACATTTCATGCAAAGATGGGCTCAATAAAGGACAGAAATGGTATGGACCTAACAGAAGCAGAAGATATTAAGAGGAAGTGGCAAGAATACACAGAAGAACTGTACAAAAAAGATCTTCACAGCCCAGATAACCACGATGGTGTGATCACTCACCTAGAGCCAGACATCCTGGAATGTGAAGTCTAGGGGACCTTAGGAAGCGTGACTACGAACAAGGCTAGTGGAGCTGAGGGAATCCCAGTTGAGCTACTTCAAATCCTGAAAGATGATGCTGTGAAAGTGCTGCACTCAATATGCCAGCAAATTTGGAAAACTCAGCAGTGGCCACAGAACTGGAAAAGGTCAGTTTTCATTCCAATCGCAAAGAAAGGCAATGCCAAAGAATGCTCAAACTACTGCACAATTGTACTTATCTCACACACTAGTAAATAATGCTTAAAATTCTCCAAGCAAGCTTCAGCAATACATGAACCGTGAACTTCCAGATGTTCAAGCTGGTTTTAGAAAAGGCAGAGCAACCAGAGATCAAATTGCCAACATTCGCTGGATCATCGAAAAAGCAAGAGAGTCCCAGAAAAACATCTATTTCTGCTTTACTTACTATGCCAAAGCCTTTGACTTGTGTGGATCACAATAAACTGGAAAATTCTGAAAGAGATGGGAATACCAGACCACCCGACCTGCCTGTTGAGAAACCTGTATGCAGGTCAGGAAGCAACAGTTAGAACTGGACATGGAACAACAGAGTGGTTCCAAGTAGTAAAATGAGTACATCAAGGCTGTATATTGTCACCCTGCTTATTTAACTTATATGCAGAGTACATCACGAGAAACGCTGGGCTGGAGGAAGCACAAGCTGGAATCAAGATTGCCAGGAGAAATATCAATAACCTCAGATATGCAGATGACACCACCCTTATGGCAGAAAGTGAAGAAACTAAAGAGCCTCTTGATGAAAGTGAAAGAGGAGAGTGAAAAAGTTGGCTTAAAGCTCAACATTCAGAAAACTAAGATCATGGCATCCGGTCCCATCACTTCATGGCAAATAGATGGGGAAACAGTGGAAACAGTGGCTGACTTTATTTTTTTTCTGGGCTCCAAAATCACTGCAGATGGCGATTGCAGCCATGAAATTAAAAGATGCTTGCTCCTTGGAAGGAAAGTTATGACCAACCTAGACAGCATATTAAAAAGCAGAGACATTACTTTGTCAACAAAGGTCCATCTAGTCAAGGCTATGGTTTTTCCAGTGGTCATGTATGGATGTGAGAGTTGGACTGTGAAGAAAGCTGAGCGCCAAAAAATTGATGCTTTTGAACTGTGGTGTTGGAGAAGACTCTTGAGAGTCGCTTGGACTGCAAGGAGATCCAACCAGTCCATCCTAAAGGAGATCAGTCCTGGGTGTTCATTGGAAGGACTGATGTTGAAGCTGAAACCCCAATATTTTGGCCACCTGATATGAAGAGCTGACTCATTTGAAAAGACCCTGATGCTGGGAACGATTGAGGGCAGGAGAAGGGGATGACAGAGGATGAGATTGTTGGATGGCATCACTGACTCAATGGACGTGGGTTTGGGTAGACTCCGGGAGTTGGTGATGGACAGAGAGGCCTGGCGTGCTGTGGTTCACGGGGTCGCAAAGGGTCAGACACGACTGAGCGACTGAACTGAACTGAACTGATTGCTTTATAGAAGTTATGGATAACTTCTCAACAAAGGCCCTACATTTTCTTCTTTCCCTTTGTTTCACCGGCTGTTGCAAGTTATATAACCTGTCCTGCTCAGAATGTAATGCTTCTGGGTCCTAGAATCCAGATTTCATTTAGAACAACCAGGTATTCTCCAGCTACTTCTCAAGCTTCTGTTCCCTCACTATTTTGGTCTGTGTTGCTTTGATTATAAGGAACAGAATCCCCTCAATAAAAGGAAAGATAAATGTAAGGAATTAGTCATCAAATTTGAATCCCATGGACAAAGGAGCCTGGTGGGCTACAGTCCATAAGATGGCAAAGAGTCGGACATGGCTGAGTGACTAACACTTTACTTTCTGGTGCCAGCCCCACCCTTGCATAGTGCTGAGACTGAGTGTCCCCTTGAATTTCATACCCAAGATCTCACTTGCCTCACCCTCATCTGTCCCTGCTGTGGTCCTTGGGGGAGCACGTGGCCCAAGAAGAAAACACCAAGGAATAAAATATCGAAGAGCAGGGAAATGAAAAGTTTCTCTCTTCCTTCCTCCAGTCCCCGCTAGGACTTGTCATGGGCTGAGTCCAGATGGAAGTCAGAGGGCAAGGAATTTCTTTTAATGAAGCCCACAGAGGTCAGGCCAGCTGAGTGGCTCTGAAAAGGTAAACTACCCAGCACAGGTTGGTAACAGGACAGACAGATAGACAATAATAAAGCTTTTCTAGTGTTATTACCACTATGTATGCTGTGTGTTTTAGTTCAGTCTAGAAACACTAAATACTTTTGAGCTTTGCTACTTCATTTCTATTAAGTTGAAAAAAGAAAGGGTTTTTAAGGTTTGTCCAGATGAGTCAGGATTCAACCTCCTGACAAGGCTAATACTTGGTATAGGGCAACTCATATGTGGAAGGTGACCTCCTCAGAGACAGTCATTTAACTAGCTCCTGACAGCTACAATTATGACTAATGGATCTATTCAGTGACCATCATGCCCTGCATCCACACCAGTTAAGATTTTTATGACCTTTATAGCCCAGAATGTAATACTGATTTCTCTCTTTTTCCTCCCCTATAAATATATATATTTATATTTAATATAGATGTTGCTCTATAGCAGAACATAAAAAATAAAAATATGAGAACAATAGTTAGCTGTTAGTAATTGCTTCTTATAACTGGGAGCATTTTCTTGTACAGCATAATAACACTGGAAGATAATGCAACTTTGCTTATATCAGTACACATTTATAGAATGTTTCCCCTTGATTTACATTTCCATCTGAATAGGTTAACAGGATGTCCTTCAACTTGCTTCTCTTTTTGTATCTAGTTGTCAAAATAAAGTCATTAAAAATCAGATAATTCTTGGGTCATTTTTCCCCTTTGTGATGAAATAAGTATTCAGGAATGAGCTCTCAAAGAAAGGAAAACAAAGAGAACTTTGTTATTACACTTTAATACCTCATTCTAAAAATACTAAAAAGAGATGCAAATAAAAATGGATTTCTTCACTATGATATTAAACCAGAAAATGCATTTATATACAGGAAACTATGCAATTAAATCACATTCCACTTAGAAATTATTAGAAATACTTGGCATTCCAGGGAAGAGTAACAGGTGAAAAAAGTGCATGCTTTCTTCCTTGTCTAAATGCAGGTAAACTTTTTCTAGTGGCATCTATAAACAACTGAAAAAAATAATGAATAATTTGGCTCCATTGCTGTTATCTACATCAGAATGATCTTTGTAAATACAACGGAGAAAGAACTCCTTCTCTATTAGGAAAATGAATAGTCTGTTTTTTATTTTGGTTTGATGTTTTGTTTTGTTTTGGAGGGGGTTTCTGATTTCTTTATTCTTTGTAAGTCCAAGGTTTTCCACACATAATCTTGCCATAGCCCAACCCTGAAGCATCCCTTATCAAAAGAGTGACCATGTACAAAAGATCTTCAGCTATCAGTTGTAAAGCACCTAAAAAATAATCGGGATTTCTGTAGTGGTTTCCTTGGTGATTCTTTTTGTCTCCTCAGGGATGTCCCTGGACCCCAGGCTAACATTACAGAATTAGAATGAAAGATTCCATTGTCAGAGATGTGGCCAAAAGGATTGGATTGATTTTGCATAAGGTTAAAACACAGAAGATGAGACATATATTGAATATTTTTTCCTTTACAGTTTAAATTCTCAATTATAAATGATATAGCACATATTTCGTCTCTTCCTTCTGGATTAATAAATCTGTGGACTTTCCTTTAAGAGCTTGTCAACCAGAGTTATACCAGACAATTTCAATCTCGAATGAGTGAATGATTTTTAACTTTTCCTAAAGTATAGAGTCTAAAATGACTTATCAGAATATTTTGAGTGGTATGGAAGATTAAATTCTTAACTAATTAAGATGACAATATGAGACGTAACACAATATATGCATTTCACACAAGCATGTTTTCAATAACTATATAGGATAAACAAAGAAACAAAAGCTAGTTAGTGGTAGATTAAGTTGATTCACATGTAATCACTAGTAGCTTCAGAAAACAATGCTGGAAGCAACTACCAAATTTTCCTAAATATAAAGTGACCTCAAATTTAAATCAGTCCCTTATTTTCCTAATAAGAAGATGCAAAAATAGTGAGGTATTGGGTTTGTTTTGCCCTGCGAGAATATATAATATTTTAGAAACTTTGAAGACAGAATAAAAAATCATTTAATAATTTACACATGCACGTAAACTTACTTGGGCTTCCCTGGTGACTCAGCAAAGAATCCACATTCAATGCAGGAGCCACAGGAGACACAGGTTCGATCCCTGGGTCAGGGAAGATTCCCCCAGAGGAGGACATGACAGTCCACTCCAGTATTCTTGCCTGGAGAATCCCACGGGCAAAGGAGCCTGGCGGGCTACAGCCCATAGGGTTGCAAAGAGTGGGACATGACTGAAGTGACTTAGAACCCACACACCCAAACACCCACACAAGAAACATGGGTTCAGTCTCTGGGTTGGGAAGTTCCCCTGGAGTAGGAAATGGCAAGCTATTCCAGTATTCTTGCCTGGAAAATTCCATAAACAGAGTCCATGGGACTGTAAAGAGTCTGACATGACTGAGCATGCACATATACAAATTTAGAATACCACATTACCTAGTATTATTTTCAGATGTTTTCCTACTCATATATACTCATTAAACAATTTTATTCAAACTTTCCATGGGCATATCCATCATCAGTATTTTTGTTACCAAGAGAGTCACATTTTAAATCATCGTAATATTCTAGCACACCATCTTCACTTCCATCTAAGTTGCTTAAGACTAAGCATTTATTGAATCTGTATGTGAGCTGTAACTGGAAATTTTATTCTAAGTCATAAGTACCTATTTAAGGAAGATTAAGGCAGTTATTTTCATTCATACTATATGTAATCTTCATGATATTCACCAAGTAACCATTTAATAGAATGCTTAATAGTATGGGTAAATAAACAATCAGAGAGTGTTAGAGTATTTTTAACTACAACAACAATAACAAAAACCAGAAGTCTTCTGATCACTCCTCCTCACCCCTGACTCCAGATTTCTATTGGCCACTACTTTCAAGCCAGTTAGGGTTTTGTTGTTGTTTTTTCTCTTAGTATTCACCTTCCTATTTTTAAGTGGGTTATTCAAGTATTTCTTGATTTTTTCAAAAAAGTTTTAGATAATATCTATTGACTTCCTAATTTGAAAGATGAGGGTTTAATCTCTCTTATATTAATATATGTCTCCCTCTGCAAACTCTCTCTCTCCATCTTTTTAATGTAGTATCACAATTGGGAGTTAAATCAATACTCAGTGTTTACATTATGATGCTTATATTAAGAGTGACAACTGAACCACCCTGTGTGCTATAATAACATTTCCATTATTGTATGATATTTTTGTTTTTCTTTCCTCTCACACCAGGAATAATGACTATGGTAAACCTGGTTAAATTTCTTGGTCTTTTCTTTAAAAAAAAAAAAAATATATATATATATATGTGTGTATATATATATATATACACACACACACATATATACACACACATATATATTTGTTTATTTATCTTTGGCTGTGCTGGGTCTTTGTTGCTGAGAGGCTCTTCTCTAGTTTTGGTGAGCGTGGGGCTACACTCTAGTTGCAGTGTGTGGGTTTCTCATTGTGGTGACTTCTCTTGTTCTGGAGCATGGGCTCTGGAGCATTTGGACTTCAGTAGTTACCATAGGTGGGCTTAGATGTTGCAGTTCCCAGGCTGTAGAACACAGGTTCAGTAGTTGTGCTGTACCAACTTAGTTGCTCCATGGCACGTAGGAGCTTCCCCCATCGGGGCTCCAGTGAACCAGTGTCTCCTGCATTAGCAGGAGGATTCTTTACCACTGAGTCACCAGGGAAGGCCTGCTCTATATTTTTCTTTTTAAGTTTATTCTATTACTTAAACCTCCAAAACTGTCATTTACTGAGGTCACTTCAAGCCAATGGATCTTCAAAAATACAACTTTATAATTCAAATAACATGATTGGGAAATTATGTAATGTGAGAAACTTTAGAGATGGTTGGATGGCATCACCGACTCAAGGACATGAGTTTGAGTAAGGGAGTTGGTGATGGACAGGGAGGCCTGGCGTGCTGCAGTCCATGGGGTCGCAAAGAGTCGGACAGGACTGAGCGACTGAACTGAACTGAACTGAATACAGGGAGATCCTTTATAATCCATATGAGATATGGGTGAAATTTTTCATCTTATTGGGAAATATATTCTATTTTGAAATAATATATTTCATTACATCCTAGATAATGAGAGCTTAAAACCTGGGAAAAGCAAATAAACAAAGAAATTTTTTTCCTTCAAGAACAACTTCGTATTCTTTTCTCCTACTTTGATTTGTGTTTTCATACTTTTTGCCAACATACTCACTCATTTATTCCTTTTACTTTCATCTTTATGGAGTCAATTAGTTGTGTGAACATAGCATAAGCATAAACACACTTAATCTGCTCCTGACATAACACAGATCACATATAGAAGGAAGTGACTGTACTGTACCACTACTCATAATTCTCTAATTACATAAAGAGATGACTTAGAGTTGATTCTATATTGAAAAAGATACAGAATTGGGCTTTAATGACTGGAGCCAATGTAAATCAATCCACTATTAATCATAACCTCCCATATGAAAATGTAAGTTAGGAGGTGTTTTAATTTTTCGCTATCATACTCTATCATCATGATCATTCTCTTCTGTAAGATTAGGAAGTGGTCTTCTCTAGTGATCCAGTGGCTGAGATACTGTACTTCTACTGCAGGCGACACGGGTTTGATCTCTGGTTGGGAAAGTTACACGTGTCTTGAGGTGCTGCCAAAGAAAAAATTGAAAAAAAAAAAGAGGGACTTCCCCGGTGATCCAATAGTTAAGACTTTGCCTTCCAGTGCAGGGAGTGCAGGTTTGATCCCTGGTTGGGGAGCCAAGATCCCACATGCCTTGTGGCCAAAAAACTAAAACATAAAGCAGAAGCAATACATAACAGCTTCAATAAAGACTTTAAAAATGGTCCACATCAAAAAAAAAATCTTTAAAAAAAAAAAAATCAAATTTGCAAACTTGAAAAAAAAATGATTAGGAGGAGAACTATGCAATTATCCCAGGTTCTTGGACCTCTTGGGAATCATTCTTAGTCTTAATAAAACTTCAAGCATAGTTTTTCTTTTCTCTTTAACAGTCTCTAAGCCAGTAATTCTAGGTCTATAAAAGCTTTAACTATCAAAATACTTAACTAATCTAGAACACCTTATACTGAGGTACTTTTGGGGCTTTATGACTTTCCTTTTCTAATTCAGTCAACTAACATTGTCACCAGTTTATTCATAAAGCAGAATGCCAATTTTATAGTTTCTCTGCTTTAAAACTGTAATTTTTTATTATGCATAATATTATATAAAATCTTCTTACATTGTTATTGTTAAAAGTAGCTTTATTGAGATAACTTTGACATACAACAACCTGTATATTTAAAGTGTACAATTTAATAAGCTTTGGCATAGGTATGTTCTCTTGCACCCATTACCAGAATTAAGGTGTTACCCTAGAGTTTGAAGTTGAGATGATCTCTTCTTTATGGGATTTGTCTCTTACTGCTTGCTTATTGCTTTTATGATTCCTGAATGTATTATAAACTCTTCAGAAAGACAGAGGAAGTCTTACTCATCTTTGGAACACTCATATGCTTAATAAAAACATGGGCTCAAAAAGAATAGCTATTTTTATTCATTAAGGCCTAATCTTGTGAGTCTTGAAAGGGAACTAGCTCTAACTGAAATATATTAGTTAGAGCTAAAAACCTCCTTTAATAAAGAAGATATTTCTATGGCCATGCACATGTGCATTCGTGCTAAGTAGCTTCAGTTGTGTCTGACTCCTTGAGACCCTATGGTCTCTAGCCCGCTAGGATCATCTGCCCATGGGATTCTCCAGACAAGAATACTGGAGTAGGTTGCCATCCTTCCTCCAGGGGATCTTCCCAATCCAGGGATTAAACCAACATCTCTTATGTCTCCTGCATAGGCAGGTAGGTTCTTTACCACTAGCACCACCTGGGAAGACTGTCTATGGTCAGTTCAGTTCAGTTCAGTCGCTCAGTCATGTCCGACTCTTTGCGACCCCATGAACCACAGCACGCCAGGCCTCTCTGTTCATCACCAACTCCTGCAGTCCACCCAAACCCATGTCCATTGAGTCAGTGATGCCATCCAACCATCTCATCCTCTCTCGTCTCCTTCTCCTCCTGCCCTCAATCTTTCCCAGCATCAGGGTCTTTTCAAATGAGTCAGCTCTTCACATCAGGTGGCCAAAATATTGGAGTTTCAGCTTCAACATCAGTCCTTCCAGTGAACACCCAGGACTGATCTCCTTTAAGATGGACTGGTTGGATTTCCTTGCAGTCCAAGCGACTCTCAAGAGTCTTCTCCAACACCACAGTTCAAAACCATCAATTCTTCCGTGCTCAGCTTTCTTTATAGTCCAACTCTCACATCCATACATGACTACTGGAAAAACCATAGCCTTGACTAGACTGACCTTTGTTGGCAAAGTAATGTCTCTGCTTTTTAATATGCTGTCTAAGTTAGTCATAACTTTCCTTCCAAGGAGCAAGCATCTTTTAATTTCATGGCTGCAATCACCTTCTGCAGTGATTTTGGAGCCCAGAAAAATAAAGTCAGGCACTGTTTCCCCATCTATTTGCCATGAAGTGATGGGGCCGGATGCCATGATCTTAGTTTTCTGAATGTTGAGCTTTAAGCCAACTTTTTCACTCTCCTCTTTCACTTTCATCAAGAGGCTCTTTAGTTCTTCTTCACTTTCTGCCATAAGGGTGGTGTCATCTGCATATCTGAGGTTATTGATATTTCTCCCGGCAATCTTGATTCCAGCTTGGGCTTCCCCCAGCCCAGAGTTTCTCATGATGTACTCTGCATATAAGTTAAATAAGCAGGGTGACAATATACAGCCTTGATGTACTCCTTTTCCTATTTGGAGCCAGTCTGTTGTTCCATGCTAGATGTCAAATCACTCTCTATATCATATAGCAAATAGATGAATTTAATGCTATAAATTCTTCTTATATAAAGTCTAAAAGACTTTCAGGAAAAAACATACTTGTTCAGTACTTCAATTACATTTTCTGCAGAATCTTGAAGAGAAAAACAATGCTTATTATCTTATTTCATTATTAATAATAAAAACAGCAATAAAGAATTTTTTACTTCACTGTTTCAAAAGTACTTTGAAATTTACTGTCTCACCTGCTCTCATTAAGACAAAATTCAATACAAAATAGGTTACTGGTAAACGTTTTAAAAGATCATCCATATGACAAAACCCACTGAAAAAATAAATAAATAAATAAATTTTTAAAAAAAGAAAGAAAAATAAATAAATAAATAAAAGATCATCCATTTATGACATTAATGAAAATTTGAAAGGTATATAATCCTTACATGTTTATTTCCTAGTATGAGAGTGGGGGGAAATACCATATGAAGTATATTTTGCAAGGATATATGATATAATTTTTATCATAAAAATGTGTTTTAGGAAAATGGAAAATACAGAAGCTTCAAAGAAAAATTTTTTCAGAAAATCTTGATACCTGAAGCAGCCTCAGGTTTGAGGTTACATATTGGTTTTCTCAAACCATAATTTTAAAAGCTTTCTGGTAACATTATTCAAGCACCAACTAAATTATGAGTCCTTTGGAAATAGAACGTTTCCTAGAACAGCTTCTGATACATAGTATTTAATATATGTTTATTAAATGATAAAAGGCAGACAATGGATAGATTGTCCCTTATGCCAAAAATGTTAGGGACCACTGGCTTAAACAACAGTGATTTATTTTCTCACAGTTCTCAAGGCTAGAGGCCTAGGATCAAGGTGCTGTCAGGTTTGGTTTCTCCTGAGGCCTCTCTTCTTAATTTGAACATGATCTTTTCCGTATGCATGCACATCCCTGATGTCCTTTTGTGGGTGTGTCCAAATTTCCTCTTTCTGTAAATTAATCATCTCTTTAAAGGCCCTAACTTCAAATACAGTCACACTCTGAAGTACTGGGGGTGAGACCTGCAACATATTGATTTTGAGGGACAAAATTTAGCCCCCATAAAAATCACATACAGTTAAGGGTGGAGTTAGTCATTATAATATGTAAATACACTTATAATCTGGCCCTTTCAACTTTCCAGTTTCATCCCTTGCTATTTCTCTGCCACTTTATAGTCCAGGAATTCCAGATTGGACACAGTTTCCCCAAACACCCCACTTGTCTGGTTCCTCTGTGTCACCTACTCCTTTTGACTAGACTGCCATCCTACTCCCATCCTTGTTCCTGGTAAACTTTCTCCTTCAGACCTCATGCTGAGAATTTTCTGACATTCCCAAATCCATATATTAGCAAGTGATTTATTATGTTACTGTGTTGGTCTGCTGGAATTTCATTACATTTTCTAGTTTAAAGATAGAACTCAGAGCATATCCTTTTTGCTCTGTATTAGTGAACCTATAGACAAAAGAAGCCATCACCAAATATAAACTCTTGCCCAGGACCTGGGAAAGGAGAAGACATTCAGCACAGGAAGAGTAAATGACTGCCCCTCTCAGCACTCCAGGCGGGGTGAGGGTGAAACCCTAAGTGGACCTAGTCCCTGCACACCTTGCCTCCTGGCAGAAACTGGGTTTTGCTTTGTCCATTCAAGAGAAGTCCATTTTAACAGTACAGGAGAATTTATTTTTCTAACTTTACTTACATCAGGGATGATCACAGTCATCTTGTGAGGCATCTCTTCCCTTCCCTCATTTCACAGACAGCATCATTGAGTGATGACTTCCTCCTCTCCTTGTGATGCTGTCTAAAGCCCTGTTCCCTTCCCCGATGGAACAAGTTAGATGGCACTTGTTCCAGGGATGAGTGCCAGGGACTGCAGACCCAGAAGGAGACCTTCATGGAACACCCCCACCTGTGGGACTCCATTCCCATGCTTCTCTACCTCTAGACCCCGGCTATGCTGCTTCCTTTTTTAGAGGCATATGATACAAGAGTTTTTTAATATCTTTCTGGAGATAATTCATACATGCAAAGCTAATTTACACTTAGTTTTTCCTCATTTTTACATATAAGAGAGCATACCATACACACTGTAGTTTGCTTTTTCTGAACAATATTAGATGGTGGAGCTCGTTCACATCACATAGACAGTGTCTTCATAGGGATGTATCATCATGTAACCCTAATACATTCCAACAGGGATGTATCGTCATGTAACACTCTCCTGAAGAACGCTTTAGGCATTACAAATAATGCTGTAATGAGTAATCTATAACATACATTGTTACATACATGAGTGAAGAAAGTCTGAGATAAATTCCAGAAGAAGACCTATTGGGTTGAATTGTTAATTCTGTGAGACAGTGCCTGATTTACATTCAATTTATAGTCAACCAATGATGTATGAGAGCAAAAATTCCAGTCTAACCTTTAGATCTTTGCTAATATGATAATTTAGAAGTAACACTCCAGTTTGTTTTAATTTGTATTTCTGTTTCTGTAAGCAAGATTAAGCATCTTTTTATATGTTTATGGGTCACTTGTATTTTCTTTTATACAAAGAGTCTATTGGTCTTTTTATTGATTTATAAAAGCTCTCTCTATATTAGAAAACTTAACACCTGCTGGTGGTATAAGTAGCAAATACTTTTCCAAGTTTGTCATCTGTCTTTTGATTTTTTTGTTCATTCTCTTACAGAATCTTATTTTTATTTTTATGTGGTTATTTATTAATCTTATCTTTTATGGCTTCTGAGTGTTGTGACATTTGTAGAAATTACTTTCCCACCCACATATTTTTTTAAAAAGGGGATTTTCAATGATTTCTTCTAGTTCCCTTGCAGTTTCATTTTTTACATGTAAATATTTGACCCAACTGGGATTTTTTTTAATGAAAGTTATGAGGTACAGATCCAAATTTATTTTTTCTTATTTTTTCTAGATGTCTGTCAGTAGGCTGAACATAAATCATCTTTCCCATTGATTAGAAATGCTGCTTTTATAATTACTAAATTGTATTTCTGAATGTTCTCATTTGATCCATTGATTCTTTTCAATATATAAAAGGGTGAGTCTATCCCACATTCAAGGACTGATGTTGAAGCTGAAACTCCAATACTTCAGCCACCTCATGTGAAGAGCTGACTCGTTTGAAAAGATCCTGATGCTGGGAAAGATTGAGGGCAGGAGCAGAAGGGGATGACAGAGGATGAGATGGTTGGATGGCATCACTGACTCAACGGACATGAATTTGGGTTAACTCTGGGAGTTGGTGATAGACAGGGAAGCCTGGCATGCTGTAGTTTATGGGGTTGCAAAGAGTCAGACACGACTGAGCGACTGAACTGAAGTGATCCCATGTTCTACACTTTTCCTACATTTTCTTAGATACCGTTGCTTGTTTCTTTTTAAAAATAAATTTTAGAATCAGATTAGCTACGATAAAGTCCTCTTTGTATTTTTACTGATCTCTGCTAGATTCTGAGTCATACTATTCAAGAACATGGTATGTCTTTGCATCTGTCCAGGGTTTTGATGGGGCTTCAGCTGCAGTTTAAATATTTTTTCAAATAGATTTTGCATATTTCTTGTTATTTTCAACATGTTTTTTTTGTTTGTTTTTTACATAAGGTCTTTTTGTCTAATATATCTTTTAAGTAGCTAGTTGATATATGTAAATAAACTTGTTATTCATTTCAGCATGCTAATTTCATACTCAGCCAGATTAGTGAACTGTCTTATCGTCTATAGTAGCTTTTCAAATGCCTCAGGACTTTAAGAATGCGACAGCAACACTGAGGAATAATTATAATTTTCCTCCTCCCTTTCCATTTTTTATATTTCTCAATTCTGTCACCTTTCTAGCTGTGATGGCTTCCATCTCCAGGAATGTTGAATAGCAGTGACAGTACATATTTTCATCTAGCTCCTGATTTTAATGGGGTGTCTTCAACTGTTTCCCATTAATATGATTCCAGGTTTTGGGATTAAATAGGTACATTTCATTAAGTTAAGGAATTATCCATCCATTACTATCTTAACTAGAGGTTTTTTTTTTTTTAAGCAAGAATTTATGTTACACTTTATAAAATACCACTGTATGGAGATGCTATGATTTTTATGTTATGATCTATTAATACAATCAGTATATTAACAATTTTCCAATATTGAATATCTTGCATTATTGGAATTATCTCTTCATAATAATGTAGTATTCTAATGAGTTTCTAGGGATATATATATATATATAGAGAGAGAGAGAGAATGAGAGATTAAATATAGTCAGTATGTCATTTTTTCTGTGTCTTCTTATGGTATTGATAAAATCCTCTCTTAAAAAAATTTTGTGAGATTTGTTTCCTATTTTCTACAAGGTTTTGTATAACAATACAGATGTTTTTCTTCAAGATTTTGGCAGAATTCCCTCGTGAAAACATCTCAGCCTTGTTATTCGCAAGGGGCTGGGAACAGTTGATAATTTTCGCAAGTATTTTTTTCTATTCATGGTAATTTGCATAGATTTTAAAAATCTTTTCTAGGCTTAGATTCAATAAATTATATTTTCCTATGAAGTTATTCATTTCATCCAGATTATTAAATATATTCCCCTGGTAGATTGTTACATTAATGGTCCCACTGAATCTGCCTTTGGTATCCATGAAGTTGATTAGGTGGTTGATTCGGAGTTGATTTTGAGACACAGTTTTGTTAAGTACTTCACACCAGGGCTTGCCTCTTGGAATACTGCCTCTAGCATGTGAGGAAGCTTGCTGAGTCTTCTTAAGGAGCAAAGACATCATAGAAAGTGTGTGTGTGTGTGTGTGTGTGTGTGTGCGTGCATGCTCAGTCATGTCTGACTCTCTGCGACCCCCTGACTGTAGCCCACCAGACTCTTCTGTGCACAGAATTTTCCAGGCAAAAATACTGCAGTGGGTGGACATACCCTCCTCCAGGGAACATTCCTCATTCAGGGATTGAACCCATGTTTCTTTCGCCTCCTGCATTGGCAGACGTATTCTTTACCACTGAGCCATCTGGGAATCCCATAGAAGGAGAGGTCCTGTCATCCCAGCTTTCCCAGGTAAGCAGAGCTCCCTGCTGATTCTCAAAATGCTGCTGCATGGGTGAGCCCAGTCATAACTACAAAACAAAAACCCACTAGCAAACCCACAGAATGTAATAAACAGTCATTATTTTAAACCACTACATTTTGGAGTGGTATGTTATACAGCCATAGATAACTGGAACAACTCCATAATTTAAAAAACCTGATGTGCTCTGATTGCCCACTGTGTAAGGGTTTCCCTGGTGGCTCAGACGGTAATGGACCTGCCTGCAATGCCAGAGACCAAGTTCAGGAAGATCCCCTGGGTCAGGAAGATCCCCTGGAGAAGGCAAAGGCAACTGACTCTAGTATTCTTGCCTGGAGAATTTAATGGACAGAGGAGCCTGGAGGGCTAGAGTCATGGGCTTGTGAAGAGTTGGACAGGACTAAGAGACTAACACTTAAATTTAAATAAGTAATGACTGCAAGTAATGACTATAAGTAATGTAGTCATTACTTATTTAAATGTAATGACTATATAATGTAAACATTACTGGCCCAACCCCTGGACACACCACTACCACCACCCCATATTAGAGAGCAGCTTGCCCCCTCTCAGGAAGCAAGCCAGCAAGGGAACCTGTTGCTTGTTCTTGCTCCCCTCCTGCTGCAGCAGGGGCCCCAGTAAACCCTTGCCTGAATTACTCCTCCAGCCTCTGACCAATTTATATTGATTAAGGAGGCCAAGAACCCTGGTCAGTAACAAAGATGGGCTGGACTCGATAGGTAAGTGAGGTGTGTTTAGGACATTTTCAACTTGGGATGGGTATGTCAGGAGGGAGCCCCATGTAAATCCAGGAAGATCTGCAGTGAACCATTGGATCCTGAGAATAATAGGGTAAACATTGTTTTTCTTTTGATTATTTTGATTACCCAAGCTATGACATAAAACATCCAACCGTTTGGCCAAAGTTGAACTGTCAGCAAATGGTAGATGTATAGTTGAAACCTGCATGGAACTGCCATGTTGTCTTTTCCCAGGGGGCACATTTTGGATATTTACTTGGATAATTTAGATAAAGGGAGAACTTCTGTAGTCATTTATGGAATACTTTGTCAGGACATTGATGAACTACTACAATTTTGAAGGGAAAAATCTTTGATGTTAGAAAAAGATTGATAGGCACCAAGGATCACCCAGTATCTCAAACCACACAGGCCAGGTACTTTAGGGAGTCTAGACAGTGGTAGCAATGTTTCACTGGGCATTTAAAAGTGTGTATACGCTTAGAGATAAATATAGGAGGAAGGCTGGAAGACAGTCCATCAAGCAGTGGGCGCTGATTATATCTGCCACAGGTAAGGAGTGGGGCAGTTTGGGGAATCTGGAATCCGTAGTTGCTGCTTTCACATTCTTTGGGGGAAAAAAAAATAAAGAATCTGAGTGATTTTAACATTTAATTTAGCACTTTGCTTTCTGTTTATTTTCCTATTTGAAAAATTACTGAAAGTATTAAAAACTATTGGCACAAAGATTCAAGACTAAAAATATTTCAGAACACAAGTCTACAGATATTGATTTTAGCACTTTTCTAATTATTATGCCATGTTCCAGCCTCTATTTTATTCTTATAGGTGAAGTATAAATAGCAGGGAAATGTTTTACTTTGGAAACACAATAAATAGGTCAAGAATGGAGAAAACTCTCCTGGGACAGTTGATATTTTCTGGAGTGTTCACACTGCATGTTCACTGTCTGCTGCAGCCAACAGTTTAATCTACTATTCTTCCTCAGAGTTACAGCATTGAGTTCCTTATCTCTGCAGCTGAGTCTGGAAATGTAAAGTGAGATCTGGCCTAGAGGAATGGATTTGGGAATCATCATGTGATCATCAAAAACACAGGATTAGATGAGATAATCCAGAAACATGTGCTCAAGTAAGAGAATATAAATAAACCAAGGATGAGTATCTGGATAAAATCAGTTAGAAGGGTAGTTGGAAAAAGAAAAGTCTAACACAGAAAACCAAAAGGAATAGCAAGAATGAAAAGAAAACCGTAAGAAAAAATGTGTCCTTGGGACTTCCCTGGCATTCCAGTGGTTAAGACCCTGCGCTTCCGATGTAGAGCGTGTGGGTTCAATCCCTGGCTGGGGAACTGAGATTCCACATGCTGCTTGGTATGGCAAAAGAAAAAGAGAGAGAGAGAAAATGAAAGAAAGAAAAAGAAAATTGTGCTCTTGAAACACAGGGAGGCAAGAATCTCAAGAGATTGTTAACATCAAAATCTCCAGAGAGAAAAGTAAAGATTTGACCGGAACAGTGTCATTGGATGTAGGGTCTATTACGTGCCAAGTAGGATATTCCCCTCTTCATCTGGCCATAAATCTGCTTCCCTATCCCCAGGGACAGGCACATGACTTGGACTGTGCCCATCACAGTAGCTCATCACAAGTTCAATAGTAAGCATATGACCTACTGGGCCAATCTGAACCTTTGCCTGGGATCTTACTATCTGGCACTGAATCTGCCTGCAATGCAGGAGACCTGGGTTCCATCCCTGGGTCAGGAAAATCCTCTGGAGAAGGGAATGGCAACCCACTCCAGTATTCTTGCCTGGAGAATCCCAGGGACAGAGGAGCCTGATGGGCTCCTTTCATCCATGGGGTCACAAAGAGTCAGAAACGACTATGCGACCAACACTTTAGATTTTAGTATCTGGTACCAGTGAGGAAGGTGCTCTTTTTCCTCCTGGATAATAAAAATATTAGAATGAAGTAAAAAATACAGAGATATGTAGAGATGAGAGATGGGCAACATGAAAGACTCATCTGTGTTTCATTCTGTGGATCCAGTCATCCCTGATGCCTGTCCTATCTCCTCCTGAAACTTAATTCTCGTAATTCTATGAGCTTCCTCAATGTCCTTCCAATAATTTCAGGTGCTTCCCTCTGTTTTTTTAGTAACAAAAGAATTAAGATTAATAGGTATAAGTCAGATTGTAATTGGTTTAAAAATGAATGATATAAAATAGCTCAGAAAAACCATAACAAGAAATGGACAGGAACGATATAAATAAAACTACAAAATTTTACTGAAGAACATAAAAGAAGACTTGAATAAATGGAAAGTCCTACCATGTTCCTGGGTAACAAAGACTATTATAAAGGTGTCAGTTCTTCTCAAATTAATTTATAGGTTTAATGTAACTCTAATCAAAATCCAAATAGGATATCTTTTGGAGCTTGAAATGGTGATTTTAAAGTTGATTAGCTAGAAAAAATAGAGATGAGCCAAGAAATTTTGAAAAAAGACAACTGATGAAGCGAACAGTGAACACCTACTGGGTGCCCTCCATGATTTAAAGAATTCAATAGGGGTGCCTCTGGAACTGTTTCTCCTATTTAGTCATCTTTCCCTCTGGGCACAGTCGATTGGTTTGTAGATATTCCCTCTCTTGCTTAAAGCAACTTTAATGAATTTTTGTTACTTGTAACTAAAAGGCTTATTGTAAAAACTTTCCCCATGATATATTAAAATATATTAAAACAGTACTTAGGGACTTCTCTGGCAATTCAGTGGTTAAGACTCTGTGCTTCCATTGCAGGGGGGCATGGGTTTGATCCCCAGTTGGGGAACTAAGTTCCACATGCCACATGGCAGTCAAAAAAAAAAAACCCCAAAGGCAAAATCAAACGACCCCGAAACAGTACATAAAACAGGGTACTACTAGCATAAATGTCTATAAGCATATTTTTTCAACAGAAGAAGTCAAATTCAGTTCAATTGCTCATTTGTGTCCGACTCTGCAACCCCATGGACTGTAGCACACCAGGCTCCCTGTCTATCACCAACTTCCAAAGCTTGCACAAACTCATGTCCATCCAGTTGGTGATGCCATCCAACCATCTCATCCTCTGTTGTCCCCTTCTCCTCCTGCCTTCAATCATTCCTAGCATCAGGGTCTTTTAAAATAAGTCAGTTCTTTGAATCAGGAGGCCAAAGTAATGGAGTTTCAGCTTCAGCATCAGTTCAGTTCAGCTCAGTTGCTCAGTCGTGTCTGACTCTTTGCGACCCCATGGACTGCAGCACGCCAGGCTTCCCTGTCCATCACCAACTCCCCAAGTTTACTAAAACTCATGTCCATTGAGTTAATGATGCCATCCAAACATCTTATCCTCTGTTGTTCCCTTCTTCTCCTGCCTTCAATCTTTCCCAGCATCAGGGTCTTTTCCAATGAGTCAGCTCTTCACATCAGGTGGCCAAAGTATTGGAGTTTCAGCTTCAACAGCAGTCCTTCCAATGAACACTCAGGACGGATCACCTTTAGGATGGACTGGTTGGATCTCCTTGCAGTCCAAGGGACTCTCAAGAGTCTTCTCCAACACCACAGTTCAAAAGCATCAATTCTTTGGTGCTCAGCTTTCTTTACAGTCCAGCTCTCACATCCTTACATGACTACTGGAAAAACCGTAGCCTTGACTAGATGGACCTTTGTCGACAAAGTAATGTCTCTGCTTTTCAATAAGCTGTGTAGATTGGTTACAACTTTCCTTCCAAGGAGTAACCGTCTTTTAATTTCATGGCTGCAGTCACCATCTGCAGTGATATTGGAGCCCAGAAAAATAAAGTCTGCCACTGTTTCTACTGTACCTCATCTATTTGCCATGAAGAGATGGGACCAGATGCCATGATCTTAGTTTTCTGAATGTTGAGCTTTAAGCCAACTTTTTCACTCTCCTCTTTCTCATCAAGAGGCTCTTTAGTTCTTCTTCACTTTCTGCCATAAGGGTGGTGTCATCTGCATATCTAAGGTGATTGATATTTCTCCTGGCAATCTTGATTCTAGCTTGTGCTTCATCCAGCCCAGCATTTCTCATGATGTACTCTGCATATAAGTTAAATAAGCAGGGTGACAATATACAGCCTTGATGTACTCCTTTTCCTATTTGGAACCAGGCTGTTGTTCCATGTCCGATTCTAACTGCTGCTTCCTGACCTGCATACAGATTTCTCAGGAGGCAGGTCAGGTGGTCTGGTATTCCCATCTCTTGAAGAATTTTCCACAGTTTGTCATGAACCACACAGTTAACGGCTTTGGCATAGTCAATAAAGCAGAAGTAGATATTTTTTCTGGAACTCTCTTGATTTTTCTGTGATTCATATTTTTGAACAGAATAAATAACCATCAATAAATACTATTACTTATAAAAATGATGTAAATAATAAAGTTGTCACTTTATAATGGGCAAAAGAGAAACTATTCTATAAATTAGCTAGCTATGGAAGTTAAATTGTCAGTTTACAAAATAAAATAAATTCCAGATGTTACACGTAAAAAGTATTAAATATAAAGTAAACAAATAGAGAAATATGAAAACATGTACCTGAAATATAATCTATGTGTGCCAAAGTCTGGTTTGAAAGCTAAAAGAATGTTTAGGGAACTATTTAAATTATTTGCTTGTCCTTGAGCTGAACGAGGAATTGTCTAAGCGTAAAATCAATGGGCTAAATCACAAAGGAATCAAAAACAAAGGTTTGACTATGTGAAAAATTTAAAAGAAACCATCAAAAATTGAGAAGTAAATTACAAAGTAAAAATATCTGACAAAAAATGATTAGCAGTTTAAATCAGGAAACATTGAAACTTCAATGGAAAAAGGTACAACAACAAATGTGTAGAGAAATCTCAGACACAGAAACATAAATGACCAGTATATATGTGAAATGATTCACTGTTAGTAGTTACAAAGTAAAACATCAGTGACATATAATTTTATTTTACTGAAAAATAAAAACTCTAAAATTTATAAAAGTTATGGCTGATGAGGTTGTTTCAAAAATAAGCATAGTCATACCCTTTTATTGAAAGCCTAAGCTGATTATAGGGTATTTTTAGAGGAAAATAATTGGTAACATATCAAGAATTTTATAAAGTGTCCATAGTCCTTTCCCCCAATTTTCCTTCTAGGAACCTAAACTAGTGTAATTGTTAAAAGCACAAATTGTAGCTCCTGCCCTCGAAGCATAAATGTGTGTGAAAATGTAATACTGACAACCAGAGGAAAAGGGCAGGGAGGAAGTGAGGATAGCATTAAGTCCCTGGTTCTAGTCCTGGAGTTTCCTAGAACAGCCCAGATTCCTTGGGACTCTTCCAATGAGTCCTTCTCTCACTTTCCTCAGTTCCTGTCCCTTGCACAAGAAGACTATAAACTAACAGCCACTCTGGCCATTTATTTCTGCTAGATTAATATACCATATAATTTTTGGTAGGAGGTACACAACTTAGCGGGGGCTTCCCCAGTGGCTCAGCATAAAGAATCCACCTGCAATGCAGGAGCTGCATGAGACACGGGTTTGATCCCTGGGTCAGAAAGATCCCCTGGAGGAGGGCATGGCAACCCTCTCCAGTATTCTTGCCTGGAGAATCCCATGGACAGAGGAGCCTGGTGGGCAACAGTCCACAGGGTTGCACAGAGTTGGACACGACTGAAGCGACTTGTCAGGCACACGACTTAGTGACTGAACAAAACAACAACTAATCGCTTGGAGTCATGCTAGTTGGTTCCAGTCCAGGCTTAATTAATTTGGAATCAAAATGGACCCAATACTGGTACCTTCCAGGGTGTCTACCTAAACATAATATTAGATTGCCAAAATCCTTCACGGATAAGAATCGTTGGTGAGATTTTTAACAAAGACAAAGCAGTGTTTACTAGACCAAGTAGAAGAGAAACAAAAATGAGAAGACATTGAGTGTACTTAGCCATAATTAATGAGATAAAATTAGTTCATGTGGTGCTGAGTGTGATTTCATATCAGTGAACAAAACAGTGAAATTCAACATCCCGAGGGGATGCTCTTGAATCTTTTCCTTTCTCAATGGATCAAAGTCTTTGACACAGTGGACCATTCCTTTCTTGTCTTTTTCCTCAGCCTTTACAGTTCCATACATTCCTGATACTTCTTGTTTTTCACCTTCTCGCCTGGCTTTAAATAACAGTTGGATTAGTTCAAAGAGAGAATAGAATGCTGTAACAAAAGACAAAAAATACTTAGATAATTCTCATGTAATATTTTATGTATATGGTCCATGAATAATAGGGTGGCCCAATGATTTAGAGAACACATGATCTGTTTAAGTTACATCTGTTTGGTACAGCCTTCAAGCATAGGGTCTAAGTTACTTCACTACCATATCTGTATTCAAGTTCACGGAAGATGGGAACTATGCTTCTTTCCTATAAAGGACATGACCTAGAAATTGTGAACACTGTTTCTGCTAAATCCCATGGGTCAGAACCCAGGCATATAGCTACAATTAGCTACAAGGGAGGCTGGGAAATATAAATCTATATTGAGGAGCCCAGTGCCTAGCTAAACCTCTATCTTATAGAAAAATAGCACTCTCTACACCCTTTCTATATACATTCATGTTTACTAAACATATTTCTTTAGCCCAGATTTCTCTTCTGAAATTCAGAACTATTTATTCAACCATTTACTGATCATTATTTATTCAACAAAAATTTGACTGAGCAGCTGTGTTACCAGTCACAAGAAAATAGAGTCTTCTTCAATCTAGAAGTTAGCCAGAACTCTCCCATGTACAAAACCAACCTTGTCATATTACCCAAATCCTCGTCTTTGCTGTCTCAGTCATCTTTGCCATCATCCAACCAGCTGCCCAAGTCAGAAATGAGGGTACCTCTTACTTATATTCTTGGTCTAACTCACCCAGTCATCAGGCATAATCAAATTTACCAGCTAAATATATTTTCATTCAAGCCACTTTTCTCCATACCTCTTAACTCTATATCTAAAGCTCAGTCCCTCTGTCTCTACCTCTATCTCTATCTCATATCTTTTATTTCTTTTTTTTTTCTCTTTTAAACTGAGGTAATAGATGTAGTAACATATGTAAAGCATATTAATATACATGTAAACCTTAATGAATTTTACATATGCATACACCCACCATCAAGATCAAGATGCCCTTCAAAGTTCTCTGTGACTTTTTCCTGTCAAACATTATTTCTTTTAGTTAGATAATTGTACTAGCCTTTTCAATGATTGAGTGTATTGCAATAAACTCACTGATCATCTTTCAAATTTTTTTCTGTTTTTGTCTCTCTGTCTCTGTTTCTCTCTCTCTCTCTCTCTCTCTATATATATATATATATACACACACACATATATATATTTTTTCTTTGCCTCTGGGACTTCACTTCACCCCTATTTTCCCTTCTCCCTTTTCTCCTGGCTAATCCTGCTGTGATTCAGATGCAAGTTTAGACATCTCTTTTTTTTTTTAATTTTTAAAAATTTTTTGCTGGCTGGACCACAGTTCTTTTATTATTTTTTTTCTTTATTTTTATTACTTGGAGGCTAATTACTTTACAATATTGTAGTGGTTTTTGTTAGACATCCCTTTTTGTCAAGAAGCCCTGTTATTAATAGTTGCTGGTATGAGGCTTTGCCTAAGTAGTTTAGTTATGGTTATCTTAGCTTGGGAAAAAGAAGAAAGAAAATTCATGTTGAACATGATTTGATTTGGAATATACTGTTTTGGGTAAGTGAATTAGAGATAATATTTTACTGGTCAGCAAGACCTGTTCACAAAAATATTTTCATTCCTAACATTAAATATGGCTACTGTAAGTTAGCTATCACAGCAAATCAGTAATACTTAAGCCCTAGTTCCTCTGAGTGTGTCTCAGGATTAAATAACCAACTGAAAAGTAAGTTCATATTTATTTTTAGTTATCTAATTTTAAAATAAATTACATACAGTCCAGTGCATACATCTTAGAGCGGTATACAGTTTATGAGTTTTGACAATTGTATATACCTGGGGAACTAACACCTCAATTTTGATGTAGAATTTTTCCATTATTCCAGATAGTTCCTTTGTGACTTTTTAATCAATCCCTCCATGAGGCAGTTGCTGTTCTGATTTCTGTCACAATCCATTAGTTTCACAGGTTCTTGAATGTCAAAGAAATAGAATCATGTAGTACACACTCTTATATGTTTGGCTACTTTTACTCAAACTATGTTTTTGAGATTCATCCATATTGCTGCATATATGAGTAGTTTATCCAGTTTTCTTACCAATTTTCCAATATAGAGTATATACAACTTGTTTATCCATTTTTAATCAACGCTCTTGTTGTTTGAGTTATAGAACCATTATAAACATTCCCTGATAAATCTTTTTGTAAACATGTGTTTCAAATTTAATTGAAAAATCTAGAAGTTGTACAGCTGGATCATAGAAGAGGTATATTTTTATCTTTGTTGGAAACTGCTAAACAGTTTTCCAAAGTGTTGGTACCATTTTACACTCTAACTAGAAATGTATTCAAGTTCTAGTTACTCCACATCCACACCAAAATCTGATGTTGTTTTTCTTTTTAACGTTTGCCATTTTAGAAGTATGAAATGGTATCTCATTGCACTTTGAATTTGCATCATTCTGAAGACTAAGGATGTTAAGCACCTTTTCTGTTTCTGTTCTGGAATCCTTAGGATGTGGTCTTCAATCTCATTCTTATAAAATGGTTGCAGGAGTTCACTCTGAGTTGTAGGCAGAAGAAAGAACAAAGGATCCAGGTCCTGAAGTCCTGAATCAGTTGAGTCTTTTCCAGAAGACTACTTACATCTCATTAGTCAGAATCATGTCACATGGTCACTCCAATCTGCAAGGAAGGCTGGGAAATGTAGTTTTAAAAGTTGGTGTTCTGGGTGTCTATTGCTATGCAACAAACCAACTCAAAACTTACTGGCTTAAAAAGAAAACACATGGTTTTCTCACAAATATGCCATTTGAGCAAAACTCAACAGAAATGTCCTGTCTCTCTTCTACTTGGCATCAACACTGAAAGCAGTTGCTGCTGGCTTCCGGCCAAGCAGACTCACAGAGTTGGAACTGTGGTTAGCATACCTACACATGACCTTTTCATGTGGGTGCTTGGCTTCCTACACCATAATGGCTGAGCCCCAAGGGTGAGGGTCCCAAGAGAGACTGAGATGGAAACCATATTGCCTTTTATGACTTAGGCCTGGAAGTCACACGGCGTCACTTGTGCTGTACCCTATTCATTGTGGCAAATACAAAAGACCGCCCAGGTTAGACGGGAGGGGAAATAGATTTTACCTCTAAATGTAGGGGTGGCAGGTTCTGGAAGAGAATGTAGGGTCCAAAATATCAGTGTGGCCTTGGGGAAAATACAATCTGTTACAACCCAACCAAACTGGGGTTCTCTTAACAGGAAACATGTGGTAAATAGATATTGGGTAAGCAAAGTGAGTTTCTATCATGTTCTTTACACATCAAATTATAATTTGTTTGTTTTTTTGCCACTAGCCTATATTCTCCATGAGGGAGTAGCCAGGTTTGTCTATCTTGCCAATTATTGGTTCTTTGTGGTCTAAGGGGGAAAAACGTATTCAAGAAATATTTGTTAATGACTAAGTGTTAGACCAAATAAAAATATAGAGAGATTATCTGTTTTAGAAAATAAACTGTGATGCAAACATTAGGAAAGGATAAAATGTTTGACATTTTAAAAGTTAATAATGTACAAAAAGTGAAATAAACATATATGCTAAGGATTAAAACAAATTTTCTCCTTCCAACTTTTAAAATAGATCACAAAGCAAAATGTTGCCCTCTCAATCAGAAATCTGTGCATGTGGAAAGAAGCATTTCTTTAAAAGGATAAAGCATGCTTCAGGGAGATGATAAGAACTTCTAGTCAGTCACCATGATTTTTGTTTATGTTTTTTCCAATTGATTTAGAATACCCAACCATTGACCACCATTTGCTATAGCTGGGGATGAGTTAGAAACTGCAACCTCCCTAACCCTTCCTGAATCAGTATTGAGGTCCAGAACTTGTTCCTTTAATAAGCGTTCTCTTCTTCATCCTTAAATATACTGTTAGTTCGAGTGGCTTAAAATATTTTCTGAGTTATTTTCTTTGATATGTTTAAATCTTTTTATCATTTTCATATTCCCTTTCCAGGAGATTGTCAAAGTTCTTTTTAAATTTTTTCTGGTCCATTTAATAACTAGGTTACCATTAACTGTGTTTTTGCATGTCACATTCCTTAGGACACCATTTGACAAACATTCTCCTACTGCAATCTTTTTAACATGCAAATCTAATCGTATTAGTCCTCTGCTCAGATCATTTCAGCAGCATCCTACCAGCACAGGAAAATTTAAATTTCTTAGCACGATACACAAGGCTGTTCCGGAGTGGGCTCCTCACCTCCCACTGCTGTTCTTCCCTCTGACAACTGAGAACACCATGCTCTCTCCTGTCTGTGCCTCTTCACCCCACCACTGTCTAGTGTCTCTTCAGGCTGACGGAAGAATATCTGTTCAGTGTTTCCTTCAATACCCCATACCCTCCCCGCCGCAACCCGCCAATTCCATGGGAAAAACTCTTCAGTTGAGCTTCCCAGGTGGTGCAGTGGCAAAGAATGCTACTGCCAAAGCAGGAGATGCAGGTTCAATCCCTGGGTTGGGGAAGATCCCATGGAGGAGGGAATGGCAACCCAGTCCGGTATGCTTGCCTGGAGAATTCCATGAAGAGAGGAGCCTGGCAGGCTGCAGTCCATGGGGTCTCAAAGAGTCAGACATGACTGGGCAACTGAACACCCACATATGCACGCTGCAATGGTCAGGTCTGCTCTCCAGCTGCCAACAATTGATGCAAATTAATTTCAGCACATTCTGGAGTGTTTATTGGGGGATTAGGTGAGCTGAAGGTGAATTTTGCCAGTAGACCCATCATGTAACAGCCAAGATTTCAGGTTTGCTTTTGTTTGGCCCATTTCTATGCATGGTGTTTCCACATTTATTAGGGTTATCACTGCATTATTGAGAGGGACACAGCACATTAGCAGCATGGAGTCTGGAGTCACATTGCCAAGGTTTGAATTTTAGAGTGACCACTTATCCTGGTTTTCCCAGGATCAAAGAGTTTCATGAGGATGCAGGCTTGTCAATGGCCATTCTGGGCAAATCAGACAGTGGGTCGCCCTAGTGGGTCACAACAAAGTATTTAACCTCTTAGGACCTCAGATTGCTCAGCCTAGAATGGGGGTAATAATAATATCCTAACATTATGGAAGTATTAGGTCAAAAAGTTAACATTTGTAAAGTGCTTATAAGAGGTTTAGGCATATATAAGTATTTTTTACATTAAAAAATTAAGAAAGACATATTTTTCCTCTGGGCAAAAACTCAGTGTTCACGCATGGATTGTGTTTTCTGCCATTATTTTGGGGACTCACAACAGTGAGTTTCTTATTTCTCTATGTATTTACATACACACATGAAAACATTCTGACTAATCAAGTTTTTATGGTCTGATTTTCACATACAACAATTCATTCTCAAAAACATTTTCTTAATAATGTTGAATGATAAAATGGTGCTATGTAATGTGAATAAGAAGGACCACTGATTGTGAAGAAGCTCCTCCAAACCCCTGACCCTCTTTCCTTTCAGTCTCTTGCTGTTTTGAACAAAGCTCCATTATAATAATTACTGTATTGTATTAGAATTGTTCATGTCTATTACCACAGGAGAGGATATCCAAGGGGTAGGGTGAGCACAGAAGGAGAGCCTGCACTGCAGCTGACAGCAGGGAGGGAAAGGACAGCCTGGGCCAGGAGCTGTTAACACCAGAAATGAGGGACCCCATGATTGGCAGACCCACCCATCAGTTTAGCCACCACCATCCCAAGTCTCAAAGAGTCGGACATGTTTGAAGCCACTTAGCACATAGGCAGAGCATTCAAAATTACATATGAGGCCCACATCACATTTTTATTGGACAGTATAGTTTCAGATAGGTGTCAGCAATCTATTTTTGTAAAGGGCCAGACAGAAACGATTTAAGGCTTTGTGGTCCATGTATTCACGGTCACAACCACTTCATTCTGCCCTTGTAGCACGAAAGTAGACTTAGATAAAACATACTAAAAGCTTCGGTATGTTTCAAATAAAACTTATGGACACTGAGATTTGAATCTCAGTTTTCACATGTCATGAAATATTCTTTAACACTTCTATCTGGCTATTTAAAAATATAATTTTTTTTTTAGGCTTAAAAGGCTTGAAGCCTGATTGGTCCTGCTGGACATAGCTTGCCCACCATAGATTAACCACATCTGTTCTAAATCAATAGTGGGATGCTGGGGATAAGATTATCCTCACTGACACAGGAAAGGTCTGAAGGACTAGGCCAGTTGAATAAATGAGTGAAATGCAGGGAGCAGTACTCTAGGTAACCAGAGGAGGACAACCTAGTCTAAAGAGGCAGCCTACATTCAATGTCAGCTGAGTTCCCATTCAAATAAGTGAGCCTTGGGTGACCAGATCTTCTCACTTTTTTCCCCAGGAGAAGCAGGGGAATAAAATTTTATGTAAAAATTTCCAATTACTAATTGTTTTTCCCCTCCCCACTTCTGATATAATTCCCCAATCACGATTTTATTTTTTGAGAAAATATATTCTTTCCTGAAAAATGGATTTTAAGTGACTAGTAGATGATAATTATCATGACTCAAACAAAACCTAATTTTTTTTAGACCTAATTTTTATTTTAGTTTTTACTGTGATTGTTCCACAGAATGAATACTTAGGAAACTGTGTGTTCACTGAAAGAAAAAAAAACTCAACATGAAAATTGACTTGCGGTTTTAAAAAAATACTCCTTTCCCCTTGGTTTAACAGTTATCTGGGGGCCATCTTTATTTCTAGTTTAAACGAATTTTATACTATTAGTAATCAAAAGTTATTCTGAAATTTTTTTCTATTACTACAATAGAATAAGATGTCTCAAGTTTGTTATTTTTGGAAAGTCTGCCAATTGGAGGCAACTTCTTGATGTCAAAGAATTTCCTTTTTGAGAAATGTTCAGTTCAGTTTAGTCACTCAGTCATATCCGACTCTTTGTGACCCCAGGAACTGCAGCACGCCAGGCCTCCCTGTCCATCACTAACTCCCGGAGTTTACTCAAACTCATGTCCATTGAGTCCGTGATGTCATCCAACCATCTCATCCTCTGTCATCCCCTTCTCCTCCCGCCTTCAATCTTTCCCAGCATCAGGGTCTTTTCAAATGAGTCAGTTCTTTGCATCAGGTGGCCAAAGTATTGGAGTTTCAGCTTCAGCATCAGTCCTTCCAATGAATATTCAGGACAGATTTCCTTTAGGATGGACTGGTTGGATCTCCTTGCAGTCCAAGGGACTCTCAAGAGTCTTCTCCAACACCACAGTTCAAAAGCATCAATTCTTTGGCGCTCAGCTTTCTTTATGGTCCAGCTCTCACATCCATATACGACTACTGGAAAAACCATAGCTTTGACTAGATGGATCTTTGTTGGCAAATTAATGTCTCTGCTTTTTAATATGCTGTCTAGGTTTGTCAAAGCCTTTCTTCCAATGAGTAAAAGTCTTTTAATTTCATAGCTGCAGTCACCATCTGCAGTGATTTTGGAGCCTCCCAAAATAAAATCTGTTAGTTTCCACTGTATCCCCATCTATTTGCCATGAAGTGATGGGGCCGGATGCCATGATCTTAGTTTTCTGAATGTTGAGTTTTAAGCCAACTTTTTCACTCTCCTCTTTCACTTTCATCAAGAGGCTCTTTAGTTCTTCTTCACTTTCTGCCATAAGTGTGGTGTCATCTGCATATCTGAGGTTATTGATATTTCTCCTGGCAATCTTGATTCCAGCTTGTGCTTCATCTAGTCCAGCATTTTTCATGATGTACTCTTCATATAAGTTAAATAAGCAGGGTGACAATATACATCCTTGATGTACTCCTTTTCCTATTTGGAACCACTCTGTTGTTCCATGTCCAGTTCTAACTGTTGCTTCTTGACCTGCATACAGATTTCTCAACAGGCAGGTCAGGTGGTCTGGTATTCCCACCTCTTGAAGAATTTTCCGCAGTTTGTTGTGATCCACACAGTCAAAGCCTTTGGCGTAGTCAACAAGGCAGAAGTAGATGTTTTTCTGGAACTCTTGCTTTTTTGATGATCCAATGGATGATCAATGGATCTGTACTTGCCTCAGAATTACTCATGCCCCCAGTTTTGCCAAGTGGGCTTGCTTATACCCAAGAATTAAACCACTCTATCTTTGACATTAGGGAGCAGTTTAGCCAACTAACATTTAGGTCAATACTTTTAAAAGAAAAAAAAACATCTTCTAAGATTTATTTAATTCTGCTTTATAGAATTTTCCATGTATATTTATATGAGTTCAATGAACTCTTGACTCCAAACATGTAAAATGAAATAATGAAGACTTTGCAATTACCTTCAGACCTACTTTTTCAAGGTGTCAACCCATGAAACACTAAGTAGCTTTTGAATATGACCTTTTTTATCAAATACTAGAGTAGCAGGGAAAAAAGTGCAGCTAAAAACTGCTGCTATAATAAAACTAGGACCAAGACTGTTTTAATTTATCCCAATAGTAAAAGTGTAGTTTGGTGCACCTCAGCCTTGATGGCATTTGTTCATAAAGACAGAATCCTGTATAGGGATTCTGGAGAAGCCTTGCTTCTCCATTCCCAAGTTTTTTTTGAATTCTAACTGTGCCCATGGTACATTATTCATACTGTTTCTTATTTTTTAACAAGTTGATTTGTCCAGGAAATATGTCATCTTGAGGAATTAAAAAATTACATACTTGTAAATTTTTCAACATTGCCTTTTAGCAGATTTTCTTATTTGTTTGCTTGTTTCCAAGTATTTCTTTCCTGTACCTTCTCTTTTTTCTCTTCTCTCTCTGCTTTAACCAACATTACTCCACCCAAATTGCCTTCCAAATTAAATTCTGTTTTAAAATTATTTATTTATTTATTTTTCGTTACACTGGGTCTTCGTTGCTGCATGGGCTTTCTCCAGTTGCAGTGTGCGGGCTTCTCATTGGTGTGGCTTGTCTCATTGCAGAGCATGGACCCTAGAGCACTTGGCCTTCAGTAGTTGTGGTACTCAGATTTAGTTCCCTGGGGCACGTGGGATCTTCTGGGACCAGGGATTAAACATGTGTCCCCTGCATTGCCACGTGTATTCTTAACCACTGGATGACCAGGGAGGCCCTTTCCGATTGGATTCTATTCTAAAACTGCAAAGCTTAATTCTCTGCATGCTTTGTGTATAATAGGGAAAGTGAAGGTGTAAGTCGCTCAATTGTGTCTGACTCTTTGCGACCTCATGGACTATAGCTTGCCAGGCTCTTCTGCCCATGGAATTCTCCAGGCAGGAATACTGGAGTGGGTAGTCGTTCCCTTCTCCAGGGGAATCTTCTCCATCCAGGGACTGAAACCAGGTCTCCTGAATTGCAGGAAGGTTCTTGGCTGGCTGAGCCACCAGGGAAGCCTTTGCATGAAAGACATGTACAATAAATATATGTTTAAATGAAGCTGTTAGGGAAACACTTTTCTAATAGAGCCCATCAACAGTTTTACAGATTGGTGGATCTAGGAGCAGAAGCAATGTCATCCACTTATATGGTAACTGTCACCTTTAATAGGGGGCTTCCCAGGTTGGCACTAGTGGTAAAGAACCCCCCTGCCAATGCAGAAGACATAAGAGCCATAAGCTTCCATCCTTGGGCTGGGAAGATCCCCTGGAGGAGGGCATGGCAACCCACTCCAGTACTCTTTCCTGGAGAATCCCATGGACAGAGAAGCCTGGCAGGCGACACAGTCCATACAATGGCAAAGAATCGGCACAACTGAAGTGACCTAGCACACATCACACACTTTTAATAAAGATTAGAGAAGTCAAAAATTTCTTCCCAAGATAAAACAACAAAAATCAAAACCTTGGGTGTCTGACAGTGAAAACATTTGTACCAAGTTGTGAGTCAAGGAAAATAAAGCGATTTGAGATATTTTGCCCTGCGGCCTGGAAACTTTACATCCTTTACCTGCTAAGTGCAAATGATCTCAGCCTTCAAGCTCTGTGGAAGTTTTTGACTTGTAGGCCAATGTGTTGATCTTTAATCAAAATGTCTGGGGTATGGCAGGATCAGTACACAGCTGTATGTGTTTGTATAAGAGAATTAAAAGTCTTAACTGAAGGAAAAGTTAAGAGGTATGATATCTCCGAAGGACGATCTGGTGCCTTTTGTCTACAGAGTAATCACAGTTTGGGTAAGAACCACAGTATAACAATTAATTAATTGAGAAATTATTTGGACTATATTATATGCAGTCATTGGTACTACATGGGGGTTACCAAATCAAAATCAGAATCCATCTCTAAAATCTTTACCCTCAGAGTAAAGAAAATTTTTTACAGTAATCTTACTTATAATACCCATACATTTTGTTTTGTGGTTTAGCTTGGTTTTTTTTTTTTTTTCTTAAAGTGATTTGGATTTATCTTGTTTATGTGTCCTTTATTTGGAGTCTGATTTTTTTTTCTCCACTTGTTTCTCTCGATGACCTTCTTTGCTCCTGACTGACATTTTGAGGAAAGAGTGTATTCTACTCTCTCTGAAGTTTGGAACGGAAACACAGAGGTCTCTACCTTGCTTCTATTTTGCCTACTCTTGCCCATTCCTCTCTCTGGTACATGGATAACAATAACAACAAAAAATCCTCACTAGGATCCTGGCCCTAAGGATGAGAGTCTGAAGAGTAATTTATTAATCTGCTATTTGTTCACAACTGCTGTCCAGTCTTTAGACACTGCATAGCCTGTAATGGATCAAGAGAAGGTCCTATTCCTGATTCTGAGAAGTGCAAACCTGACAGGTGTCAGAGGTAGCTGACCTTTAAAGAAAATATTAACAGAGAACAAAAGTATTAGATGGTTTCTAAATGAGCCAAGGCTACTCACCCAGCTGCCCTTGAGCAATAAAAAAGGAAAGTCAGGGCATTATACACCGGGTCAGTGATAAAAGCCATGAAAAAAAAAAATAATCTTTCTAAGTTAGACAATGCTGATATTGGCAGTCCTTGAATGCTATTAAACACACACACACTTCTTTTAGAGAAACGCTTAATGGTGCACAATTAAGCGATCTGCAGAACTGAATGACCTTTAAATTGCTGTAATCTCATGAAGGAAACCTTTCACATACAGCATCTACTTTTGAAAGAACCTTCACATGAAAATATTGCCACTAATTCAGCAGGGCATGCCAGACTCATGTCCTGCATCTTGCTCCCTTTTGGAGCCCTTCATTACTGGAGAAAAGCTAAGATCACCAAAGATGCTTACCTTAAACATGTTAGTCAGCCAAAAGTCATCACACTTTTATAATTAAAAAACAAATTTGGTGATGAGCATAAAGATTATCAAAGGATCAAGTGCCACCCCCCATACCAAATCTGATCTTCTATCTTTTCTTTCAAACAAAATCCTTTTGATTACAATATTTTCTCTCTTTATTTCCTCGATTTTGTTCTTGTTAAGATTTTTTTTTTTTTTTTTAGGAAACAAAAAGACATGTTATTGAAAACTCTTATACTGAACCGTGAATCCAGAAATTAGTTTTGAATCTTGAGGATCATTTTCCGCCTAAAACTTATACTTTAAGGAAAAAAAACAAACCTACAGAAAATGTAGTGCAATGATCACTTCAATTCATTTGTATTCCCTCTTGCTCTCGACATATAATTGTATATAACAATGGATTTATTTATTATTTTCATTAATCTACTTGAGAGTAAGTTATGTTAGACATCAGAATACTTTCCTAAACACTTCAGCATGTAGTTCCTAAGAACTAGGAGAGTCTTCTGTATAACCATAAAGTCATTAGCACATCCACTTAATTTAACCTTGATACCATATGTGTGTTAGTAGCTCAGTTGTGTCCAACTCTTTGCAACCTCATGGACTGTGGCCTGCCAGGCTCCTCTGTCCATGGGGATTCTCCAGGCAAGTACTGGATTACAGTACTCCAGTACTCCAGTTAACAGTACTGGAGTGGGTTGCCATTCTCTTCTCCATGGGATATCCCCAACCTAGGGATTGAACCCAGGTATTCTGCATTGTAGGCAGATTCTTTACCATCTGAGCTAACAGGGAGGCCCTGCTTCCATATATATAGTACATATTCAAATTTCCCCAGTTGTTTCGGGAATTTCCTCAGACTGTTTTTTTTGTTTATAAGTTTGCTTTTGGATCTAGAATTTAGTTAACTGTTAGGTATTGTATTTAGTTCTCATGTTTCTTTTGTTGCCTTTAGTCTGAAACATTTCCTCACTTTTTTAGGAGAGAAGTCAGCTATGATATTGATTTCTGAAGAATCCAGGCCAGTTATATTGTAAAATATCCCACATGACCTGAATTTGTCTGATTTCTTCCTCACAGATGCAAACACTTTTGACATAGGTGATGCTGTATGCTTTTTATTAATCATATGAAGAGGGAGATGTCAGATCATCTTATCATTGGTGATGGTCACTTGGTTAAGTGATCTCCACCAGATTTCTCCATTGTAAAGACTCTTTTCTTCTTTTGTAATTAATATGCAATCTGTGGAATGATGCAATGAGGCATGATATCATTGTGAATAATATGTTCTCCAAAAATCTTTCACTCTTTATTTTCAACATACATTGATGAATTTTGACTAAATGTATTACTGCATTGGTTGCTGCAAAATAATGATCTTTCAAAGTCTATCATTCCTTTTATATACATTAATTAGCTAGTATTTTTCTATAAAGAGACATTTTTCTTTTTATCTGCTTGCTAGTTTTCTCAAAGTATCATTACAGACTCATAGATTCTTTTTGAGACTCAAATTGTCCCAAATGGACCAATTGTAGGCTTAAAAATGAAATTTTGGTTTGGAAGTACACTCGGTACCTGTTTGTGACCTTAGTAAATAATTTCAACCATGTTTTCTTTCTTCCTTTTCCTTTGTGAGGATTAATGCCAATGTCATGGATAAATCTTTCTTTCTTATAGAGATATAAGTGAATAACAAAGGTTTATTGTTAAGTGCTTAATAACATCTTTTATTATTTGTAACAACCTATCAACTCTAAGGCAACAATTATGAAATAACTTAAAATAAATGATGGTGTTAAAGGTATCCTATACTTGTAGCCTGATTTTTCAAAGGACCAAGAACAGTGGCTGACCTTCAATGGACAGCCAATAAAAGTTAATTGAATGCATTGAATTAATAATAAAACCAAAATGTCAAAGTCATGAAGCAGAAGCCAAAAGATTGAAATAATATATATTAAGGGTATAATTGTATAGAAATAAGTAAAGTCCTTTTTTATTCATCAGTGACTTTTATCTCCTTGTTAAAACTTGAAATTTCTGCCACATTGCTACCTCTACAGTTCAGAAGATAGTCCTTCCCAGAGAAAGACAAATATTGTATGTTATCACTTACATGTGTAATCAAAAGAATAGAAAGAATGAATATAACAAAAGCAGACTCACATATAGAAACCAAACTAGCGGTTACCAGTAAGGAGAGGAATGGGGAAGGGGATTAAAGAGCACAGACTACTATACGTAAAATAAATAAGATACAAGAATATATTGCATAGTATAGAAAATATAGCTAATATTTTATAATAACTTTAAATGCAGTTTAACCTATAAAAACACTGAACACTATATTGTACACCTGAAACCAATATAATATTGTAAAAAATGATATTTTATTTAAAAATAAAGGTCATCCTTCCCTATCTTTCCCTTATTTGATTTCATGAAGAATACATACTAAAACTATATAAATAATAATAGTCTCTAGGAGTTCTTTTGATTCACCACACTGGTAAATGAATAGTCCTTCTTTCCTATCAATTTCTGTTGCTTCCTAGACCAATAAGGAATAAAATAAAATAAAATAGACTTATTTTGCCAAATAAGTCTATCTCTGGGATAACAAATTGCTTATAAAAATTAGAAAGTGGGGTCCAAAAAAGGTCTTTGGACTTTGGACAAAGCGCTAAAGATAGGAAATATGGACTTCTCTATGAGAAAACTATGAATGGAAACTGACAAATAGAGACAGTCATGCAAAATTGTACAATTAAAAAAAAATCTGACTCTAACATAAATTTACATTAACAAAACCCCGCCACACATAAATTTTGTCACTGTAGATTATCTACAAAGTGGATAATATGCTCATGGATTATTCAGAGCTGACTGTAAATAGTTTAACTCAACCAGGATACTTGATCCTACCAGAAAGTAGTAAATCACTCACTTCTCAGAGGCTTAGTATTATTTTCAAACCATTCTCAAGCCATTTAATACAAGGAAGGGAGTAATTTCTTCTTCCTAAATTTCTTTTACACTTTTGATTGAAGTTTTACCTGTTGACATTAGTTCATAGGCCCAATATTTTTCCATTTTATTAAATAAGGCCAAATACAGTTCAGTTTATGACTTTAGGTTGTTTTAACTCTCCATTCCTATTGTAATATATGAATGGGAGAGGTGAAATCATATATAAAAACAGAATTTGCACTGAAAATCAAGGAGGTTAAATCATTCTTTAAAGAAAGATAGGAAATTGTGCAGTGGCCTTTGAAGAGATGCCAGAGACACATAGAGTAAAATGGTCTACTTTTTAGATAGCTTGTTTTATAGCAAGCAGATTCAATTTAACATGTATTTTACCTATAAATGTTCCACTGGGATCCTTGTATATATTAGGGAGACATTTTCAATCACACTATATCAACTGTCCTCCAATATTTATCTTGTTTCATTTGTAGGTCTTATATAACATCTTTGATTAATTTTCAGGCCTTGAGGTGCTATTTATTAAATTAGGGACACAGCCCACTAAATTAATAAATTATTATTGTGGAGGCACTCTTGTATTCTGAATGTATAAGTACATTGCTTAAATTACTCTCAGGGAATAATTTACACATGAAGAGGCTCTGGTAGTTAAAATGGCTTTGTGTGTTTCTTATCTCTGGACTAGGTGCTTAAGTGGGTATCAAAGCAATTGTTTTCTCAAAGTGGTAATGATTTGTACTATTCATGGGTTCCCAATACACTATTCTAGAACTGTGAATTAAATGTAATGTTAAAGAATAACACTTTGACCAAAAATTTCCATAAAAAATGGAGATTGTTTTAAATGAGAAAATATGCTTGTGATCTTGAAAGACTGTGAGCTTTCTTTGACTGTGAGTTGTTGTTGTTTTTTTCTTAAAAGAGCTGCAATAAGGTGAACATAGAAAACACTTCAGATCAAAGAAAAAGAAACTAACTTGGCTGATGTTGCAAAAATGATGCTATTCCCCTTCTACCTTATTGAAAGGTGGAATAAGGACAATGCTCCTGGGATTCTAATCTTGTTTCACTCTTTTTCCTATCGTTGGGATGTTTGAGTCAAATTTGCATGCTGCTTGCTTATGTGTGACACATGTCTCTATCCCAAATTTAGGCATTATAAAATTTAAAACAGAGATAAGGTTTTGGTTAAGTATCTCCCTCGGGTCACAGACTCTGAGAGAGCAGGAACCCTGTCATTCTTATATTCTTAGAGCCTAGCTCTGTGCCTGGCACATGGAATAGGAGAAATATCATTTTGGTGAATGAACATATGGGTGAAGTATACAGAAAAAGTGCACTATTATGAAAAAAATCCCTAATTATTCTGAATCTAATATTTGCAAGATGTTTGGTTATGTGTATTCCATTATCTATTTCCCCCCCATGCATTATTCTTCCTTTCCCCCAAAAATTCAGACAGCAAAGAATGAGCAAGGGTTAATTTTAATTGATCTGATTATTGGAGTTTATACATCAATAATCTTTCACAAGTAAGTAAACTTGTATTAAGAAGCAACACCCTAATTACTCTTTAAAGGAGTTATGTGGTGCTAGAACATCCAAACTGGCCTCAGCTTCTAAACTAAACAAATCAATTGCAAGTAAAAGGACTGGACCTAGAAGATGATGCAGGGCAGTAGCTATGGTGGTAGCAGTGATCCAGTAGTGAAAATCTATCCTGGACATATTCCTCTTTTAGTCTCCATCAAGTATTTTATTTGATATGATGATGTCAATTGTTTTTCTTTTCTGCTCCTCAAAACTAACTCTATGGTGTTTCACACTCTGCCAAGCACTGCAGTATGAATTTTGGTAAGATAATTGTTTTTTGGATAAATAAATGGTTTTATCCCTCATTACTTCCATTTAATTTTTTTTTTTGGGGGGGTGGTACTTAGAACTGAAAAAATTGGTTGAAAAAATTATTTGCAAAATAGTTTCTATAATTACATTGTCAAGTGCCCAAAGGGTTGTTTCACATTTGTACCTCACCTGAAGCGCAAAGAGCTTCAGATATTCTGAATACAAAATTAACCTGCTGTTAATTCTGTTTTGGATCCTTTTAATTAATAGACAGTTTCTAGAATAGGTTATAAGTAATATATTGGCATAAACTGAAAGACTGGCATAAATTCCTTTGCCCAAAAGTAGAATCTGGAGTATTCAGGGTTGTATTTTCTTTTCTTTCTTTTTCCCCCATCCTGGGTTTTTTTTGTTGTTGCAAAGAGGTCACATAAGGACGTCCGTGGAAGGGCTCCGTGCGCCATCTACTGACGGAATCTATATTTCCAGGGTCCGGAGAAAGAATAACCCTTACGGTTTTTAAAGGATTCTTTGAGAAAGAAGAAATAATAGTAAAAGATCCTCTCTGACTCTACGGCTTAGATGACTCCTGGAATAAATCTGAATTCTGCGAGCACGTAATTCAGAAAGGAGCCATCAGTCCCTCAGCGCAGTATGAATCAGAGAGAGAATCCCAAGACAGCCCTGATGACTTTGGAAGAAGTTAGCCAAACCCCAAAGTCAACTCAAGCGAAGAATGGATTATTATTTTTCACCCGTGTGCTAAGCTAGACTCGCTGCCTGATGGTTGTGCTTTATAGGAAACGGCTTTATTAATGGCACATCTAGATAGCCATCAGTTTTCTATCTTATTATTCCAAAGGACTTCTTTCCAATTTGATTATTTTATTTGAAAATTTAATAATGCATAGTAAGTAGGTCCATCCTTCACTTAGATCCCAACACACAGTTTGGGTGCATGTCAACTTAGTTCTTACACACAAACGCAGACACAACCACACATATGCCTGCAAGATGACATGCATCAATGTACATGTGGGTCAGTTGAGAATCTAAGCTCTTAGACTTGGATTAAAATGTTTCTATCCGCAACCGTTCTCTCCATTATTTAACTAGGTCCAGTTATTTTACTAGGTCCAGTAAAAGGGTGGGAGGAATTGGCATCCACCGGTAAAAGAAGCTTTCTTGGTTGTAAGTGGGAGAGAGCAGAGTATCAGTTTTAGGGGTTCAAACCACTCAAGTTGGAGGCTTGCAGTGGAAATTAAAATTGGCCCGATGCGGTTGGATCTGATTCTGGTTATCTTCATGTGAGCAGCTGGAAGGACTTACAAATTAACATCGAGGATCCCTGATGTCCCAGCTAACTCCTTTCCCCTATATTGCTCTCTTTAATCCAAGGGCCCAGACAACTTGCTTTTGTGGTTTTAAGAAAGAGAAAAATGAAAAGAACAAAGCAATATAGTTGAGACAAAAACATAAAAGAGGGAAGACAGGGAGAAGAGAATGAAACCAGGGGAAAGATTCAGAAAGAAGTTGGGAGGTAGGAAGAAGGGGAGAAAAGACAGAAGATAAAGGGAGCAAAAAAAGGAATGAGGGCTAGGAAGATGCAAGGATCCTTCTATAACGAACCGAAGTTACACCCATCTTTCACTTTCAAATCAATCGTCTAGATCTTATCCGTTTCCTTTGTAAAGGTTGTCTGTGTTGCTAAAGGAAGCTAGTCAGTCCTCCCACCCCGCCCCACACGTGTCTGCGCTGTTCTACCTCGGCCACCGAGACCAAGAGAAACCCGAGTGCAAACCTTTGTAGGAGCGCGGCTCTGGGAACACTCCTGCGACTGGTTATCACCCGGGAGCCTAACAGGATTAATACCCAGAGATGGATTACGTTGGCTGTCACCAATACGCCTAAAGATTATAATCCAATTTATGCACATTACAGTCAGTATTAACTTTATCTGCTATTTTAAGACTCCCAGTTGCCCCCCGCGTCCTTAGAGGACAATTTTTCACGTCCTGATGCAACCCAGCAGGCTGTCAGGAGTGGGAACCTCCCCTAAAATACAACTCCCAGCCTGGTCCCGGAAGGACTGCACCCAGCACTCCCAGCTATCTCGCATTCACCTGGGCACCGCTTTGTGGTGCCTCCCAGTTGTGGATTACCAACGCGGGAGGCGTTCCCTGGGAAGGAAATAGCCTTCTTATTTCTTGCTCTTGTTCATTTCATTTTAAAATTTTCGGTAGCGGTAGCAGAAGGGCGGGGTGAGTGGATGGGAAAGGGGGCCAGGGAATCATTGCCGGTTATAAAACTGAGCGATTGCTTTTAGATGCTGTTTGAAAGGGTGGCATTTCTCTCGCTCTGTCTTTAAATAAGTTTGTTTGGGTGTGAGTTCTTGCCTTTTCAGCACAAAACCGTAAAAAAGACGTGGTGGAAAGTAAAAGAAAGCCCCCTCCCTTCCCGGAGCGTGCTAACTAACGCCAAAGACTTAATTTAACACCCTTTCTCCGGCGGCTGGGGGCTCTAGGCAGTGGCTACATTCCAGCAGTTTTAATCCGTTTTTTATTGTAGGGCGAGAGGAGTTTACACAGAGACTGGGATGGCTCCCCAGCTGGCCGCTCTCCCCACTCCAGCGCCCCCTCCCCGCCCCCCTCCCCACCCCCCAGCAGGAACCTGTTACTTTAAGCGAGACGTTCCAGTGTGGCGGTGCTGGCAGCCCGGGTTTCGGGAGGTGGCCGCTGATTGGCTGTTTCGAGCTCCCCCTGGCTCGCTCGCTCGGCCTCCCCGCGCGCTCCGCCCCGCCCGCGCGCCCTCCCTCCGCCCCGTGAGGCTCGGAGCCCGGGTGTCAGGCGCCACGGCGCATGCTCCGGAATCTCATCCTCTGGCCCTGGAGCTGCTGCTGCTGCTGCTGCTTTTGCTTTTGGGGCTGAGTTTAATAAGCGAGCGAGCGAGCGAGCAAGCGATCGCGGGGGGAAAAAGGCAGAGAATGTCCGCCATCTACCCTCCGCTCCTGGGCGCGCTCTCATTCATAGCAGCCTCTTCATGAATTACAGCTGAGGGGGCGGGGGAGGGGGGGTACCACACAACACCCCAGCAAACCTCCGGGCCCCCAGGCATGGCTAGCTCGGTAAGTACCTGCAAAAATAATAATAAAAGACCCCCCACCCCCCCCGCGCCTTTCCTCCCTCGCCCTGCGCCGCCACCGCAGCCCAGACAGCGCCAGCGCTCAGCGGTTCCAATTAGAGAAAGGTTGGTACGGCTTGCAGGGAGCTGCTGCCTCTCCCTCAGCCTCCGTTCCCCTCCCTCCCACCCCCCTCCCCGGCGCGCGCGCACACACACACACACACACACTAACACACACTCGCCCCTCCACCCCCCGCGCCTCCCTCCCTCCTCGCCTCTTTGCAATCGCAAGAAGCGCACTCGCTCACACGCGCGCACTCACACACACACACACACACACACACACACGGTGGAAGGAGGCGAATAATAACTCAGCCATATTTCAGCCGCCGCCGCCGCCGGGAGCCGCGGGCACAGTCGGGGGACGCGGCGAGCAGCCTCGCCGGCCGCTACGATGGTGCGTTCTCCGCGGCGCGCGAGTGTGAGCCGGAGTGAGCGGGCTGACAGCCGCGGGGCCGCACGCAACTTTGCCCCCGCGCCGGGCTGTGCGCAGCCGGGGCTCCGCGGCTGTCCGCCCGCCGCCCTGCCTTTCTGAATTTCATTTTTGGGGGGAGGTGGGAGGTACTTTGGGGCCACTTTGGCTCTTGGAAGTGTGTTGCGGGGGCTTTCTTAGGCTGGCCTCGCCGATCGCGTGGGGCTTTTCGCTGGGGGGTGCGGGGTGCATTAAGTTATGGACGCCTCGGCGTGTTTTCCTGCGGGCGTGTGTGCGTGTGTGTGTGACGACGTCTCATTTTTGTTGTGCACAAACCCCGTGGTAAGAACACGGGAGTTTGTGCCCATCGGCAGAGGCTGCTTGTAGTTTCCATTCCGCCTGGCACAGCGCTCCACACGCACGCACACACACACGTACACAAAGACTTCCTCGGCGTGTGTCTGTCGCCGCGGCACTTTCGGGGTGGGGGCTCGCGAGAATCCCCTTCGGGTGTCCCAGCTACCTCCCCTCCCACGCCGGGCAGCCGCCCCGGCATCGCCTCCTAATTGTCTCTAATTTGTTTCCGATGCATTCGTTGTCGTGCGTGTAGTGGCTGAGTGTGCTCGCTCCTCTTAACCCTCCCCCCCCCCGCCCCCCGCCCCGACCACCGGACCCCCTTCCCGATCGGGGGTAACATTCCGTTACAATCCCGGGCTGTATGGATGCGGGCCGGGGGGTGCCGGGGGCCGGGCAGGCCGGGTCGGCTGCATTTGGGGGGTGTGGGGTGTGCGCGCCCACGCGCGTGAGACGTGGATGCAGAGGGCACTGCCGTTTCCTTTTATGTGCGTTTCAAGAAGGAGGAAAAAAAAAAAAATGTCAGGCGCAATGTTCAGTGTCGAACGGTCGCCTTCCTGTTGTTCACGGCTGTCTCTCCTCCCCCCTGCCCGCAGTGTGCCGTGCAGGTGAAGCTGGAGCTGGGGCACCGCGCCCAGGTGAGGAAAAAACCCACCGTGGAGGGCTTCACCCACGACTGGATGGTGTTCGTGCGCGGGCCGGAGCACAGTAACATACAGCACTTTGTGGAGAAAGTGGTCTTCCACTTGCACGAAAGCTTTCCTAGGCCAAAAAGAGGTAGGGCTCGAATACAAAAGGAGCTTGATAAAAAATGTCTTTGCCGGCGGTGGAAACAATCGCTTGGTCCGGGCGCTCCCCCTGCCCCTCTCCCCGCCCCCCGCGTCGCGCTCGCCGGCGTAGCTCGGGACCGGGGTGCGCGGCGCCGCGCTGGCCAGGTCCCCGCTCCCGCCCGCGCGCGCGCCACTTCGGCTCCTTGAAAGTCACCGCAGAGAAAGGACCGTCAGGTGTCGAGTGTTTGTTCATCCCAAGCCAGCTCTCACCGGTCCTCTGGGGTTAGCCGCGGGTTCTGCGGGGACACTGCAATTAGTTGCTGGGTTTGGAGGCGTGGGGAGTGGGGCTGGAGGGAATAAACAGCTTGCGCTTTTTTTTTTTTTTTAAACCTGGAGAAATTGAGATTTACCTGTGTTGTTAGCAGAGGATGCATGGGATGTAGTTATTGTTCCGTCTTGAGAAGTCGCCTGTCTTTAGGATCCTCTCTGCCGTCCTCCTTGTGTGAGGCGTTAGGTGCCAGTTGTCAGAGACTTCTTTTTTGTGGGTTATCCGCCCCGACCTCCCACCGTCAGGATTTTATGTTCAGTTGGGAGTGGGGGGAGCGGGGCGCCTTAGACCCCCGATGGCACTTGATTGCTCATTCAATTTTGAGCCACGTTCATAAGTGTTTGCCCGATGTGATCTGCAGGGGAGAGGGTCCCTGCCAGAGGTCGAAGCTAAGTTTCAGAGGCATGGCGTTGTCTTGCCTTCTCCTTCAGTCTTCCCTCACCTTGGTTTTTAGCAGCCTTGGTGTCTGGTTTGCATAATTCTGCTCAGCCTCTGAGGTCTCAAAACATTTTCCACAAAGGACAGTTTTGGAAAAAAGAGGAACGGAGTGTTATTTTACAAGACATTTAAAGAGGGTTTGAGAAATCCCAATTTCTAGTCCCTTCAGCCTCTGGAAAGCTACTTGCTGTTGTTTTAGTTGGATTAGTGGAGGTAACAGTACAAATACAATAAGGTGCTTTGTTTGTGATCAGGTTTATTTATCTAAGTGGACACAATGGTTAGCAGTTATCTTCCATTTGATCTGTAATCTTTATTGGCATCTAGAACTCCTGCAGTTTCTTAGCTTAACATCATAATAAATCCATTCTGCTTAGAGCTACGGTGGAAATTATTGAACATTCAAGGGCTTGAATAAAGAAAGGAGAAATGTTGTGTGCCTTAGAGGTTGGTAGAGGTTTGTGTTGACGCTTATTTTTGTTTCCAGAGCTCCTGTAATGGGTCTTAGGTTTGTATGTTTTGCCTATAATGGGTTGTTTTATAACTGCTCTTGGAAACTCGAACAGTTGAATTTGATGGGCTTTGCTGGTTGGTTAATAAATGAGCCCAGCTTCTCACAGAGGGGTAGGGATATGCATGGCCTGTTGGAAATAACACTTAGATTCTGTTAGCGCTTTGTATCAGAAGATAGCCAGAGATAGTATACTTATTTTTTCCTCTGAACTGTGATGAAGATGAGTATTGTCAAATTTTTGTCTGTCTGTGAGGTTGGGTCTGATGCTTCTTGGGAATCTTGTTTTTCATTTTCCATCTGTCCATAGAGCCACAGCAGAGGAGTTTAAACAAAAGAAACCACCTTCTAAGAGCCTTGCTTGGTACAGGCTGTTAGGACTACTTGGCTGTCTGTTCACTTCCAGGTGAAACACCCTTAACAACAACAACAAAAAAGCAATATTTATTGTATTAGGAAAACTAAGCCAGTTGGCCGAAGATGTAGCTCTTAAGATAACTTTGTTTAGGCTCCTTAACAATCCACAAATTGGCATTATGAAATTAGAGGTGATCAGCCTCTCCACATTGCACCACTGTTTCTCTGCTTCAGTGGGTGTGTGTGGTGATGTCTCCCTTGATTTCCCTTATTTAATGATTTTCTGTCCAGCCTGAGGGGACAGGAGCGCGCTGCCTGCACAGCCCACACCTGGGAGTTTCGTTGCTAGGTGTGGTAAGTGGTTTGATGACACCAAGGTCTTCTCAGACGCCTCTAGTGAGAGATGTCTGCTCGTTGGTAGGGTTCTTCAATTTTTATTCTCAATTGTGGAGTTTCTTGATGTAGTCTATAAGCCATTGTTTCAAAATGTTTATTTTTGGATTTTTATTTGTATGTGTGCTTCCCATGATGTGACAAGTCCTGGGAAAAATGCCAGCTTACATAGCCCAGGAGAGACCTTGTCATACTGTAATTACACATGATTCAGATTGCGAGAGAAGGTTTCTCTGTTCATTGGGAATAGTTAGTTGTAAATTCAAGTAACACCAAACATGCCACTTAATCCTGGGGACTTATTTTTTGGCTTATGAGGTCTTTTGAAATGATAAGAATAAATCCAGAATAAGAATGCCAGGCATTTCTAAGTCTACTTCTGTACCTTTTAAAGTGTTCTATTTTTTTATTATAGATCTATAAATAAGAGGATTGAAAATGAGAGAAACTGCAAAAATGGCTTTGTGAGAAATCTGAGTTACAAGAAATGCATACTGTAAACTGTAAATGGCTATTAATAATACCAGTTGAAGTCACTTTCAAAATGTATGGTAGTTGATAAACAGAAGTGGACTTAGATCCGAGGATGAACTGCTCAAGCCATTAAGATGGATGAGTTCTTAGTTTCATAAATCTTTGGTTTGGAAAAGCAAATTGATTTTCATGTTGATTTCCTTTATTCCATAGTAATATTATGAGAACTTGTAGGGGAAAAAAATTACAGTAAATTCAACTTGCTGCCCATTGAGAATTACGTATGCCATTTCAAAACTGAATTGGACTTGAATTGATAAAGGTTTTACTCTGTCCTAAAGACAGTTTCAATTTAAAACTACTAGCACAAAATCCTAGAAAGGAGATTTTGATGAAATAGTGCAGCCTGGAATACCCATTAGCCATTACAGAATAGGCATGTCAAACTATAATGCATTTTAAAACTATCTGCTTGCAAAAAAAGACTATATCTTATTTATTACTATCACAGATTTATAATAGTCTGATATGACTGAAATGTATAGTCACATTCAAAACATTTCATTTAAAATATTAATGTTTTCATTTTCAGTATGATGTGAATTTGAGTGAACTTTCTTTTCAATTACTGCCATCCTTACTATTGCAATCTGTTCCATTGACATTTACGATATGAAATCTGTTGCTTATTATTTTATGTAAGCTAATTTGGCCACTGGTATGATTTGATAGCTTATTATTTGCAGCCTTAGTCCTTTGAGTGGGCAGATAAAGCGCAATAAATCTATACTTGTAACTTTCCTTTAAGTGTTTGAGCCCAGTTTTACTGTGTAGTTCTGATTTGTGTTAGTCTTCCGAAATAGTTTGAATAACTTTTTATCAGGGTATCTAAAATTTAAGGGCTTACTAGTTGAAAATATTGTGTGCACCTGGTGTATTTTGTCTCCTGAGATATTTAAAACGTTTATAGAAGAAAAAAAAAGGTGGATGACGGTACTGATACAGTCAGTGAGTGTTACGAGATTTGTGTAGAATTCTGTATGGAATTAAGATGACCAGTGAGAACAGTTTTACAGCTTGACATTTTGAAGCAACATAAAGGATAATTTACCAAAGCGCACTTAAAAAGCTGAATTGCTAGAGGAAATCTCATGTGCTGTTAGTAAGAATGTAAATTGGGCACAGACATTTTGGAGGACATTTGGCAAAATCTATTAAGATTTTAAATGTTTATGCACATCGACCCAGCAATTTTACTTCTAGGAATTTTCCAACAGATATGGCTTCACGACTCCACAGAGTTACAGCATTTTTTTTTTTTTTACTGTATTTTGATAGCAAACATTTGGAAGCAATCCATAGAAGGGACCTCAGTGGAGTACAGTTAGATCTTGGTGATCTATTTGCAAAAGAGGGTAAATCTATTTGAAGATGCAGGAAGATCTTCAAGAGATGTTAGATGAAATAAGGTAATCAATGTAATCCCATTTAAAAAATGTGCTTATACAGATAAAAAGTGTATGTATATATGTGGATAAAATAAATTCTGGATGAATGAACATCAAACTCTTACTAATAGTTTTCTTAAGTGGATGCTATGGTATTGGTGGTGATGAGAGGTTTTTTTTGTTTTTTGTAGTGTTTGATTTTTTTAAAGATAAGTGTTAATTCTTTACATTTAAAGCCTTCAAATGAGCACTCATTACTTTTTAAGACAAAACAACGAAAGTAAAGGCCCAGTATATGCTACTGCCTTTTGGACATGGATTAACGTGTAGTTCTCTAAATTAGAGTGCTCTTGAACTTTCTTGGGTAGATATTGTTGACCAGTGTTGAGGAGGAATTAGATTTAGGAATTTTTATGTAAATTGTATGTATTAATATTGTCTGTATTTGAAATTAACCAGAAATAGTTTAAATAAATTACTTACTAATTTGAGAATAACAATCACAGCCCATTAGGTGAGTGTATAGATACTATTTTAATGAAAACTTATCTTCTAAAACAAAAAGAAAACTGAGAAGAGTAGCATCATTTTATTTGTGTTTGTATGCAGTCTCTTTAATGTTTTGCTTAATAGAAGACAGCCGGATCTGCTTATGTCTTTGGTATTTGGTCTGTTGTGTTACCACTCATCATGTAGCCTTTGGAAAACTCTGCTGTACACTTATGAGAGAACAAGGGTGAAATGGCAAATAACGTCTTAGAGTTGTTATAAAAATAGTTTTAATTTTGCCAGTTCCTGGAAAAGGTTATGGGCGTCCTGGGATCCGCAGACTTATACTTGGTGAACCTCTGATATGAAATAATCACAATACTACCTGACACAGATAAACAGTTTCGTTAAGATGTGGAAGGTGATTTTCTTTATAACCACTATGATTGTTGCTAATAAAAATACTTATTTAATGGAAAGAGAATGGGTAAATGTTCCAAGGTATTTGCATGATTAAATTCCAGTGTAACAATTATCTAACATATTTTTTTTCCGAAAAGGAAAATCCAAACTTGGTTTTACTGGCTACATTGCTATCCATTTTATGATGCAGAAGCCTTTTATATCTATTATTTTGGGTAACCCTCTGTAGAAGTACCTTTGGGAGGTAGACAGAGCTGGGAGATCAGTCAGTTTTATAATTTTTCTTTAAAGATTTTTTTTGTTCCTTCTCTTGGCTCTTTGAAGTTTCCTTCTAATGGCCTTCCATGGACCAACCTGAGCTCTTTAGGTCTTTTCCTGATCATTTAATACAATGATACCCACTACTTAACACAGCTTTTACAGTTCTAAGATGTGGAACTTTTTTGGTGTCCTTTTTAAAAAAATCTCTTAGTGACTTAAGTCTTCAAAAGAGAACTTGGAAAAGTTTAGATACTTGGGAACAGGGGAAATGTCAAATACAATTTAGCAGTTATGTAATTAAGCAAGGACTCAATATATTACTGAACTTACTGGACTTTAATCTTTATTGGCCAGATTTCAGGATATTTTTGATCTCTAAAACAGGGTTTCACACTGTCCCAATGGAAATAATACTGAATTCTGTAGTTTTTTTCCCCTCGGCTTTTGTGTTTTCACTCCTCAATGAAGCTGCTAATATGTAGGAGAGATTCTCTTGTCTCAGTGATACAAATTTATATTCTTTTAAAACATTTTGTGTGTGTGGCCAGAATCTCTTTACTTCATTCTCGTCCTCATAACAGATATTTTAATCCATTAATCTTGTTTTCTCTTATATTTTGTGGTTCTCATTTTGTAGTGCTGTATTCGCTTTTGGGAATATGGTTTGTCTGAAAAGAGTTTTTGGGTAAATAATTTCCTATAGATGATATTACAGGTAATTGACATGTTTTTGTTATGTTATCATAGAAACTGAGACATTACATTGCACAATTTTAGTTTAGCCTTTATGAAGAATGCATATATTAATTTTTTATATACAAATTAAAATTATATTTTCTAATTTATACATGTATGTTCACTGTAGAAAAATCAAACCATAGAAATATCAAGAAAGGAGTTACTTGAAAATTCTTCGTAGGTAACCATAATTAATATTTTGGTAGGCATCTTTTTATAATTATATTTGTATACACACAAAAGTTAACTTTAAATTATAATTTATTCAGCAAGTGGTTTTTGGAGCTCTTATCATGTGCCTAGAGTATTTCTAGAAGTTGGGGATAAAACACGGATGAGCATTCCTGCCCTCATGGTATGTGGTGGGATATCATTTTAAAGCTGAATCTGATGGTATCACATTAAATATACTTATTTATTTGAAATTTTATATTGTTCTCATTTCTAATTTGTTATGAATAATGCTCTGATGAACACCCTTGACATTCATTTTTATGGTTTTTCCAATAATTTCCTCAGGTACATAGATTTTACATTTTGACATTCATTACCAAACTTCCCTTCACAAAGATTGTACCAGTTTATACTTCCTTAGGAGTTGGGAGACTGCCCATTTCCCCACATGGCTGCCAGTACTGGGGATTAAAAGGTTTTTTTTAATCTTTGCCAATCTGCTACATGAACTGATCCTCATTTTTATTTGCATTTATTTGATTAGTAATGCCACATATTTTTGTGTATACATATTTACCATTTGCTGTTTGTGATAATGCTTGTTTTGTATTTTCAATGCTTGTTTGGTATTTTTGTATTTTCAAAAAAGGGAGGTATAGGAAAATACAAAGGAAAGAATAATGTAATAAACATTCACATCCTTTTACTGAGAATGAACATATATTTACATTTTATCATATTTTTTTAACTTTTTATTTTATATTGGAGTATAGTTGATTAACAATGTAGTGATAGTTTCAGGTATATAGCAAAGTGATTCAGTTTTACATATACCTATACCTCTTCTTTATTGAATACTTTTCCCACTTAGGTCTTTACATATAATGAGTAGAGTTCTCTGTGCTATATAGTAGGTCCTTTTCAGCTCATTTTTCTTATTTGATTCCTTGTTGATTTGAGGGAATGAAGTATTATAGATATGGCTTAAGTTTTTAAATGACTCCCAATCTTTTCTTCCAAGTCTTCAATCTCTTCCCCATCTATTTATGTACCTTTGCACATTTATACTGCTACAGGTGATAGTATATTGTGTCTTAAAATCTTCATGAAGTGTATCATACTGGCTGAATCATTTTTTTCAATTGAGATATAATTCATATATGATAAAATTCACCTTTTTAAAATGGAAAATTTAGTGTTTTTAGTATATTCATAAGATTGTGCAAAAACTATTTAATTCAATAAGTAAATCATTTTGTGTCTTGCTCCCCCCACCCTTCTTGGCCTCAGTACATCTTGAAACTTTCCCCATTGTACTTTAGAGACCCAATTCATTCCCTTTAATTTTATCTGCTTAGTATTTTGTTTAGGAGTATATTCTATATTAACTTTTCTGTTCTATTAAGCAATATATCGGTCATTTTCTTTTCTGGGCAGTGAATATCTTTATACTTGTTACCTTGTGCAGATGAGCAAGATCTTGGATATAGGTCTAGGATACCAGCTGTGTGTGTTTCCATTTGCAATAGACATTGTCAGATTGCTCCTCAAAGTAGTTGTGACAGTTTATATTCTGTCAGGGAATGAGTATCATTTTCTCTACATTTTTGCCAACATTGAATATTTTAAAATTTCTCATTTTTGTTATTAGTTGCAGTAGTGTCGTCTTGTTTTCAATTGCATTTCTCTGTTTCCTGATGGGGTTAAGCATTTTATGTATGCTTACTGGCCATTTACATTCCCTCCTTTGGAAACAGAGGGAAATTGCCTATATTGATTTCTTTTTCTATCCTCCGTCTTAAAAAAAAAAAAAAAAAAAAAAAGATTTGCCTTATCTGTGGGATGTTAATTCTTTGTTATTTGTGTGGAAAACATCTTGTCCCATTTTTGTTTCTGTTTCTTGGTAGCCTAATGTATGGTATCTTTTTGTCATACATGAGTTTTTAATTTTGTCAAATTGATTTGCTTTATTTTGTTTTCCTGTCTGGTTTTGGGGTTTTGTGGAAGAATATAATTTGTGGGCATGGTAATGTGCTTAACCAACAGACTTTGTATGTGCAGGATACAGTGAAAGGACTGGGGGAGATGTAAATAACAGGTAGAGGAGGTCCTGCCTTCAATGTGCTTGTGTCTTTTAAAGTTGGCAAGGACTCTAGAGATTCTTCATCTTTGTTTACCCTCTCATTTTACTTTTAATCAGGAGCCTAGAAATGTGAAGTGATCTTGCATGTAGACACAATGAGTCACAAGTGTGCTGGTGCAAAGATAACTAGTAATAAATGGTAGTAAATGTTTACTTTTAAAACACTGAGTAATTATTCACTTATATTAGCAGACAAATGTTCAGCTATAACTGCTTTTGGAGACATGATCTAGGACTTAATTAAGTGGTGGTAACCATGGTAGATGCTGTTTAAAACGAAGAGGTTCTCTATAGCCACTTTTGGATAAAATCAAATTCATTTTATGGATTAATTTAAGGTTTTCCTTTGAGATTAAATCATTAAGAAAAATTGCTTCTGAATGGTAGGTATTCCCTGATATTTTCCACCCCCACCACCTCCATGGTAAGATTCCAGCTCCTTGAAGGATGCAGAACACTGTTTTAAGAAGTAAAACCTAATCCTTTTAACTTAAGTGTGTTAAGTTTGTAGTGATCAAGGCCCAAAGAGTCTAGCACCTGGGTGTGATTTAGTTGGTATGTCAGTAGTTAACAGTTACCTTTTTTGGTTAAAATCAATGCATCATTTTTTATGAAAGAAAATTATGGCTTATACTCAGCTTAATTCTGAGGTCCATTTGTTTGAAATAATGTTCATAAGTGATTATAAAGGTGATCAGTTGAATTTAATTAGTTATGACCCATGTTAGAAGATTGATATTCTCAGAGCAAATAAATGTTAGTATATTTAATTTTGCCAAATATGAATGTTTTTCTTTGTTCCTTTCCAGCAGAAATCATTAGTTAGCATTTGGCCTAGTATTGATGGGAAAATAACTATGTATAGGTATTGACTTTTAAGACCAAAATATACATGAACAATTTCCTAAAATATTAATACATTAATAGTGGCCTAGACAGTGGAGAGATTTACTTTCTCTTAATGTTTCTGGATATAAATTTAGTCTGCATGGTGCCTTTAATTTTTGCAGATAGGTTTTGTAGTCTTCTTCCCTTTCCTCCCAGGGTAGTATTGGGGAAGATTAAGGTCAGATGATTCCATGAGTCTATTTATTTTGATAAGCATTTATAACATTTGGAATGTTTAAAAACAAAGTTCATTTACATAGAACCGTGGAAAAAAAAACAAACGAAGGTTCATTGTAGACTTCGTGTCATCCATACCTTCTACCCGAGGTACTCCATTGATATGAGCTGCTGAATAATGAAAGCTTCCTTTGTGTTGAAGAAATATTCTTCTATTTTACGAAGTGTTTTCCTTCATTTGGGTTCTTTCCTTGTTCCTATAATATAAGCAGCTGTTTTGTACTGACTTTTATGGAAAAACAGAGGTCAGGCCATTGGGATTTGGTTGCTCTTATTAATAGTGGGATGTGTGTATGTGGTGCTCAGTCGTGCCTGGCTCTTCGCGACCCCATGGACTGTACCCCGCCAGGCTTCTCTGTCTATGGAATTTTCCAGGCAAGAACACTGGAGTGGGTTGTCAGTTCCTACTCCAGGGGATCTTCCCAACCCAGGGATTGAAACCGTATCTCCTGTGTCTCCTGCATTGGCAGGCAGATTCTTTGCCTCTGAACCACCCCGCCTGGGAAGCCCTTTGGTAGGATAAATTTTGCAAAATGTTGACATAGCTCCAGATTGTCTAATCGGAGATGCTTGTTTTATAACTTTTCCTACTTATGCCCAGAAGTAGTACAGGGAAGTGGGGTGCTACCTTCTTCACCATAGGGAGCACAGACCATGCATTACATGTTTCAACTAGTCCAGTGCTCATCTCTGCTCGTGTATGTATCTGTCATTTCTGTTGTGCTGCCTTGGAGTTACACATCCAAGGAGGTGGGACCAATATTATCACTATGGTTAGTACTCATGCCTTTCATCAGTGTAGTCTAGACACGGGCAACAGTATAATATCAAAGCGGTTATCGCAAGTCAAGAAGAGTTAGAATCCTGATTAAGCTTCCCCTCCTTTAAGTGGTAAATTATTACTCAGTCTTCTGAAACTTATTTCCTCTGTCCCTTAATAACTGACTTCATGTAAATAGAACCACCACTTGAATTTAGCAAAAAACACTGTGTTGGCCCAGAATCACATTTTCTAGAATTGCTTTAGCTTAGTAGTTATAGGCAAAAGTGATTTTTTTCTCTTTTTCTCTCTTTTCTTTCTTTCTTACCTACTTCAAGTGCTTATTTAAAAACTGGACACAAATTTGAGCAACTCGGCCAGGTCATTTTTTTTTTTTTTTTTTACTTAATCCGTGAAATAGAACTAGCCTTTTAGCTTAAAAATAGGAGTCAGATGTATTCCAGTAACTGGTAGGAGCAGTATTTAGCAATGCAGCAGAAAAGACTCTGGCCGGGGGAAGTAAAAGGGATGTGTTTGGACTGAGTAAGCTCTGTGGGCTTTTCCAGCTCTAAAATATTATTTTTCCTTGGTTTTTATAAAAGGATACATTCTGAGTGTGTCATTGATTTACCTTGTTTTTCTATAATGATGAGATACTGTATTTTATATTTCAGCTGTATATTGGTTATCATGCTAGACAATAGACATGTGCTGGTGTGTTTAATTTCTCACTTTTCATAAGTGTAGCAGTTTGGAGAATGATTAAAAAAAAAAAAAGACCAAAATGTTGACATGAACTTCGGTATTGGAATATTACACTACTTAAATGGTGTGTAAACAGTGGAATGGGTAAAAGACTTGTTGAATATCAGGGAAGTAGATGATAATGTGGATAATTCACCAAGTAGGTGGTTAAGTTTTGGTTATGGAAAGTTACTTTCTGACTATATTGGTGCCATTTATACCTACTATCAACTACTTCTTGTAGGTTGGAGCAGTTTAGGAACTCATGAGACTGTTTATTTGAAACTTCTCCCTCTAATATGGCTCTTGACCAGGTCATTAGATCATTGAGTTTTTTTCATGAAAGTTGACTGATCATTTAAAAAAAATTTCATATAACATAAGCCAGACCTTGAAATTTTGTCACTTGTTTTGCTTTTCTAAAGTATCATGTTTCAGGTAACTATTTATATATCTATCATCAATAGAGTGGGGACTCGGACTTACATTATCAGGCGAACAGGTTAGAAGAAAGTATGTCAAATCTTTGATCACTCAATATATTCACAGGACTTTCTGTTTAATAATGCAGATGCTTAATTGAAGTTGCCTTGAAAAACAAGTCCCCTTTCAGTCTTCACTTGCAACATGCTGCATAACTTTTAGGTTAAAGAAAAATAACTCTAGTTATCACTCCAGCTTGTTAATGGGAATTGTTGAGTGACTAGAGCCAAGAATTTAATTATACAAAATACACAAATGCAGATATTTTAAAGAGAGTAGCAAATGAATGAGAATTTTCTTACTCGTCAAGGCTACACAGTAGCTTGTAGTTAATGCTACTTGGTTTAGTATCTTTCTGTGGAGTCTTTTTTTTTTTTTTTGGATGTATCATGATAATTGATTTTAGTATGATTTAGTTCATTTTCTTTATGAACTAAAAATTTCTGGCGAATGGCCAGAATTGTTCATCTTTATCCACATTTGGAGAATTGTATGACAGATAAAAATACATCAGTGAAAAGATGGGAAGAAAATACTTCACACAGTGTTAATGAAAGTTATCTCTGAGAGGTGGGATATCAGGAAATTCTTGTCATCAGTAAAAGTTGTTGGATTTTTCAAGCTTTCTTTAATGATACATACTACTTATGTGAAAGTTAAACTAGATACTTAAATGTACATAAGGATATGTTTACAATAAGCTTTTTAGTTTTTTTAAAAAGTAATCTTACTTGAAGCATTAACAGAAATGTCTTCCCCAAGGAACATGTTCATATTTTGTTATTTGAAATTTAACCACCTTGTCATTCTGAGTGTTTTCTTTTAATATTATTATGAATATATGTATAAATGTTTCATAAATTGATTGTAACCTTTAAAGAGACACATGTACATCATATTATTAGCTTTCTTAACAATTAATTGTGTTAAGGTGTAAAACTAATCAGATTAACTTGATATATAAATAAATTTTCCTTTGTAACAGAAAGACAACTGTGTTTATTATTTCAGTAGAACATACACTTTTGGAGTACTTAGGTATGTTTTGAGAAGTTTGACCTTTTTTAACCTGTAGAATTTTGATAAATATAACTTTGTTGATCAACATGTTTATCTTGATGTATAGTGGTAGAAAAATTTCCAGAGCCTACATCTGACTTAAAAATTGTCTGTAAATGAAAGAACTGTCATTATGCTTAGATATATGGTGGTGTGTTAGGAATAAATGGGATCTATAGTTGGAAATAAATATCTACTTCTTGTTTGTGAGTACCTTGGTGGAGGGCATGGCAACCCACTCCACTATCCATGCCTAGAGAATCCCATGGACAGAGATGGCAGGCTGCAGTTCATAGGGTCACATAGAGTTGGACACGACGAAGTGACTTAGCATGCATGCATGTATATAATTTGGAAGTTAAACATTAAATTATGAGAAATAAAGGGTACAAAAACAACTGCCAAAACCAAGGCAAAAATAATGTTTGGAGCAGGGAAGTAAGTAGTCCTTTTTGGATGGAGAATTGATGCATAATTGCATAAACATAAACAGTATTTAGCATTAAAAGGTGTTTCAATACTGTTCAATATATAGGCTTCAAAAATAACTAGAAGTTAAAAAAAGAAAAGAAAATGTAATTTCATGTTTTACAGATAATGCAGATAGATTGATATGAATATTCCTAAATAATTTCTGCAAAATGAGGGAGTTGATTTTAATTGTCTTAAAAGGTCTCTTAGCAGTCTTGGTTTATATGATTAAGTCCACAAGATTATGATTAATGGGAAAACATCTCTGCCTTTTTAACATTAAAAAATCACTATTACAAGTATATTATACTCAAGTGCATAGCAAAACTGTATGTCAAGTATAAACAAAACTGTTTTCCCTTTCGTGTTAGATGCATTTACAAAAATCATAAATTATATTCAGTAGGTAGCCAGCTTAATTCTACCTTAGAATGTAAAATATAAAAATTGATGTTGGTGATTTCAGCGTTTCTTTATTAGTTCTTTGAATAAGATTGCCACTTTAAGTTCTATTGGGTAGCATCTGGAATAACAGTATATCTCACAGAGCTTTAATTTAGTTCTGCTGATAAATTTTTATTTAACTATTTCTGGTCTTTTTGAGAGAATCCTAAATGGGATTCAGAGTGGCCTGGATTCCTTTCTTCAAGATTAAGGTGTGTATGAGAATGAGGAAAATCCACTCTTTGGCACCTTGATTACAACTTACCATGCTTGCTTCCCATTGTTCTAATTAAATTAATTTATGTAGATGTCTTAATTGCAGATATAGAAAATAAAGTGCCTGTTTTGAAACTGTTTTGAAAACTTTAAAAGAACACTTAGGGGACCAGACTGAAGACTTGAAAAGTTTCTACAGTATGAAGACTTGGTTTGAATATTGCAGATTGTAAGAAGAGCTTCCCAATGTGGCATAAATTAAATAAATATACTCATAGAATTTTATTATAGGACAGACAAAGCTGTGGTCGACCAAGAAAATGTGTGACTGGCTCTTATTTGGAGCATATAGAGTGGGAGCATGTTTTGCAGTGAAAGGGAGACTAAAGGACAAGGTGTTTTCTACTTGTAAAGACCTCAGAGTTTTCTTTATGTTATTGTAGAAAGACATTATTTTTGCTTTGGCGTGCTTAAAACTAAAGGGCAAATGATCCAAAAGAATAATCTTGAAATTCAATAGCAAGAAAACTACTTGACATTGTGGGCCGGAGGCCAGCAAACGTGTTGCTTTCATTGAATGCGTGGGAAATGGGGCAGGCCTGGAATTTAAAGAGACAGGGTGCAGTACCCTAGAATAGAAAAGCCCTCCTGTATGATTTGCTTACTTGGAGGAAAAAAATAGACTTCAAGTTTCCTCTAAAGGATCTTTATTGGATCAACTCTTTAAGGCATTGAAAGACACTGAGTGAATTTTTCCTAATGCTACCTCCCATCTCCCTAGTCATCTTCTCTTGTTTGAAATTGGTGCAGAGTAAAACTGTTTATAACAGAGGAGAAGCTGCTTTTCAAATAAAAGTACTTTGTAGCCTGTTCAAATGGAGTATAATGTAATTCTCTGAAATTGAGCACTTATTACTTTGTTTACGTAGTTGTTTAAAAGGAGGGGCGTGGGATAAGGAAGGGGGATACCAGAGGAACCTCTGCTTTAGAAATTGCTGTTTTTTTCTGTGTCTGAGTTTTTCTCCCCCATCCACTCATGAATCCCCCTTCACCCCCTCCCCCACCTCCCACAATCCCTCAATAAAATAGTATTTAAAAGACTTGAATAACTAGTCCTATGTACCCGCTTCTTGCTGGAGGCAATAATGTCGTACTATTTTCAATGGGTGGTCTTGAATCTCCATGGGAGATTTTTACAGGCAGTGGGCTCCAAGACCCACTAAATGTATTATATTGAACATAACTAGTTAGTTAAATTCCCAAGCCATAGAGAATATACAGAGGTAGTTTTACACTATTGAAGTCCCATCGTTAATTACTGGCAAACCAATTTATTTGAATTTTATCGGAAGAATTTATAGCTTAAATCCCTAAAAATGACACATATTAACTGAGTGTTTGAGTTCTACTTTTTAAAACAAGTAAGACATTTGTATATATGTCAATTCAGTAATGCTCATTTGTGTGTATATTTTAGTTCATATGTGTCTTTTTGTTTGTTTTAGTTCTCCTCCTTTAGGAAACCAACACCTAGTGGTCGTTTCCAAATGTTTATTCATTGAAGCCTTATTTCTCCTTATGGAGATAGTGTAAAATGATAGGATCTGTTAGAAAGGATATCAGGTCTTTTTATAATCATTACCTCTTAGCTGTGGCAAGTAGCATAAAAGTATTCTACCCTGAAATTTATAACCAAAATTGCTTTGGGCCAAACCTTTGTAGAAACACACAGGATTGGAATGATACATTAAATACTGGATTAAAATTGCTTTTTAGACAAAAATTCTTTTTACTCAAATGTGAATAAAACAATATATGTACTTATGCTCTGTAAATATGGAAATGGGGAATGTGGCACTCATGCCTATTCCTACATAATTTAGTTTAAAATTACTTTGGAATATCTAGTGTAACTCTGTCATTAGTGATAACATAACTTTATTGGGTTATTGATTTGATTACTTTTCTTTATTCACATTCTTCACAAAATTAATTTATGGAGAATATTGAATTTCTATTTAAAATAAATATAAGTCCTGATTAGTTTGAAGTCTGATCTATTTTCGATAGGCTAAGTAGAGAATTTAGGAGTAGGCATCTCAGATATCGATAAATAAATGAATGATGATATATGATGAGAGAGCATTTTTGTTTGTTTTAAACAATGTCAGTAGTTTTAGGTGGAAAATTGTAATTTTTAAAGCATTTGTTTCTTTGACAAAAATTAGTGTATACTTGCTTCAGGTCATATAAAAACGGCATGAATTCTCTAGTTTTCTTCACTGATAGACTCAAAGCTCTGTGGCTCAGCAGCTTACAGCAGTGACTAAATGTTTGCCTTTTCTTTTTTAGCTCAGTACTAGTCCATGAATAGCTAAAAAGTTTTCCAGTAGTATTTACAAGTGGGTTTCAAGAAATGATAGTCATCTGAAGTTTATCTTGTGTAGCCAGTATTTAAAAGTTATTAAGGTTGTCTACACACAAAAAAGAAACAGCTCTTCTGGCTATATATGTGAATAAAAGTTAAAGGTTGGTGAAAATTAGCTTGTCAAGTAAACTTACTGACTGAGGAATAATTTTGTTTTCATTATCCAGTCCCCTGGCTGAAAATGAAATAGAAACGATCTGGTTACTAAAGACCAGCGCTATATTGGATCACTTCCTTGAGCTTTTGCTATGATCGTTAAAGGCAAAGTTAGACAGCTGCTGTAGATTTTGCCTGTGGTCTCACAAAAGAAATTATTTAACCCTGTTAGTTTCAGACACTATCATTTCTACTTTGCAGATATGTTTACTTTCTTCAATATGAGTGATATACTTCTGTTAGATATGAATCTCTGTGATTATGATTTGAACTTCTAATTTATGGGAAGGCAGTATAGCAGAAAATGAGTAATTTTGGCACTCTACCACAGTAGTTTCATGTCTTGAGTATGACAGAGCTCAACATTTTTGCTTATCTTCAGACAGATTTAAAAACTTCAGCTTTTACCTTTCAAAGTTAGACTTTGCATTTGTATCTGAAGACCTTTAGGGAATTCTAAAAATTGTGAATGTTGAGTGTGACTTACAATCTATTATAATTGGATATTTAAATATCCTTTTTGGGGCCCTAAATTCAGAGGAAATACTAAGTCCTCGACTTTAAAATCTCGTTTTGGATAAGTGTAAAATTAGAACAATGCCATCTACTCCTGAAATTGATGTCATAATGTTAAAAATGCCAGTGATGTTGGGTTCCTTTTGTAAAATGTGTTTGCATTATTGCTAGAGGTTTAAAGGGCAGGGAAATACTTTATTGTTTAGGCTAAAGAGGGCAAGATTTGGAAACCTACCGCTATGTGATTAAATCAGTGTGTTTGCCTTGAGGCTTGAGCCATTCAATCTGAATTCATAGTTTAAAATTTTGGATTTTTCCTCTGTTTGAAAAATAATACTTCTTGAAAATGTTAAGACTGCTCTTGCTTGCTCACATGAAAACTATTGAGGCAAGTGATCAGGGTTAAGAATTTTTTGCAATCAAGACTGCAGGTACATTTCAGTGTTTTAAAGAGAAAGTTCACAGCCACTTTACATAAAATTTTACTGGGCTTTTCATTAATCTAAAATAACTGGTCTATAAGTACTTTATCAGTGAAAACTGCTCAGCATGTAAAACGAGGAGTAGAAGAGCACAAAGGCTTCCTGCAAATTAAGGGCACAATGAGTACTAACGGACTTTCCAGCCATCTCCAGCTGTGAGATTATTATAGTTTTTGCAAACCCTTTTCTCTCAAAACTAAATCAAGAATGGTAGAGACCTGATAAAAAAGAAGTGTAGAAAAGCCTAACTAATCCTTAGATGAGTTACTTCAAACGTGCCAAAATAGAATAAAATCAGTTAATAGCATGGATTAAAGGTTACTTTTAATGCATTTTTATCATTCATGTTGAGAATTTTGTTGTATGTTAATGCATTTGGCCTAGGTTAAAAAAAAAATCCAGAAGGGGAAAAATATAATTAAATGTGAGAGTTACATAATCATATTGTTATGAGGAAATTTAGTACCAATGTTAGGTGCCAGATTTGACCTGTGAGATAAAAGCTGTGTACTTGAGATCAGAGCTGTAAACAGGTGGCTCTAATTTTGAGTGGTAAGTTTTCCAGTTATAATGAGGAAGGCTCATCTATGTACTACTAAGAGTTGATTTATTATGTAGATTTAAAAAACAACATGGCTTTCTGTCTTTGGAAAAATATGTACAAGTGTTTCCCTGGATAAGGTCATGGAAGGGTGCTGAAATCCAATCTGGATTAATATTTTAAAAGTGTTTGATTTTTTTCAGGTGGTAAAGAGAAGGAGAAATAAGAGGCAGGTTTGGGGTGTGAAGGTAGTCTTTACTATTTATGCAGTGTCTGAAATGATCTCTTTTCATTTATACAAGGATAATATCATTTATACTTTTGATTCAGAATCACATTTGCCAGCTACTTAATCTGTGAAATACTTTTTCCACCTAACTGGCATATGATAGAGCTGCCAAAAATATTGGGCTAAGGGAAAACTGATTTGGCATGCTGCTGTTGGTAGGAAGAATTAAAAAAAAAATAAGTGGTGTCTTTCTGGATGCATATTATATAGGTATAGATATAAGTATGTATCTATGTGTGTTTCTATCAACCTTGATAAAGTTTTATTATATGAACCTGGGTAGTGGGAGATTTTATAATCATATCATATTTGTCACTCCTCTAAGATGCCCAATTAGAAGTTTCTCTAATGGAACTTAGCATTTATTTCCTTATAAGAGACATGTATATTGATTTTGCTGTGGTTTAATAGGAAATAGGCTGACTGACACTCTGAGCACATGTGTGTGCTATGTATATTAGGTATTTGTATGTGCCATCCCATTTAATTACAAGTAGTGATTTTTCATAAGTCATGTGGTAATAAAGTCCTATTAATAGTCAAAATGTACAATCACCCATAAATTTCCTCTACTTGATATTCTGACCAGATTTAACCTTATACAAAGAACTCCTAGCTTGAATGCATTTTGCAACATTGCACAAATACTGTGATATATAGTTACTTATGTGCTTAAGAAGCTGAACTTTCGTTCAAACCCAGTGTCTTCCCATGGGATACGTTATTCTAGTGAATCAGAAAATGTCTTTGAAAGCAAAGTAATTCTTAATTTTTGGTGGCTTGAAAATGGGGATATGCCCCATGCATGAACGGGAAAAAGTCTAGTTGACTCCCATCGCTAAAAAATAATTCAGAGTACTCGGCCATCTTACGTTCCTTTGCGGGGAAGAAACCACACCACAGTGCTGCTGAATTATTTTAACTTCTGTAGTTATGTCTTTGTGTGTTTATAGGAGTGGGAACATTTTATCTTCTGTGTTTCTGTTGAGGTTGTTTCTCTGCAGTGCCCCAAGAACAGTCCTGGAGGCTAGCTTTGAAGCCCCGTGGACAAGCTGGATATCAAAGAGCCAGAGGAATTCGGCAGTAATTGTTTTATGGCTGGCCAGAAATCAGACCTATTTGTATAGGTAGCACACAAAATAGCTGTGATTTGACAATTTGGTGCTATTTATACCTGCCATAAAAAGAGAAAAGAAAAAGTTAAAGGGGTATTTTGGAAACAGGAACTAAGCTGTAAATGCAAATTGCTTCACCATTTTCTCAAAGGAACAAAAAAGGAAAGGGTTTAGGAAGTTTTTATTGAAGCTACGTTATTGAGGAACTGTCTGCTTTTAGGACATTTAATATTGTACTCATACTGAAACTATACTTTTTTCTGTTGGCAGTACCCCCCCCCCCCCAATTCCCATCTGATTAAAATTATTTTTGTGGAGCAAAAGAAACTCTCTGGAGGAGGGACAGTGAAAATCTCAGAGCTTTCCATTCTCTCTTAACAGACCTTTAATATTTCATTTTACTGTTGTTATTTAGCTCGGGGTAAGAGCCATTTGCTGCTGCTATAGTGAATTTTTTCTTTACAAATAAAAATTATATTTTCAACAAGCAGTCACAGGTTGTTTACTGTAGTAGTGGGTGAGGATTTGCCAGGTAAATTTTCCTGGCTTTTAGGAAACATGCAGGAGAGCTTTTGAATGACTGTTTTTAATCTGTCAGCTCATAGAGGTCTTTTTGAATAAATTGGAACTCTCCCCTGGAGTATATTCCAAGCTAAAGGTGGGCAGTGTATCATGATGTGAGTGTAAGTCAGTGAGCAGCCCAAAGTGAAGTTTGTTTTACCAGAATGTCATTCAGACCTTTTGAGGTTGTCAAATGCTTCATTGTTTTGCCTTGAAACCCCCCAGTCCTGAGAGCAGTCTGAGTCTGGGGGCAACTGTGCAGAGAAAAAGCAAACATGTCTGTGATTGACTACAGTTTTGTCTTTTTTTTTTTTTAAAGAAACCCTAGAAATGCCTTAGGGACCCATGGGGCTTTGTTACAATTTAAAACCAGTTTACCGCTGGAGGCATTTAGGGCTGTCAAATTGAGACTGTATTAATTTGCTTTTAATTTTTTTCATCGGATCCTGATCCTCCAATAATAAGGAGAATGGTCTTTGTTAAGTGTACCTTAGTTTCGGGGGGGGGAGGGGAGGCCCTGTAGTTTTGATTGGACAAAGAGAGTTCACAGAGGGTAGGGAAAAAGTGTGGGAACCCATAGAGATAAATCTGGTATTGGGACGGTCAGTTTTGTTTTTACTTGAATGAAGAGTTACAAATTAGGAATCTGAGTGAAGGATCAGGAGCATCTGACTAAAGATTTAAAGTGGGAATTTTCTAAAAGGTTTCTAAAATTAAGGTTTTCTAAAAACCTTAATTGGATTTCAAGATGGATTCCCTCTATGGAAGTAGGTGAAACCACTCTATAGAGAAGAAACAGTCTAGGTTGCTGGTACTCCTCAGGAATATGAAAACTCAGGGAGGGATAAGGACATAGGTAGTTACAGATCACCTGTAAGGGTTGAGGATGTACTGTGAGGTTAGGGCTGGCTAGTGAAGAGTTGTATTTCTAAAGTAGTCATCATTTATTCAGCCAACTCTGAGTACCTACTATGTGACAGGAACTTCTTCAAACATTGAAGATAACAATAAGAACTGAAGCAATTCTCATCTACTCAGGGCACTTCGTCTGGCATCAGGCATGATCCCACCCCCACCCCCCACCCCCCCACCCCCCGCCAAAAAAAAAAAAAGAATGCTTTTATGAAGCTACAAAAAGCAAAGCTGTGGGAACAAAATTTTGAGAGATTAGTTCTACTAGTCAGAGATATCAGAATTTGAATTACGGTAAAAATATTGCAAATGAAAAGTCTAATAAAAATTACATGGATTAAAAAATTATCCAGTATCTCTCACACGATTGGTGTTTCTGTGTGATGTTTTCAGTTTCCGAACTCTGGGTTAGCATGGTAGAATATAGGGTTATATAGCTGAACAGGAGTAGGAAGGCAATTTATAGTTACTGAAGTTTTAATTCTGTACCCTGTTGTTCACATTTTACAGATGTAGATCCAAGACTCAGTATTAAATAAGCTGTCCAAGGTCTGTATGGCTTGAACACAGTGTGACATTATGTCCTGTTGGCTGGGGATAGTCCCAGTTTTTGCCTGTTGTCATGTGTCACTCTCAGAACTGAGGCTTTTTCAATAATTTGTTGTTGTTAAGTCGCTCAGTTGTGGTTGACTCTGCGATCCCATGGACTGTAGCATTCCAGACTTCCCCATCCTTCGCTATCTTCCCAAACTACAGAGTTTGCTCAAACTCATGTCCATTGTGTCGGTGATACAATCCAACCATCTCACTCTCTGTCATCCCACTGTCCTCCTGCCTTCAATCTTTCCCAGCATCAGGGTCTTTTCCATTGGCTCTTAACATGAGTTGGCCAAAGAATTAGAGAGCTTCAGCTTCAGCATCGGTCCTTCCGATGAATATTCAGGGCTGATTTCCTTTAGGATGGACTGGTTTGGTCTCCTTGTTGTCCAAGGGACTCTCAAGAGTCTTCTCCAGCACCATGGTTCAAAAAGCATCAATTCTTCAGCACTCAGCCTTCTATATAGGCTGTATGATCACTCTGTTTTTGAGTGGTATTAAACTAAGATTTAAACTCCAAGTCTCAGGCTCACCACTGTTACACCCTATTTCTTCTGTGGTTCTAGGTCATGACTCTAATTCCATGGTTGGTCTGATGAGAAGGCTGCTGAGACAGATCTGGCTCAGTGCAGTAGTCAGTACTTGGTTGGTGGTGCTTATCATGGGTGAAGGAGAAAAACAGCTTTCATGCTTCCTTCCTTCCTCTGTCTTCTTTCTAAACATCCTGTTACCAAAATGTTTTAGAATGTGATTTAATTTTCTTTCAGAAATTTCTAAGGAAATTTAGGCATTCAAGGAACTTCAAGTCTTGGGAACATATCTGTAAATATCAATCATCATTGCATGATACTAATCAAGAAAATTCTGGTGACTTGTGTCTTCTGGATAAATGGAAATTTGTTGCATCTCTTGATCACTGAACATGCTGCTTTTTCCTTTAATTTTTCTTCCTTTTCTTCACCTAATCAGAAGCCTAGAGCAGCAGAACAGTGCTTGTAGAAAGTAACTCTAATCTGGAAAAGAGAATAGGAAACTTACTTTCTGATTTGCACAGATGGGTCAGCTTTTCCACCAGCTTTGCTGGATAAATACTGAGAATGTCACTTTTATTTGGTTCCATTTAACAAGGCTCAACACTTCAGCTGGGTGAAGTTTTAGATGTGTACTATCTATCAGAGAGGTTAGCTAAAACTTAAATAGATTGATTTTACTAATAATTAGTTCTGGTAATTAAAGGACTTTTGTGTCACTAGTCTTACATGCCATGTCACTGCATCAGTAGACAGTGTGTTCTGAGCTGTACCTCGCTGAGGCTCTAGTCTTCTTCATTTGAAGGAGGACTCCTGTCAGCTTTCTGTTAGCCTTTGAATCACATGGAGGGGTAGAAGCAAAATAAAGCCACTTTCAAAAACTTCTGGGATAGGTCAGGTTAGGGTGGGATGAAAATGCCCCATGTTGCGCTCATCTTACTTCTGGGCCACATTTAAAATTCTGTGCAGTTATGTGACTTCTGCCCTTGCAAAGCTCAGAAACTTGTGGGGAGAAGGGTAGGTCGACTTGTAAGCAGATACTGTGATACATTCAGTGTGAGTTAAGAATTATAGTTGATGTAAGAATGGAGTTTTGTGGGAGCATAAATGGGCAAGTTGAGATTGAAGATGAGCGCAGTTGTGTTTCCATTTATGTAACACATGTTTCAACCTGAGTCTCTTTTCATCTTTTGTACTACTTTTGGTTTATAAAGCATTTTATGTTGTTTTGCGTTGTTTTTCTCCCCCAGTGACAGTTTATGACCCAGCTTGAACAATACAGTGGAATTCTTCTTTACCTCTAGCTGTTGTGGAGCCAAAGATAGATCTGGGCTGAGATTGGACTTTGTGACACAAATTTTGGTTTGTAGGTTGTGGCTGTTATTGTTGCAACAAATAACTGTAACTTAAAAGTTATTTAGAAGTAAAGCAAATGTTGCTGAGACAAAAGGGGGCCTGGTTGATTTATAAATGCTGCTTTAAAACAGTAAGCAGGTGTCTCAGCTTAAAGGGCTGTTTGGAATGAAATTGTTTTAGAGAAAAATTACTAGTAAGCTTCTGTGGGATAGTAGGATTGGAGACTGAAGTCCTGGCAGATCCTTACCTGTTGTAATCCCCCCACTCGCCCCCTTCCCTGCCTCCGCATTTCTGTTTCCCTTTTCTGGAAATTCAAAAGCATGAAATATATTTCAGAGAATGAAAAGAACAATGATACTAATTGAAAGACACTAAAGCTTTCCTGTCATACTGGTCAAGGGCAGTGTAGGAGCATTGCTCTGCAAGCATACTGTGTTCCCAGGAAGTATGGAAGAGTCTGGTCAGAGGCATTGAAAGGGTGTGCGTGCATGAAGGAAAAGGAGGGCTAAACCTCATTTGCATGGTTCAAAGTAATAGCTTCCTGAGCCTCTTCAAGAGTGTTTGAAGGCAAATTTGTTGCAAAAGATAGCTTGTCGGAACTTTTAATGTGGTATCTGTACAAATCACTTTAGGGACAGGTAGGATCTATTTCTGCTGTTAGACTGCTAGTTCATTAAGGATAGGATTTTTTCTTTTTTTTATCACTGTATCACTCACACTTTTGCACATGGGAAGTGTTGAATAAACATTTTATAGTAAGATACTTTTGTAAAGTACTTAATATATATAAGTACTTTAGTAGTAATAGCTGGTATTTAACACATACTGCATGTTACCTAGAAGAATTACCTAATTAGTCTAATGGTCACCCTATGAATTGGAACACTATTAGTACTACCCCCATGATAAGTGAGTTAATCCAGGTTGTGGGATACAAGATCAGTATCCAAAAGTTAGTAGTATTTCAGTACACTCTCTGTGAATATTCAAAGAATGAAATAAACAACTCTGTTTATAATAGCATCAAAAGAATAAAATACTTAAGAATACATTTAACAAAAGAAGCATAAAACTTATGCATTGAAACTATAAAACATTTTTGAAAGAAATTAAAGAATATATAAGTGAAAAATAACCCATGTTGATCAACTGAGAGTCCAGAACTAAACCTATGTGTCTCAGATTAACAAGGGTGCCAAGACCATTTAGTAGGGAAAGAATAATCTTTTTGATATATGGTGCTGGGTAAACTGGATATCCACATGCAAAATAATGAAGTTGGATCCTTACCTTATACTATACATAAAACTTAGCTCAAAATGGATCAAAAATGTGAGCTATAACTGTAAAACTCTTAGAAGAATGCATAGGAATTAATCTTCATCAAGGAATAGCCTTGAGTTTGGCAGGGAATGCATTCTTAAATATGATACCAAAAGTATAGCAACAAAAGAAAAACTAGATAAATTGGATTTTTTGAAAATTAAAAGCTTTTCTATTTCAGTGGACACTTTCAAGAACGTGAAAAGACTGCCCATGGAATGGCAGACCATATTTTCAAATCATGTTTATGATAATGGCCTGTTTCCAGAATACATACACAGCTTAGTAATATGACAACCCAATTAAAAATGGGCAAAGAATCTGAATAGACATTTCTTCAAGGAAGAGGAACAAATGGCCAATAAGCACGTGAAAATATTCTCAATGTTATTAATTAACAAGGAAATAGAAATCAAAAGCATTTTGAGATACTATATTCTATCTCCTGGGATGGGTATTATAAAAAATCAGTAAAAAGTACTGGTGAGGATGTGGAGAAGTCAGAACCCTTCACACACTGCTGCAGGAAACGTGAAATGATGTATCCACTTTGGAAAACAGCCTGGCAGTTCCTCAAATAGGTAAACGTAGAGTTACTATATGACCCAGCAGTTCTACCCCTTGGCATCTGCTTAAGAGAAATGAAAACGTATGTCCACACAGAATCTTGCACATCAGTTTTTGTAGCGGCATTACTCACAGTATAGCTAAAAGATGGAAGCAGCCCACATGTCCATGAAATAATGAATGGATAAGTAATATGTGGTAAATTCATATGACGAAATAGTACTTGGCCTTATAAAAGAATGACATACTGATACACGCTACAACATGGATGTGTGCGTGCTTGGTTGCTCAGTTGGAGTGGGTTTCCATGCCCTCCTCCAGGGGATCTTCCCAATCCAGGGATCAAACCCAGGTCTCCTGCATTGCAGGCAGATTCTTTACCGTCTGAGTCACTAGGGAAGTCCACAACATGGATAAACCTTGAGAACATTGTGCTAAGTGAAAAAAAAAAGTTGCAATCCACTTATTGTATAATTCTATTTATATTAAAGGCTTAGAATTGGAAAATCTATAAAGGTAGATAGTAGATTAGTGGTTGCTTTGGGCTGGGGACTTTGAGGGGAAAGAGAAGATGACAGCTGAAGAATACAGGATTTCTTTTTTTGAAATGAGAATATTTTAGAATTGTGATGGTTGTACATATCTGAATATACTAAAACCGTTGAATTGCATGTTTAAGAAAGGTGACTATATAGTGTGTGAATTCTATCTCAGTAAGCCTGTTATTTCATTAATAAAAATGCTGACACAAGCAATATCTTTAGTTATACATTGAGGTGAAAGTCACTCAGTCATGTCCCATACAGTCCCTGGAATTCTCCAGGCCAGAATACTGGAGTGGGTAGCTTTTCCCTTCTCCAGAGGATCTTCCCAACCCAGAGATCGAACCCCAAGAATACTGGAGTGGGTAGCCTATCCCTTCTCCAGTGGCTCTTCCTGACCCAGGAATCGAACCAGAGTCTCCTGCATTGCAGGCAGATTCTTTACCAACTGAGCTATCAGGGAAGTCCATGTTAGAGAAATAAACCTTTATGGTATGTCTTTTCTTTTGATAAGGCACATGTCATCATTTCAGGGTTGTTGGTTGCCTCAGTATGGTTTATTAAAAGAGCTTTGCTTCCTGGGTTGATCAAGACCTAATTAAAAGTGTATATCTGGCTGCTTTGGTGATTTTACTCTAAGTTACTTTCTATGTATGTTTGCTTTGTTTCCATTCATCAAAAATTCAAGCTTTTAGTTGATAGGAAATGGTAACAACTATTCGTTGAAGACTTATCATGTGTAGATACTTTTTTTGTGTGATTTTAATGTGTTATCCAGTACATCTCAGAATAATTCTATGAAGTAAATATAGTAATTCTGGGTTTAATGATGGGGAAACTGAGGCACAGGATTTAGATAATTTACTCAAAGTCAAATAATAGGTAAGTGACAGAATATGGTACTAGGTAGCAGCAATGTTTTGTATTATTCTGGGCCAGGCATATTTTACCTTATACGATAGATGTTTCTGGCAGTGTGTGTTTAAAATAACTTTTTGTAAGTGAAACCATATTTTTAGTGTGCTAAAGGAGCCTATTATTTTAAATGAAACCTGCAAATAAATCAGTTCTTTTTTATCAGTCTTGACAATTGTGACATCTTAAATCAGGGCATTCCTATACATTTGATTGAATGCAGTAATTTCTCTGGTAATTCTATTGATTTGGGGTAGGTTTAAAGCTTTATTAGTTTCATTCTGCAAACTTTTATTGAGGACCTATTTTTTGTAGTAAAGAAAAAGTGCTGTAAGAAAGTCCAAAGGAGGCAATTCCCGATTTAGAATTAGCTGGTGATAAAAGCTTATAAAATACTTTCCCCTGAAACCTGTCCTTAATTTAAGCTTGTAAATTATATTGCTGTTCATGCCTAGATTTTTGTACATATGCTACAGCTGCACTATCTAAAACAATAGCCACTAGACATGTGTGGCTATTTAAATGTAAATTAATTAGTATTAAATAAAATGCAAAATTCTGTTCCTTAATCACTAGCCACATTTCAAGTGTTTGATAGTTGTGTGTGTGTAACCGGCGGCTGCCATATTGGACAGAACAGGACTAGAGAAATGGTAACATCCACTCTTTTCACAGGAATGAAGGTGCTCCATGTGCCTTTGTGGGGAATGAAAAGTGGAGGGAAAGGATCTGATGGGACTTTTTATTTACAAGTATACATTACACTTTTTTTTCCGACAGGATGAAAGCATATAAATAAGTTTTATGTGACATGGGAGCCTTCATGAGGAAATGAAGAGCCGGAGAAGCAGAGCTCTGTGTTTTTATATGCAAGTTTTAATAAAGGCTAGGTGGTCATGAAGAAGTAAGATAGGTTGGGGCGTATGGGTAGTTGTAGTAAACTAGGAGAAATTTAACAGGGCCTGTTGGTTGAAATTTCTTCTTCACTGTCCTTTGTCTTCCTAGATTAGGGTGCTTCCTTCTTCCGGGTGTGGGGAAGCCTCCTCTCACGTGAGGTTTTTATGTCCTCTCTAAGCTTTTGGCCTCTTATTAGTTAACCTTTATGCCAGTTCAATTTTTAAGTAATTTTTTCCCCCTTTTCATCGGCTATTTTCAGAGGGCTGTCCGTCAGTGTATCTAGTCTACCATGTAGATTACCCGCTTATATAAAAGGATGTAAGTCAGGGACAGCCAGATGGAGGAGGTGCCTACGACAGGGAAGGCAGAAAGGCGTGGAGTTCGTTCCCTGCTCTCTCCAAGCTCGCCACTCTCTCTGAATCTCCACGTGCTCACCAACCCAGAAACAATATGTGTTACATTGTTTTAAGACCTTGGAGTATCTTCATAATGTCTCTTCCAAACTGAAAAATAATAGGTAACTGAAGTGTTGGTAAACAGTATTTTAAAGTATTAGTTATGCTGCTTTTTAAATGGAATTTTGTGTTATTAAAAAGTCCCCCCATATGCTCCTAAGAATTTAGTAAGCTATTCATTAAGTGTAAAAGGAAATGTGAAGGCTTTGGTCATATATGCTTTTTTTAACATTTAATTAGGATGAAAAGAAAACATATGTTGAGAGACTAATGAAGCAAATGTTCATATTCCACTGTTCATTAACATGCAACCATATTTGGTTGTGTGTATATCTCTTAAAAGTGAGTTGCAATCACCATACTTGAGCCTTTAATACTTAGCGCACACATCCCCTAAGACCCAGAATGTTATCCTGGGTAACAATATTATCATTATCACTCAAGAAATAAATGATAAATTTGTTCCTAATACCATATAATGCCATGTCTATTTAAACATCCAGTTGTCTCCTAAATTTCTCTTTTCCCAAATCAGGGTGTCATCAAGTTTTATGCAAGTCTGTAGTTTTGAGCATCCCTACAACTTTTATTTTTTATTTTCATGAAATTATAGCCTCCTCAACTTTATCTTGAAAAATTGGAAACCTACAATAAGGTTGAAAAGTAGTACAAGGAATGCCCACATTCATCAATTATTAATGCTTTGCTTCTTATACTTTATCTCTTTGTTTATACCTTTCAGTCATTTGAAATTAAATTACAGATATCATGACCTCTTAACCCTAAGTTCTTAACAGTGTATCTCCTAAGGACAATAATTTTCTCCAGTGAACCACAAAGCCATTGATCACATGTAAGATTTAACATTAGCCTTAAGATGTCATGTCTCTTTGGTATCCTTTAATCTAGGACATTTCCCCTGCCTCCACCTTCTCCCCACTTTTGATCTTAACATTGTTGTCTTATAGGTGGCTAGGCCAGTTGTGTTATAGAACCTCTTACAGTCTGGATTTGTTTGATCATTTCTTTATAGACTCGTTTAACTTGAATTTTCTATCCCTTTTCTTTTTGTGAATTGGAGTTATATCTATAACTTTTATTCCATTTAGGTTAAATATTTTTAGCAAGACACTTCCATGGGTATTTGTTGTTGTGTTTCACATCAGGAGGCACTTAGTGTTGATTATCCCAGTATTAGGATACAGAGCTTTATCACTTGGTGGAAGTGGCAAAAGCTATTGAAAAGATACATTTTTCCTCTTGTAATTACAAAGTGGCCATGTGATGATACTTTGTATCTTTCACATGTCATATTACACAACACAGGAATGGAACCAGGGTCTCCTGCATTGCAGGCAGATTCTTTACCAACTGAGCTATGAGGGAAGCCCACATTACATATTAGTCTTTGTGTAATGTTTTAGCATCTACTGATGATCCTTTGTGATGAACCTGGTTAGCTATTTCACTGGGATTGCATATTAGTTATTTTCTTAGTTTTGTGGTACTTATGTTTAAGAGAATAGGGATTTATTCCGTCACTCCCCCTCCCATTTTTATCCATTGCTATATAGTTTTTGAAACAGTTTATGTCTTGGCAAATGCTTTCTGTCTGACTATATGGTTTATAGAAATATGTGATAATATAAAGTTTTCTTTGTACTCTAATTTCTCCAATAATTTTTAAAAGTTGAGATATGATGAAGGTGAGTCTAGGGGGGAGGGAACTAATTCTAGTCAAATGCTTATGGTCATTTTAATTTACAGTATTGAAGCCCTTGTTTTTTGCTTTTAAACATGCTGTGGTTTCTGAAGAGTTATGCTGTTTCAGAAGAAATTTGTGCCTCTGTAGATTTAGCTACAGTTCAGGAAAATTTTGTGAACTCTTATTAAGTTCTGGGCATGGATATCAAGAATGCCATCATACTCTTAACAGCTTTGGAAGCAAGTGTTGGAATGTAACTATGTAAACTTTTTTTTTTTTTCCTTTTTCCTTCTCTTTCACTGCTTCTTTGGTTTTATTGCCAGGGATGGGTGTGAAAGCAACTTGTCTGAAATTTTGTTGCCCTTAGGGAGTGACTTAAAATTCCCAAGATTGTTTTAGAGCTGATTCTTGATCTTGGAATGATGGAACAGACCTCTTGGTAATCCTCTTCCTGAAGTGAGCATGGATTCTAAGAGGGGCCTGAAGAGTCCTGAGTGTAATGGTGGTTTTCTTGTTGCTGTTTGTTTGTTTTTCATTTTCTTTTGCTGATGAGCTTTATTAAGGGGATTTTCAAACTTTCTGAAGTAATGTTTATTTTAAATGAAAAAAATACATATATTGCTAGCAATTGTGTTATTGTCTGAATTGTGTCCTCCCTCCTGCCGTATTTTTATGTTGAAGGTACAACCCCTACACCTCAGAATATAACTATACTTGAAGATAGAGTCCTTAGAGACGCAATTAAGATTAAATGAGGTTATTAGGATGGATTCTAATCCAGTATCATGTCCTTCTAGAAGAGGAGACTCAGAAACAGGCCTAAAGAGGAAAGACCCTATGAAGACACAGGGAAAAGATGGCCATCTACTAGCCAAGGAGGAGGAGAAATCAGTGCAGCTAATACCCTGATCTTGGATTTTTGGCTTTCAGAAATGTGGCAGAATAAGTCTCTTACTTAAGTCATCTTGTCTATGGTATTTTGGTATGGCAGCCTGTGCAGACTAATACCATATGATCCAGCAATAGTGCTGTATATTAATGCATATATATATTACATTTAATTTGTCAAAAATTATTTGTGTATTAAAATGTAATGTATAATTATTCTGGTTTGTATCTAAAGCTACTTACAAAGCAGGGAAGGGGCAGGATAGGTTAGAAATAACCAAAGGCTAAAGTAAAGATGGATTGTGAGCTTTAAAATCCAATTTCTCACCTTCCAGTTGGTGTCCCTGAGATATGTGATTAGAATAGCTAAAATGTCCATCTGTGAACTCACCCTGTTTTCTCTCTGATGTAGGTCTTCATTGGGTTTCACTTGGGAGTAGAAATATGGTAATTGGATTGGTAGCTCACCAGTTTCCATTCATTCTGTTTCTGTAGTATCTCTTTAAAAAAACACTCTTCCTTTCTGTTCCATTGGAGGAGTCATTTTCCTGCTTTCAGCTTAATCTTCCTTAGAAACTGTCCTTCACATTTAATATACATCCAGTCATTCACTTCCTTGCTTGAACACCTATGTCTTAAAAACCTTTTTCTGTGAAAAATTTTACAGGGCAAGATACTCCTCAGAGACTGAGTCTACTGTTTGAACATTGGTTAATTTTCAGATAATTCTTTGTTCCCCAAGCCTTTCAGTATTTCATTCCTTTGTGTAAGTTGTCCCCCCTGAGTTTGGAATGCCCTTGGTGCTCACCTGGAGTCAGTTTCCTTTTTATGGCCTTCAGGACTCGCAGGTTGTTTTAAAATGTCGTTTTTAAGTTTGTCCTGTGGGTCAGGGTGATTCCTTTTGTGGCAGCATCTGCTGGACATACTTGTCAGATCACCACCTACACTGGAATCATCTTAAAATGTTGCTTCCTGGACACTCTCCCAGTCATGTTGACTTGACTTAGAACCTTTTTGAGTGCAGTCTGGGGAGCTGCGTTTTAAGCAAGCTCCTTGGTGATTCTGAATTGGAGCATCTCCACTATGGAGTAGGGGGAGCCACTTCACTCATCTTCTTCAGAGTCCTGCCCTGGTAAGTTAGAAGAAAACTCAATAAATTAGGAAGAACAATATGCTAGATTTGAAAAAGAGGTCCAACAAGTTGAAAAGTGCCACTACATTTACTAAAGTGCCAACATTATTTGAAAGTAATATTGGATTTATAAACCCCCCGAAACTCAAGTCTTCAAAATGCTGATATTATTTTGTATTTCACTAGAATAGATATATTTTGGGTGTGGGAGTGGTGATGGTTAATGTGATTAAATGTCTCCTGTATTCTTCTTTTTTTTAATGTCAGGATACCAAAGAAGTGTAGGGACTGTCCTTACTTAGCATTAATGTAAAAGGGGATTTGAAATTCTAGGACATTACTGCCATTTCTGTCTATCCTGCCTTCTTGGGTGTTTGGAGGCTTGAAGGGAGTTGTTGTTACCCATTGAAATGGATGTAGCAGCTGTGGAGGCTTATTAGGTTAGAATGCTTGGTGAAAAGAAAGGGAGACAGAGGTTTTCCAGCTTCTAACAACTGGCATAGATGACTCTGCAGACAGGCTGTTCATTACCTGCAAGATGTCTCGTGCTGGCAGATAACTTGCATTATAGAGGGATGCCTAGAAATCATCGGTTAACACCATGGTCTGAAATATTAGTGCTATTAATATTACAGAGGGAACTTGAGAGATACAAAGCTTATGAGCACAATCCTCAAATTCTTTTAAAAAAAAATTTCCCAATATACTCTAAAACTACATTATGGATTTTTTCTTTGTGTCTTATAGTTTAAACATTATCATAGTATTGCAAAGTGGAAAGTGTAGGGGGCTTCTTTGTCTTGGAGATGGAGTCCTGGGTTTGAATTCTGACTTCGCTGTGTGCTCAAAGCCATGTACTGAGATAGCTTCCCTGATCTCCAAGAGACTGCTTTCTTTTATGTAGAATGGGGATAGGCAGATCAGCTTTCTCCACTTCACTCAGAATAGTGATAATGGGATCGAGTGAAAAAGAGATTATGTATAAGAATGTGTTGTAAATGGTAAAATGCTAATAAATCAGTGATGTTAAGAAATTTATTAGTATTTTCCATTACCAAAAGAATGTTTAGAGTAAATAGTCTGATTTACAGTTGATTATAGCTTAGTGTTTTAGCCATGAAAGAAAATCATTTTAATCTATTTTGTGTCTTCCTGGTTTTTAAAAAAAGTTTTCTTTGTAGATATGAACCTATTGGGAAATAATTTTTCCCCAGTTGCTTATCTATCGCAAATGTGCAGTAATTAAAATGCCAACTTTTACTTTTGAGATTAAAAGATAGTATGTAAATTTGCAACTATAAATTAAAAAATCCAACTTTTAAAAAAAATACTTAAGAGAAATTACTATATTATTACTGGAAACTGCAAAATCATGGCTTTTATTTTGTACTTGATGTTTTATTGAAGAATCAGCTGGCTACTACCTAGAAAGTTTGGAGAAAGTTAATTAATCAGATTTACTACTCAGGAAAGAATCGTGCTTTTGGTTTAAAAACAGATTGGAGGTTTCATTTCAAACTTAAAAATCTAAATAAAGGATGTAGCATATAGATAAGAAAAGAATATTATGCTAGCAATAGTTTTTATTCTCTTACATTTTTGCTTTTCTTTTTCTGTTCCCCACCTCCATCTCTTAGAAGAGGGGCGACTGTTTCTTTTCCTGTCCTCACCAGTAAGGCCCACTGCTTCACTACTTTCTCTCCCTTCCTCCCTCTCCTTCCTTGGAAGGAAAGAAGTAAAAAACAAAACAAAACAAAACCCAAAACTCTTTGAGACTTATTAGGGGCTTTAAAAATGAGTTTGATTTGTGACCTGTCATAGTTTGAATAATTTGCTTCCATGGTATTTTGCTTATCTCAGCTTCCCAGCTGCATGCCCAACTTCTGCCTTTTCTCTTTCTTGGCAGGTTAGTTTAGCTTATTTTGAAGGAGTAGAACCAGTTGTCCCCCCCCAGCTCACCCTACCACCCCTCACCCTGCTTCCAGTGATGTTACTGGAGGATTGAGGTCAAACAACTCAATTCCTATTCTGACCCCCCTTTTTTCATCACTGAGTAACCTCGACTTCCTGATGATGGCAGAATACCCATCCATATTATATTTATTCTTTTTGAAAGAATTTGTCAGCTTCCAGTGAGGAAAAGATAAGGATGCAAGTCTCTAACAAGCCAGTCCAGTAAGAGGGAGGCTACCCATTGGTGATTCTTAATAAGTGTTCTCTCCTGTCTCCCCCTGTGTATCTGTTCCTTTAACGTTTCTCTCTTGAATGTATTAAGAAAAATCTTTGTTCAGTCTCTAAGTCGTGTACGACTCTTTTGGGACCCCATGGACTGTAGCCTGCCAGGCTTCTCTGTCCATGGGATATACCAGGTAAGAATACTGAAGTGAGTTGCCATTTCCTCGTCCAGGGGATTTTTCTGACCCAGGGGTTGAACCCAAGCCTCCTGCATTGGCAGGTGGATTCTTTACCACTGAGCAACCAGGGAAACCCAAGAAGAGTCCGTATGTTAGTGCTGGATGGGGCCCAAGCTTCTTCATTTCTCGCAGGCAGTCCAGGTGATCACACTCTAGAAGTGAAAGTTGCTCAGTTGTGTCCAACCCTTTGCGACCCCATTGACTGTATATAGTCCATGGAATTCTCCAGAATACTGGAGTGGGTAGCCGTGCCCTCCTCCAGAGGATCTTCCTAACCCAGGGGTTGAAACCCACATTGTAGGCAGGTTCGTTACCAGCTGAGCCACCAGCGAAGCCCTAAGTTGCCTGTAGGACCACACTTTGGAAAACATTTTGGAAAACTTTGGAAAAAACTTTGGAAACACTTTGGAAAACATTTAGAATAGTGAATAGAATATGTTGCAGACACCTCACCAAAGAAAACATACAGATGGCGAATAAGCATACGAAAAGAGGCTCCACATCATGTGTTATTAGAACATTTCAAATTAAAACAACATGAAATACTACTTCCCACCTATTAGAATGGCTAAGATCTAAAATCCTGACAACACCAAATGCTAACAGGATTGTAGAGCAATAGGAACTCTTATCCATTGCTGGTATAAAATGTTACAGACACTTTGAAAGACAATTTGGAAATTTCTTACAAAGCTAAATGTACTCTTAACATGTGTCATGAACTGAATGTTTGAATCCCCTTCAGGTTTGTGTATCAAAACCTCAATGTGACTGCATTTGGAGACAGAACCTTTATGGAGGTAATTAAGCTTAAATGAGACAGTAAGTGTGAGAGCCTGATCCGATGGTGTTGGTATCCTTATAAGGAGAGACTAGAGCTGTCCTCCCCAACCTTCCACACCTCAGTCAGGTGAGGACCTAGTAGCCATCCACCAGCCAGGAAGTGAGCTCTCAGTAGAAATTTAATGAGTTGGCACCTTGATCTTGGACATTTTAGCCTCAATAACTGTGAGAAATAAATCTCCACTGTTTAAGTCACCCCGTCCATAGTATTTTGTTATGGCAGCCCAAGCAGACTAATACACTATACCCTTCAGCAATTATGTTCCTAAGTTTTTACTCAGATGAGTTGAAAACTTAGGTCCACACAGAAAAACCTACGTATGGATGTTTATAACAGCCTTTATTCATAATTGCCCCAAATTGGAAGCAGCCAAGATGCTCTTCAGTAGGTGAATGGGTAAACAAACTGGGGTCCACTCATACGTTGAAATGTTATTCAGTAATAAATGAACTGTCAAGCCACAAAAAGATATGGAAGAATCTTGAATGCATATTACTAAGTGAAAGAAGTCAGTCTGAAAAGCTTACATATTGTTTCGTTCCAACTCTATGACCTTCTGGAAAAGGCAGAGCTTTGGAGGCAGTAAAAAGATCAGTGGTTGCCAGGGGTTCTGTGGGGAGGGAGGGTACGATGAATAAGTGGAACACAGGGAATTTTTAGGACAGTAAATGGTTCTGTATGATACTGTAATGCTGGATACAAAACATTATGCATTTGTCAAAACTGGTTGAACTATCACACAAAGAGTGACCACTAATGTAAACAATAAACTTTAGTTTTGGTGCAATCCGTAGCAACAAATGTCTCACACCAATGCAAGATGCTTAAAATAGGAATGTAGTGGGGTGAAGTGAGATGGAATAAGGGAACATATGGGAACTCTCTGTATTTTCTGCTCATTTTAAAGTTATAAACCTAAAACTACTCTAAAATGAACAGTTTATTAATTTTATAGTGGACTGAAATTAAGGTAATTAAAAGCATTCAAAAAATTTTTTTTCACCAATTGAGTATCAAATACAAGACTCTATTCTGTTGTTTTAAAAGTGAGAGAAAAACAAAAGAGAAAAATGGAGGTATCTTCCAACTGGAAGGGGTTTACTGTCCTTCAGCAGCTCATTTGCATTTCTCAAATGCGTTTCTGTTGTTTTATCATTTAGAGAAAGAACCAAAGGTGATAGTATTTCTCTTACCAACCTGAAGGGTTAGATCTGTGAAGAAATGTTGGATGTGAAATATTTTCCTGGTACTTGATAAAAATGTGTAGTATTTCCCGGTCATTGAGTGGGTAGTAGATCAGGTTAAGGAGCTTCACGGACTGAGTATCTCTTAGCTTGAGTGTTTTTGTCAGTGGTCCTTGTTCCTGAACCTTGGTTTGAGATTTGCCTGTTAGAGCAGAGCCACCCACCCCAAGAGTTAAATGTGAATTTCATAGCTTCCTTTTGTTGAAAAATAATTTTTTTCCTCCAAGAGAATTTTTAGTGTGAGTTAGGGAAGACTCCTTCAGGCTGCTCTTTTAATCATTAAAGTGGCCTCTTAGAACTCCTGATTTGATGAACCGATAAAAATGTTTTGTAATTAGCAGATCAAAGCTCTACTGTGGCTGCTGTTTACATTGTGAGTATGTAAATGGAACTTCTAAAGGGAATGAAAAGAATTTGTTTAACACCTCTTTAATTTTGTTTATGTAATTCTTTTGCTTAAAAATCTCCCCCACTACTGCTTCACATTGATACTGCTAAGGTAAACATTAACTTCTCCGTCTCACTTTAGTATCAAAGAACTTGAGAAACAGCAGCATCTGAATTGTCTAGGTTTACTACATTTAAGTCAGGTATTAAGTTCAACCATCCTGTGAAATGAAGCATCATCTTGAAAGGTTAGTCCGTCAACCATAAGTCATAAATGAATCTATTGACAACTTGAATTTAAAAAGCGCCAAAAAGTATTGGGTGGTATCTATGATAATCTTGAATTGAAATTTGGCACTTTCCTCTCCTGTGAATAAACAAATGCAGCGTAGCGTAGCTTGTTTGGAATATAGTGTATATTTAAAAATAGTCTGGTGACAGAGCTTTTCTTTTTAGGTGGTTAGGCAGGTTGGCCCTGTGATAGCTGTTGTAGGTCTAGTCTAATCCCTCAAACTAGAGGGTGGGGTACTGTCTCTTTCAGCACTCTTGATATGATATGATTAGAATGCTGTGTCTGATATGTCAGCTATTTTAAATAAAAATGAGCATTGACTGCTTTATTTCTGGGTGCTACCTGGGCATGTTTGGGGAGGGGGTGCAGAAGGGAAACCTTGGTAAGGCTCGCCTGTCTGAAAGGAAAACTACAACTGACCCGTGAACAACGTGGGGATCGGTCCACATATACTTTATAGTTGGTTCCTCGGCATCATCGGGTTCAACCAACCACAGATTGTGATATTGAAAAAATATCTGTTATAAAGTGGGCACATAGTTTAAACCTGCATCATTCAGGGGTCAGCTGGTACAAGGTATTTCAAGTCATTCCATCCATGACTGCATTTGATTGAAACCTTGGTCTCCTCTTGGACTTATTTATACTGAGTTTTCTGGATAAAACTGCTGAAAGTAAGTGGATTAATAAGCTGTCTTAAGAGAGCCTAAGAACTTATCTTATGAAAGTTTGTAGCTTACCAGTGGTGGGTCCCAATTTGAATTTATTCAGGACTGAAAAGAGTGCCAGTGTGTCTGTAGAACGGTATTTGTCAAGAGATTGGTTTAATAAGACTCCCCCCGGCTCCAAGTTCAACATGAAAAAAAAAAAAAAATCTTTAACTCAAGACAAGGTGTTAGATGTAACTCTTGTCTCTATCTAGTTATGGCAATGGATTTACTTTGGTTAACTTCCATCAATGGAGAGAAGAGATGTGACCTTTCTGTTTCTTTTAAGGACTTAATAAATGTTCACAGGGAGGAAAGAGAGCAAAGAAGGAGGTGGGTGGCATTGTGTGCCTGTCCGTGTCTCTTCCTATTGTGAGACTGTGGTCGCTAAGCCAGAGCACTTGGGTCTCACTAAGGTGACAACAAGCAAGGGCTTGCTTTTTTGGGGCCTCATTAGTATTACTGAGGACCGCTTTGCTCCCTATTTACCACACACAAGTCTGGTGAGATTTAATTAGTTGTACTTAGAGAAAGCTACCTGGGGCCTGCTTGTAAGGTGGATTCACTCGATACCTTCTCCTTGCCTGAAGAAAATAAAGCCATCGGCCCATCCTTTTCCCCGCCTACGTGTCCCACACTGACCTCTATAGGTCAGCAGGCAGGAGGCCTGCTTGACACTTATGGTATTACTGTGTCTTCTCTGGTCTTCCCTCCATGGCCCTAACCTGATTTTGGACTTAGTCCTAGGTAAAAAGGGTAGGGTTGGAAGACAGAGCTCTTTCACTTTAACCACAAGACTACATTTCCTCATACCTTTCATACTTTGCTATTATGTGGAATATTAACTTTGCGTACCCCCATAATGGCTCTTACCAGCTTCCTGCTAAATTAAAAAAAAAAAAGATTTATATATGTTAATGCATAGGTCAGAATTCTTGTGAGTAAATTACTAGGATTACTTAACGTTTAATTTGGAGCGATACTTTTTTGTTTTTCAGTTTTTAAAAATTTCATTTGTATTAAAAAAATTTTTTTTTTCTTTTTTTGGAGAGATGCTTTTTAAGTCTCGTCATGGCTCTTTATAAAAGCACGTTTCCCTTGTTTCTCTGTGATACTAATTTGATTTATCCTTATTCTTAACCCTGTTTTCAAAAACTGTTAAATGTTTTACAACCATTAAGGTAGCACTGTCCAGTAGAAATAGAAGGCAAAGCCATGGTTGTAATTTTAAGTTTTCTAGTCGTCATATTTAAAAAAAAAAAAGAAAGAAACAAAGTTAATTTTAACAATATAATTTAAGAACCAGAGATCAAATTGCCAACATCTGTTGGATCATCAAAAAAGCAAGAGAATTCCAGAAAAAAACATCTACTTCTGCATTATTGACTATGCCAAAGCCTTTGACTGTGTGGATCATAACAACTGTGGAAAATTCTGAAAGGGATAGGAATACCAGACCAGCTGACCTGCCTCCTGAGAAATCTGTATGCAGGTCAAGAAGCAACAGTTAGGACTGGACATGGAACAACGACTGGTTCCAAATCAGGAAAGGAGTACGTCAAGGCTGTATATGGTCACCCTGCTTATTTAACTTATATGCAGAGTACATCATGTGAATTGCCAAGCTGGATGAAGCACAAGCTGGAATCAAGATTGCAAGGAGAAATATCAATAACCTCAGATATGCAGATGATACCACCCTTATGGCAGAAAGCGAAGAACTAAAGAGCCTCTTGATGAAAGTGAAAGAAGAGAGTGAAAAAGTTGGCTTAAAACTCAACTTTCAGGAAACTAAGATCAGGGCATCTGGTCCCTTCAGTTCAGTTCAATTCAGTCGCTCAGTCATGTCCAACTCTTTGCGACCCCATGAATCCCAGCACACCAGGCCTCCCTGTCCATCACCAACTCCCGGAGTTTACTCAAACTCATGCCCATCGAGTCGGTGATGCCATCCAGCCATCTCATCCTCTGCCGTCCCCTTCTCTTCCTGCCCCCAATCCCTCCCAGTATCAGGGTCTTTTCCAATGAGTCAACTCTTTGCATGAGGTGGCCAAAGTATTGGAGTTTCAGCTTCAGCATCAGTCCTTCCAATGAACACCCAGGACTGATCTCCTTTAGGATGGACTGGTTGGATCTCCTTGCAGTCCAAGGGACTCTCAAGAGTCTTCTCCAACACCACAGTTCAAAAGCATCAATTTTTCGGTGCTCAGCTTTCCTCACAGTCCAACTCTCACATCCATACATGACCACTGGAAAAACCATAGCCTTGACCAGATGGACCTTTGTTGGCAAAGTAATGTCTCTGCTTTTCAATATGCAATCCAGGTTGGTCATAACTTTCCTTCCAAGGAGTAAGTGTCTTTTAATTTCATGGCTGCAATCACCACTGGCAGTGATTTCACTTCATGGCAAATAGATGGGGAAACAATGGAAGCAGTGAGAGACTTTCTTTTCTTGGGCTCCAAAATCACTGCAGATGGTGACTGCAGTCATGAAATTAAAAGACGCTTGCTCCTTGGAAGAAAAGCTATGACCAACCTAGACAGCATATTAAAAAGCAGAGACATTACTTTGCCAACAAAGGTCTGTCTAGTCAAAGCTATGGTTTTTCCAGTAGTCATGTATGGATGTGAGAGCTGGACCATAAAGAAAGCTGAGCGCAGAAGAATTGATGCTTTTGAACTGTGGTGTTGAAAAAGACTCTTGAGAGTCCCTTGGATAGCAAGGAGATCCAACCAGTCAATCCTACAGATCAGCCCTGAATATTCATTGGAAGGACTGATGCTGATGCTGAAGCTGAAGCTCCAATACTTTGGCCACCTAATGTGAAGAACTGACTCATTGGAAAAGACCCTGATGCTGGGAAAGATTGAAGGCAGGAGGGAAGGGGACAGCAGAGGATGAGATGGTTGGATGGCATCACCAACTTGATAGACATGAGTTTGAGCAAGCTCCGGGAGTTGGTGATGGACAGGGAGGCCTGGCATGGTGCAATCCATGGGGTCGCAAAGAGTCAGACATGACTGAGTGACTGAACTGACCTGAATATATCCAAAATGCTATCATTCAATATGTAATCAATATAAACAATCACTAAGGTGTTTTACATTTTTTCGTACTGAGTCTTCAAAGTCTGGCTTGTGTTTAGATTTCATAAAATATGCAGTTGAAAAGGTAGATTCTTGGTACTACCCTGGTGGTCCAGTGGCTAAGATTCCATATCCCAATGCAGGGGGTTCAGGTTTGATCCCTGATTGGGGAACTAGGTCGCACATCCCACAACTAAAGATCCCACATATTGTAACTAAGACCCAGCACTGCCAAATAAGTAAGTAAATAAAATTTTTTTTTTAAAAAGCAGATTTACATACTTGAATTGTTCCAAATATTTTCAAATTTTCTGGTTATAATTCAGTTATATTTAAAAAATTTAAATTAATTAAGAAGTAAAATAAAAAATGCAGTTCCTCATTTGCACTTAGTCACATTGCTAATGCTCCATGGCCACATGTGGCTGGTGACTGCTGTATTGAATAGCATAGTTTTCTTTAGCTGTCATTCTCTCTTTGATAGGTTTCCCATTTTCAGATAATGAATCAGATTGTTAATCAATCACTCTTTTTCATTATGCTCTTATTCAGAACACATACTGAGGGAAGGAGTGATTTACCTAGATTTATTTCTAATCCATCTAGCAGTTCTTAAATTCTACTTAGTGAAGATCAGTGCCAGGGTCTGGGGTAGAATCCAGATCTTCCAGAGTGTTGTCCGTCTCTTCCCTTGTGCTAAATTCTACTCATTCCCTTTGCTATGGAGCATTTCCTTTCATGAGGGATAAGAAGTTAAAAGGAATTCACTTCTGTTTAGTGGCATTGACCTGTTGAAACCTGTTGAACTCACACACTCCAGCCAGGTTCAGCAGGGAGGGATTTAGTATAGGATATTAGGCCCTTCTTGAATCTTGGAGGAGCTGGAAGAGCAAGCTCTGGGTTGAATTTCTAAGAAAGACTCTCAGAATAACATTGTAGGACTGGCTAGCCAGGGAAACTGCCACCTGGGCTGTAATAAAAAGGCTGAGCAGGCAAGGAGCCTCCCATATTACAGCAGCTGGGGTCAGTACCTCATAATCTAAGCTGGCAAAATGGTGTGGGTGCTGGCTTTGCAACTGGGGGCTGAACCCCAGGACCTAACCCTTAGAAGCACAGCCGTGCCTGATAGTGCTCCCTCTTCCATTCAGATCTGTCTCGTTGTGTATGGCAGAAACTCTGGCAGTGTGGTCTTTTCTTGTTCTATGTTGTGCAATCCAGGGGCTAGAATAATGTGAATGAACAAGTGTGTAGTAGTTGCCTAAGTGGTTATTAACTTATTGATACAGAAGTCAAAGATGGACCGATAGAAATTCCACTGAATCTGGGGCTATTTGTCTTGCAGAGATAATTTCGTTGAGTGAAATTGAAGTGTAGTTAATTTACAATGTTGTATTAGTTTCAAGTGTACATCAAAATGATTCAATTGCATACACACACATATACTTTTTCAGATTCTTTTCCACTATAGGTTATTTTAAGATATTGAGTATATATGTATTTTTTTCTTGAGATCATTTCTCCATGTCCATAACTTCTGGAAAGTTATGGATAAATGGTAATAGTCCTGGGCCAAACTTGATTATTCTGTAATTTGAAAACCTGAGTTCAATTCTACATAAATATATTGGTGTTTTCTGAATATTTTTGTTAGTATTCTATCCTACTTTGTGATGTTTTTGTGTGTCTGAACATTCAAGATCTTTAAAATGTGAAAGAGGAGAGAGTACATTGAAATTTTTGCCCTACTGTTGTTCTAACTGGGATTATTAGATATATCAAATATGGGGATAAATCACTATAAGGAGCAGAATGTAATTTTGGAACAGACAAGTAGAAAGAGTTATGTTTCCATGGGATTATTGTGGGTCAAGTTAATAGACATGGGGCCGTGTTACAAAATTAATCCTGGTTGAAAATACCATTCTTTATACTATAGCAACTTCTCACAGAACACTTGTTCTTCAAAATGTGTATAAATCAAATAATTTGAAAATTCAGACACTGGAATTAGGTTCGGTTATACCCAATTTATGATTCTTTTATTGCATCTCTGGGCTTCCCTGATAGCTCAGTTGGTAAAGAATCTGCCTGCAATGCTGGAGACCCCAGTTCAATTCCTGTGTCGGGAAGATCCACTGGAGAAGGGATAGGCTACCCACTCCATTATTCTTGGGCTGTCTTTGTGGCTCAGCTGGTAGTGAATCCGCCTGTAATGCTGGAGACCTGGGTTCGATCTCTGGGTTGGGAAGATCCCCTGGAGAAGGGAAAGGCTACCCACTCCAGTATTCTTGCCTGGAGAATTCCATGGACTGTGTAGTCTATGAGGTCACAAAGAGTCAGACACAACTGAGTGACTTTCACTTATTGCATCTCTAAATATTGAGTGTATCTCACTGGATTAGTATAAGCAGTGGGTCTCTATATGGGATCTCCAGCAGCAGCATCACCTGGGAACTTGTTAGAAGTGCAAATTCTTGGGCTCCATCTCAAACCTATTGAATCTGAGACCCTGGGGGTGCTCAGCATGGAAATCTGTGTTTTAACAAACCCTCCAGTTGATTTTGATTTTCAGATTAAGAACACAGACATTAAGTGAATCCATATTCTTTAAAGGGATTGCCAGTCACCAGTTCTTCCAACCCCAAAATAAAATAAAAAAGTAAAAGGCAAAAAATTTTGTCCTTTGTCCTCTTTATCTGTTTTCTCTCCTGTGAAATGAGAAAATGTATAGTTCGGTGTTTTGGGGAGGATTAAACGAGATAGAGGAGAAGGAAATGGCAACCCACTCCAGAACTCTTCCCTGGAGAATCCCAGGGATGGCGGAGCCTGGTGGGCTGCCGTCTGTGGGGTCGCACAGAGTCAGATGCGACTGAAGTGACTAAGCAGCAGCAAGTCAGATAGATGATTGGTATCATGCATAGAATAGTTCAATAAATACTACTATGATTATTGCTACTATAGCTCATTTTTCCAAAACACTTCGGATGTAGCAACTTGATTCTGGAGGAGGGCATGGTAACCCATTCTTGTATTCTTGCCTGGAGAATCCCCATGGATGGAGGAGCCTGGCAGGCTGCAGTCTATGGGGTCTCACAGAGTCAGACACGACTAAGCGACTAAGCACAACACAGCAACTTGATTCCAGGTTACCAAGGGGACGCAGGATGGAAATCTATCTAACCTGCTTGGTTTAGCCCTCTTAAATTGTGTCACGGTGTATAATTTATATTTCAGATAGCATTTAGCTTATTGCAACTTTATTTTTATCCAGTTTAAAAATTAAAGTTATTTGAATTTCTTCTAGCTTCTTTTCTAGGCCTTTTTCTGTTTTCATTTTCGTGGTGTTATGTGTATCATATTTCTGTAGTTTTTAAAAAATCCTTTTTGACTCTGACCTAGTTTTCAAACTTGGTGGGCCACATGAAAAGATCAACAGGAGAACAAACCAAAAGCTTTCTTTAGACAGCAGCCTGGAGGTACTTCTTTTTGTATGTAAGTGTATACTTTTTAAAAAGAGAGATGGTATCTATTCGTGGAGAAAACACTTTGAGAAAGAAGAGGTTTTCTTATTTTCATTTTCTTCCAGATAATAAAGAAGTAGGTCAGAAATGTTCTTTGTTTCTGAAGCTAATAAGTTGAATGAGAAATCTAGAAGTTACAAGCTCACCTGAGTTCATAAGACTTAAATAAAACATTCCTTTACAAAGTTAAATGGCACTGTATGAAAATACATCTTTGTTGGTTAAGGGGTGATGTGTATGTGTGTGTGAGTGGGGGTCCTGGTTTTGTTTGTGTGGACTGAGCATGTTTCTGTACTACAAAGGCGTGTAGTTCTATTTTCAGTGAGTAGTTTTCCTCGCAGCTTCTTTGTATGTAATACAGTCTAGCAATTGTGTAGTTAGTTTACAAAGTCTGTATGACTCATCTTCAGGCTATGGCTTTTTCAAGTTACACTTAAAGGTCAGAGTCTGCTTAGTCCTTAACCCTGCCTTTTCTAACTGGGAAGTGAGAGTTGAAAGAATGAAAAAGTATGGAATTTGTTGGGTCTGGATTTAGACCAGTAGGCTTTTTGGGGGAAGGGGTTGTTCTTTGAAGGAGAACAGTCTGTATTGTGAGGAATTCCCAGAATTGTCAACTAATTTGAGACTTAATCTTTTTTTTTTTTTAAGTGTTGTTCATTAAAGCAGGCCTTTGGATTTAAATTTTTATTTAAATGTTTAATTTCTGTATCACATTGACAAAAACAACAAACTAAGAAAGAGATTCAGAATTCCTTTTGCCCTCATGTCATAAATATGCATACATCTAAATCTGTTTTGTTGTCATAGACATTCCAAAAATCTTAAACAAAAGTAGTTTGAAGTAGTTAGCTTGAAATATTGTTAAAACAGTAATAGATGTAGGAGAGATACTTTTTATAGGTTTGTTTGAAAATGCAGTGGTTAGACTTATTAGTTTTACTCTAATTTATATTAAGCATTAGGATAACAAAATACAAAATTAAAAAAGCAAAATACTCTGAGTATGAGTACTCGGTAGCTTTTTTATGACTACCAAGCTAATAAGGCAGAATTCGCCAGTAAGGAAGAAAATTAAGATTCTATGACTTGATTCTTTGGAATTCTGACTGTTGTCACTGTATAAACAAATAAAACAATCTCTGGCTGCTCACAGCGTTTTTGTCCCTTGGACAGATATAATGTCCTGGCATTTTTCATATTCTATTATCAAAGCCAAAGTCTAGAATTTTAAGTGGGAAGTTGGCTCTGAAATAATCAAATGCCAAACAAAGCTCATCTGAAAGTCCAATAAAGTAAAATTATAGTATTGCAAAATAAGAGAGTTACTGAACTAAATCCCCACAATTTGAGGATCTTTACTATAAAGATGTTATTGTGTTATGAGAGGGGAGGGGCGGTAGTTTGGGCCAGCTGTGGGTATTACTTTGATCCGCAAACGGGGAGCTGAGGGTTCATTTTCCCCTTGGGGTTACTGAGGAGGAAGAATGCTGGCTGGTACTGGCCGCAGTGCTTTATGTGGGGATGAAGCCTTTACTGAGCGTCTGCTCAGAGTTTAGAGCCAAGCCCTGAGTTAGGCACTTTACATATAAATAGGTATTGTTATCGCCGCTAATAGGGACCTAAAGTGACATTGGTAGTGGCTAAATGATGACATGCCTAGGGTCATGCAGCTTGTAAACTGCGAACCTGGGATTTGCAATTGTCTCGCTACTCCGAATCTCTTTCTGAAACTGGGTGTTCTGAACACCAAGGACGCCGCTGGTGTTTCCCATGGCACCGATCTGCTGAAGTTTTATTATAGGTTATCATCAGCTTATGTGTCTTTCATAAGATCCAAGTTTTAAATAGGTTGTAGGACGTCTACTCTATAATCTTCCTAACATCTTTAAACTTTGAAAAGTCTTACGATATCTTGGTAACCATTTTGTTTGGGTGTTAATTTGGGAGCATAGATGCTTGCTCTGTGGGGTGGCCTTATGACTTGCAGTGAGTGAGTCTATTTTTCAAGGATCATCATTGTGTCTTGATGTATGCAATATCCAGCTCCTGGGGGCTTTTGAGATCTAAAAGACAGTTTTTTGCTTATTAGTGGTTATTTTGAACAAGCTACCCGGCTTCCCTGAGATTCACTTTTAGTAAAATGGGAATGACAGTGGTTTCTTTAGAGGGGGTTGTGAATAACACAGTGCTAGGCACATAAACATTCCACAAATGCTATGGTTGACCATTACATATAAATACCATATAAATAGGTCTTGCTGATACCACAAATAGGGACCAAAAGCGAGAGCAGAAGTGACTAAATGATGACTTGCCTAGGGTCATAGATCTTGGAAACTGCGAAGCAGGGATTTGAAAATGTCTCTTTACTGCAAATCTCTCTCTGTAACTGGGTGTTCTGAACACTGAGGGCATCCCTGAGTTTCTCATAGCACTGGTTTGTGTGCATGCTCAGTCGTGTCTGATTCTTTGCAATACCAGGGACTGCAGCCTGCCAGGCTCCTCTGTCCATGGAATTTTCCAGGCAAGAATACTGGGCTGGGTTGCCATTTCCTATGCCAGAGGATCTTCCTGACCCAGGGGTCGAACCTGCATCTCCTACCTTTCCTACATTGCAGACAGATTCTTTACCAATGAGCCAGCAGATTATTGGAGTTTTATTATAGGTAGTATCATCGGCTTGTGTATTAGTTTATGAAACTTTTAATTCTTCTTGATATATTCCTTTTACACTCACTTTCTTCCCTTGGTCTTGAGGATGGACAGAAGGAATGTAAATGCTAACAGGGTCCAGGTTGGGTTATTTACTTTGGGAATTTTTTGAAGTAGATTAATTTCTCTGTATCCACCTGGGACTTTCCTATTTTTCTCTCAGACATCCTGAAGACAAAGATGTGATCACATTCTTGGTTGGAATCCCTACTCCCAACTCCACTCTGTTTAAACTCTCTGAATCTCAGTTTCTTCATTTCTGAAAAGGACGTAATACTCGAACTTCCTCTCAGGGTTATTATGAGGATTAGGTGAAAGTACAGTCAAGTTATTTGTACCTAGCAAGGGCTCAATCAACTTTAGCTGAAAGGGAAAAATAAGCCTTTTTAAAAGATGATATTGCCCTTCAGGAAAAGGAATTAATTTGTTTTACTTTCTATTGGGATATTTTTGTCAGATTCTTTTCATTCTGTACTTGTTACATCCTTGCTTGAAACTTTTTTTATGTGGAGTTCTGGGTGTGTGTGCCTCAGGGCACAATGGTTTTCTCTTAAATTTGGATCTTGCTAGAACCTGGTTTACCATGACAGGAGTGGCTTCTAAAGGCATCTAGATAAGAGCATCATTCTTCACCAGAAATATTTTAGCAGTCATCATCAAGCTAACAGTAAATATTTACTTTCTGAACACAAAAGTGATAATATTTTTGTTGAAAAGCTCATAGAAGAAAATAAAATAATCCTGAATCTCTCCACTGAGGGGTCCTTAGTATTAGTATTTGACCGTACGTATATACATACTTTCATGCCCCACTCCCGTGCTTTTTATTTTGGAAATTTAAAGATTTTCAGAGAAGCAGAGAGAGTAGTATAATAATATGTGTATATGTGTATGTGTGTGTTGCTTGGTCATGTCCGACTCTTATGACCCCATAGACTGTAGCCTCCCAGGCTCCTCCCTCCATGGGATTTTCCAGGCAAGAGTACTGGAGTGGGTTGCCATTCCCTTCTCCAGGGGATATTCCCGGGCCAGAGATCAAACCTGAGTCTCCTGTGTCTCCTACATTGGAAGGTGGATTCTGTACCACTGAGCCACCTGGGAAGCCTACTTAGTCTCAACAATTTGTTAACTCACAGACAGTCTTGTGTTACCAGTACCACCACCCAGCCTCTTTTCCTCCCTCTCTCTGAATGGATTTATTTTTAATTCAGTCCTAGACATCTCATCATTTAACCCATAAATATCTCAGTGACATATACTTTTAAAATGTGATTTGTCACAGTTTCTACTCCCCCACCTCTACCTCCACCCCCACTTACCTCTTATACTTTAGAGTATATTCAGGTAGCTATTTCTGGTCAGTGTATTTAATTTTTTGTAGCTTAGTGATTCTGTTAGTTGATTTTTCTCATTAATTTGCAATTGTTGAGTAGTTTTGGAGCCAGGATTCCAAGTCAACATCTTATTTGTCCCTGAAGGCAGCTCTGGGTGGGGAATGGAGGTAGGAGATTTTCCTGGGTGTGTAGTCTATAAGATGTGACAGATACAAACTGACCAACAGGTACATGTTTAAGCATAGGCACTGGCCTGGAAGGATACATATCAAATGGTTAGCAGGGGTTGGAGGGAGGAGAGAGTGGACCTGTTTTTACTGTAGATGTCTAGGTAATGCTTGAATCAGTTAGAAGCGTATACTGTTCAGGCAATTAAAATAAAAAGAAGATATGTTGTGATAGATACAAGAGACATATAAAAATACAGTGGGAAAGTGATTAGCTCCATGGAGAGCAGAGGCCAAGGCACATTTTTTGAAAGATTTTTCTCCTCCCCGAGTAGGAGGGGGAAGTGCAGAGACAGGGAGAAGGCTTTTCATGCGGGAGAGACTAGAATGTGCCCAAGACTGATGGAGCCCCTTCTTTTGTCTGGAGTTTCAGTAGTGACTAGATACACCAGCTCTTTGGGCACTACAGCTTTTCCTTCCTGGAAAGTGGAGAGGTAGCATGCAATCATATTTTCTTGGGGGACTTGAAACGTATTTGCTTAAATATACTTCAAATATATTCAGTCGTCTTGAAAAGGTGCCGTAATTGGTGAGTAGACATGATTAGAAGTGAACAGTTAAACTGGACTATGGTTAGCTTTGTTTCAATAGTAATATAACATTAAGTTGAAGGTTACATTGTAGTACATATTAGATTGGGAGGGTGGTGGGGTGGTCTTTAGGGCAGTTGTCTCATAAAGAAAGTGAACAGTTAAGTTCTTGGGTCAACTGGGGCACTTTGGAAGCTTTCCCTTTTGGGCTATGAATTGTTAAGTTAATTCTCAGGTCTTCTGCCCCACCAAGGGCACAGTTGCCTAACAACTCACAGTGGTTTTTTTGTTTTTGTTTTAAGCTCATCTCTCCCAGCTTCTAAGCCTGTTTTTTTTTTTTTTTTTTTTTTAAAGTGTAACTGATAACCCAATGGAACCTAAACTTGACCATTGTGCAGTTTGACCAACAGCACACTTTCTGGTGTGAAAAGCACTCAATACGAAGAGCTGACTCATTGGAAAAGACCCTGATGCTGGGAAGGATTGAAGGCAAAAGGATAAGAGGGCAGCAGAAGATGAGATGGTTAGACAGCACCACTGACCCAATAGACATGAATTTGAGCAAACTCTGGGAGATAGTGAGGGACAGGGAAGCCTGGGATGCTGCAGTCCATGGGTTCGCAAAGAGTCAGTCAGGACTTAGTGACTGAACAACAACGACCGCACTTGCAGGAGATAATCTTGTCAGTTGGAAACACACCATCAAGGGGGCGTCCTTTTATTTTTCAAATTGATATAAGAAAGCTACATACCCGGAAAAAAATACAATGGTCAGTCAATACCACAGAGATTTTTCCCAGTTTATGTGGAATAAAGCACTTAGTTATTTGATTCTCTGTTCATGTCAATATTGTAGTGATATCACTTCTGGAAGTTTCCAGGGTGTTTTCATTCTTTAACCATAGATAAATGGTAGGTATGTGAGCTGAGTTGAGTGTAGAAAGCAGTCATATGAAGTGCCTACACATACTGTGTGGTATTTCTTCCCCTTCCTACAAAACATTTGCCTTTTGGAAGAATGGATGGCTCAAGGGATTAGTGATGGGGAAGTGGAGGCTTTCACATTGGTTCAGATTTGACCTTGGTCAGTGATGCTTGAAAATCAGCACTATTTAATAGGCATTAAGAGAGTCCACTTTTTGATCCACTTCCAGTGGATAAATATCCATAGTTCTTTAATGCCATATTTGCGGAACTAATTGGCAGAATTAAATGATTTAAGAACTTGACTCCCCTTTTGCCCTCAGAAAATAGTTGGTCATTGTTTAAATCAGAATCTTGGAGACGGCATGAGTCATTTCTGAGTCCTGAAGGCTGTGCCTCGCTTTGCAGATCTTACTGTATTTGGAAGCTTATATGCTCTAGCATTGCTCTTAGTAGTGGGGTTTGGAGGTGGGGAGTGGGCTGTTTTTCCTTTCAGTTTGCAGTTTTCCCAAAATTGGGGCTCATCCTAACTTGGACACACTTAAAAAAAAAAAAAAAAAACTACTGGAGTCATTCATCATCCGAGACCCTTTCTTCTTTTCTCCATGATTAAATAAAGGGGGTGTCTCCTTATTTTCCCTCTCCTGGAAGAATTTCAATGCACAAAACTTTCCCTAACACCCTTCTTTTGATGGATACTCTGGAATTTTGCTTTGCGACTCCAGTGAAGTTAGCAGTATTTTAAGTTTTAAGCTCACTAACTGCCAGTCATGATCACTCTATATTTATAGAGCTTCCAGGGAAGGGTGAGCAGTCAGTGATAATTACCTGCTAATTTGTTTGCTGAAAGATGGGCCCATATATTTAGAATGATGACAGATCAGAATATTTGGCTAAGTATATCAGTCAGTGTCTCATTTATCAAAATAGGAAAACACCAACACGCAACTGTAAAAAACAAATGTGGATGGTATTTCCTTGTTCAGTGAATTTCTGTCCTCGCTAGATTCTTTTACTTATTTGAGAAGTCACCCTTTTTTTGGTTATATCCTAAACTAGGTAACAAAGAACTTCAGGCTGTTTTTTTTCCCCTTCTTTTGTAGGTTCTGTTTGTCATTCTTGCGACTCCGATTCCTTTTTTCTTATTGCAAGTTTGGACACTAACATCTTTACCACATAAAGAAGGTCAAGTACAGAAATCTATAGGTCTGACTACCCTTTGTTCTCTCTGTCTGTAGCCTAGAGGTGTAGACAAGGCCTTCACTAAAGGGAAAAGTGAACAAAACAATGAGCTTTCTAATCCAGCCAAGAACCTTTAGGTTGTGGGAGGAGTTAGAAGTGCTAGTGGGAAGGCAGAAAAGCCATGGTTATCCTTGAGTAGGTAGAGATGTTGCATATTCTAGATGTCCCTGTGGACAGTATGGGCTGTTTCTCTCCTCCACACTGAAACAATCCAGAAACGTATTTAGAACAGCTTATCTGAATAAACTGTCAACCAAGAGAAAAGGAAAGGAAAAGGCAGTCTTCAACTATACGCTGCCCCACCTCAGTAGGGACCTGGCCTGGGGACAGCAAGATTAGATAGTGAATGAATAAAAGGTGTTCTCCATTGTAGTTCACCTCTGTACAGAAAGTGATCTTTAAAAAAAAAAAAAAAGCGTAAGGATATTCAGAGATAAGCAGATTGAATTCCAGGTAAACCTATTAATGCCGTTACTGATTTTCCCAGGACTGTACGTGTAATCTGTATGATTTAAAGGTATCTAAATTTGGAGGTGATCATAGCGGAAGAGATACAGTTCCTCCCTTGAGTCCCGCCTAGTTTGCTTCTTGGGAATGTTCCCCAGCCTGCCGGACAGTTGGACAGTTCTAAGAGGCTGTCATGCTCCTCTGTCCCAGGTCTCGGATCCCTCCCGATGTCTCAAGCCAGCTGTGGTTTGGTGGCGGTGGGATGCAGTGTTGCTGGAAGGTGGTGTTGGGTTGGGTGCAGTATGAGCAAAATGAAGACAAAATGCCAGGAATGCTTCTGTGACCCAGGGTTTTTGCGATCCCACAACTCTCGTTAGTTATGACGCGAAGCCAGGCATTCCCTGGAGAACCTACTGCATCACCTGTTCCATCACATCAAGTGATAGAGAAATGCTTTCACAAATCCAGTGGCTGCAAGGGGCAGGGCTGCGAGGCTGTTCTTCTTAAGAGTAGTGTCTTCTCTTAGGAAATGTAAATTATACCCCTATATATACACTCCTTAAATACACATTCTATGTAAAATCATATGTGTATCCATGAGAGGTGAGCCTGCTACCTCTAAGAATATTCAGCCCTTTTTTGTTGTTACTCTTCACTTGCATTTTCTTTGATTACATTTCTGGATCTGTTGAACGAAATTGTCTCTGAAATTGTCTTTGTTGGTGCTAAGAGTCCCAGTTGGTTGGCTGTTTATATTTACAAGTAGTTTCTTAAATCCTGTTAGTGTCAGATCAGATTTTAAATCCCTTTGCTCACTACTTTAGAGATAGAAGGAGATGCATTTTCCTTTTGGAAGTGAAAATTATTTTTAAGCTTTTATTTTGTAAATAATAGTGGTGGAGGGGGAGGCTAGTGGCAGGAATGGAAGCAGGGACAGCAAATTTTAACCACATTTTAAATTGCTTAATTTCATTTGCCAGGCTGTATTTTTGCTGTTGTTTCTATGTTGTTGCTGAGTGGAGAATTACATGGATTGTGAAACTGGTTTTATTCTGGAAATGACACAGAGTATAATAAATGACATAGGCTTTTTACCAGCACAACTCTCTGCCCTGCATTGTAAATATTGACATGTGTGGCTTTGTCTATTTCCTCAGTAATAAATGTGATTAAATAAAGCACAAAAGTGTTACCTATAAAATATTTGTAGAAAGAGAATATGGAAATTCTTTTGTCTGAGGTTACTGTTATAAAACTCTCCCCATCTCCCAGTGGTGATCTACCTTCCTTTTTGCCTCTGATCACCCACCCCCCTCCTCCAATAGACAAACAGAATCCAAACTCTCAATTCTTCAAAAGGATCAGAGAGAGTTAAATTATAGTGATATATAGCAAGTAGGACAATTGTAGCTGTTGGTCTGTCCCAAAGCCTACAGAAGGTTCTTATTTCATAAGCAGAGATAATTTGTTTTTCTCTGTGTGCCATATGGTTTTGCAACTGCAGAGATCAAACAGATTTGTGGATGTAAACTTCAGTTCTGTACTTGAAAACTTTTTGAGTGGTGTGGAGATTTTCATAATGTGCTTGAATCATTGATGCCAACCAGGTCTTTTGGAGTAAAGGCGTCCTTGTCAGTTCTGTAAGCAACCATGTATCGTGGTTTCTGTTTGCCTTGAACTTTAAAGACAACTTTTTGAAAGGAAACTTGGAACATGGATTGCCAACTGGAATGCAGTGATTATTTGTTTTTCATAAGGATGATGATTAAAACCAGGAATCATTAACATAGAAGAATACTGGTTCTGAGGCTGCCCAGGTGGTCTCTGGAAGGGACTGGAGTTTTCTCTTAATCAGAAAACTTTTAATTATACTAATTTATTTTGAGATTAATTATTTTGGGGATAGTCTTCAGAATTAAGAGTTTGAGTTTCTTGATTATTTTTCAAAGGACAAAAGGAAAATATGTGTGCCAATGATCCCCCCTACCTTTTTTTAAGGTTAATTTTTTATTGGAATATAGTTTTTTTACAATGTCATGTTAGTCTCTGCTGTCCAGCAAAATGAATCAGCCATACATATACACATATCCTCTTCTTTTTGGACTTCCTTGCCATTCAAGTCACCACAGTGCATTAACTAGACTTTCCTGTGCTATACAATAGGTTCTCATTAATTATCTATTTTATACACTATATATATGTCAATCCCAGTCTTCCAATTCATCCCTCTCCCCGCTTCCCCCTTGGTATCCATACATTTATTCTCTGCATCTGTGTCTCTATTTCTGCTTTGCAGATAAGACTGTTCATACCATTTTTCTCGATTCCACATATATGTGTTCATATTTGCTATTTTTCTCTTTCTGACTTACTTCATGCTGTATGATGGTCTCTATGTCCATCCAATGTCTCTCCAAATGATCCAATTTCATTCTTCCCTTTGATGTTAATGACTGTATATGTGCTCTGTCATGGTCACAATGAGTATAACTTTTAAGGTAGTGTTTTGTTTATTTAAAGTAGCTGCATATTCCCTGATCCTTTTGTTTTCTAGTTAAGTTCAGCGGTACATCTAAATTGTCTAAACAGTCTCCATTTATAGACTTAAAAAATTTCTTTTTTTAGTAAAGTATCTTTCATAGGTAGAGTTAAATCTGGAGGGCAGAACAGGAATTGAAACTTGGCCCTATAGACATAAAATTTGATCGATTCCAAGGTTATTCTCTTGTGTTTGGAATGCTCTTTCCTGTTAGCATGTGATATCTCCACAATCCCTTATATCTTAGATAAATTATTGTTCCCTGGGGAAGGTCTTCAGCACTCTCAGACCCAGCTTCTTACACTATTAGATTTTCTGGGCACACCCTTTACATTCTTCTCTGGTGCAGTGGCCTCTGCTTTTGTAATAATTAATTCTTTAATTTTCATTAACCTGGCTCTCCTTCTATTTATCTGGCTCCAGAAAACAAACTGTTTCGGTCTTTTTTTCTGCTCTATTCCCAGTTCTTGGCTTGTAATGTGTAGTCAGTAAATATTTGTTGAGTAAGTGATAGTGTGAAGTGAAGTGACGTGAAGTTGCTCAGTCATGTCCGACTCTTTGCGACCCCGTTGACTGTAGCCTACCAAGCTCCTCCATCCATGGGATTCTCCAGGCAAGAATACTGGAGTGGGTTGCCATTTCCCTCTCCAGGGGATCTTCCCGACCCAGGGATCGAACCCGGGTTTCCTGCATTGGAGGCAGATGCTTTAACCTCTGAGCCACCAGGGAAGCCCAGTTGATGTAAATCGTGCTTCCTTAGTATGTATGAATATATCACTTTTCCCCTTTTGTTAATTTTCATATAGAGCATCTTCCAAAATAGCAGTTGTGGCTTTTTAGTTTTTTAAATGACTGCATACCTTCTGGTTGTGCATATTCGAAAAGGTTTGCTGCCTGGGTATCCAGATGTTCTCCTTTTTTTTTTTTTCCCTCCCAGCTTGTGCATGGCAGCTATTCTTTTGCTCTTTCCCAGGCTTATAGTTCCAGAACCCACAGCAGGAATAAGCAGGCAGTAATGAATTTGTACCTAAATCGTACAATATTCTTTATCTTTGTTGGTACAAATAGCAACAACACCTGAGACTTCTTGAAAAGAACAGGGTCACGGAGTGAGCGCCCTCAGACCTAATGTCTCCTGACTCTCCCTCATCTGTTTTTCTTTTCATTTGCTTATCCACTTTATTCAGAAAGCATTGATTGAGCCTGTCCTGACTATCAGGCACTGGACTGGGGATGTTGTTGTTGTGTCCAGCTCTTTGCGATTCCATGGACTGCAGCACACCAGGCCTCTCTGTCCCTCACCATCTCCCATCCATTGCATCAGTGATGCAGTCTGGCCATCTCATCCTCTGACGCCGTCTTCTCCTTCAGCCCTCAATCTTTTCAGCATTAGGGACTTTTCCAATGTTTAAAAATTACATGACATAGCCCTGGGAGGTTACCTTCGCCACATCCTAGGAACACTGCCTACCGAGTCTACTCTGCGAAGATGATGGCAATCCAGGTCACATTATGACTCTTGTTGGGTCCAAGGTACTTTTGCCTTTGTGTGTGTGTGTATGTATGTGTGTGTGTGCACTCAGTCATGTCCGATTCTTTGTGGCCCCATGGACTGTAGTCTGCCCGGCTCCTCTGTCCATGGAATTTTCCAGGCAGAAATATTGGAGGGGGTTGCCATTTCCTTTTCCTTCTCCCTCATTTTGTATCTGATGAACCCAAGTGCACAAGGAGGTTACTTGTGTTCTCCCAAAGCAAAATGACTGGTTAACTTGGTTAGTATGTGAGTAGGATTAAGAGCTCCATCACCTGAGTCCACATTGGTTCTCTTGGTGCCAGAAAACCTTCGTATTTGGCAGAAAGTTAATTTTTCTCTTCATCACAACTTCTTGAGGAAGTTAGTGGCGTCAAACATTCATGACTGACTGCCCCATAAATATTTGTTTTACAATCCTTCAGGCAGTGGTCATAACAGATATCCAACATTTGATAGTATGAAGTACTTTGTCCTACATATATAAGACAGAGGAGTCACTCAAATTGGAGGACACAATGTGACTCATTTCAAAGGTGCGAAGTGATTTGGCCAAAGGTTTCATAACAGTAAGGTTTCTTTTGGCTGGGCTGGTCACGATGCCTCTGTGCTGCCCCACTGAGAGACTTTGAAACAAATATCCCTCATCAGATAAACCCAGCAATTTATTTGGAGGGGCAAGTTAGTAATTTAAGATGGACCACCAAAATGAAGAGGGTTTTTAGCCTACCAGAGCATGTCTTCCTGCCCCCACTCTGATGTAGAAACCCCCTCTGAGACTCTCCCCCCCCGCCGCCCACCAATAAAAGCAGCTTGGAAACTGGAATATTAACTTGAACACCACATGCTTCAACCAGTTAGCTAGAGCTTGGTTTAAGTCACTTTTTCATAACAGAAGTTAAAAGAGCCTCTCTCATCTTTTAAAAGTACTCAAACATCTGTCTTTAAGGAGTAGGAACCAGTGTCCTTTACTGCTTGTTTTAGGAACACCCATTTTCCAGAATACTTGCATTTATATCAAAATTTTAAAAGGGAGTCATAAAGCATAATAATTTAATATTTTTATATAAACATGTAGGCACAAATGAGGGAAACTGCCTCAATAGGGGTGATTCTCCAGGGGCCACATTTGCAGGGAGCCCCCTTTTCCTGGGCTTCTCAGGTGGCACTAGTGGTGAAGTGCCCACCTGCCAAAGCAGGAGATGTAAGAGACCCAGGCTCGATCCCTGGGTCAGAAAGATCCCCTGGAGGAGGGAACTGGCAGCCCACTCCAGTATTCTTGCCTGGAGAATTCCATGGACAAAGCAGCCTGAAGGGCTGCAGTCCATGGGGTCTCAAAGAGTCGGACATGACTGAAGCAACTTAGCACGCACATGCACCCTTTTCCTGCTCCGGGGATCTTGGCCAGCAGTGGACTCAGAACAGGACAAACCAAACTCAGTGTCTCTGCCCACCGTCCCCCATCTAACAGGAAGACAGCAGTGTGGTCTCATCATCCAAGCCAGGCCAACTGGGATTTTATGCCAGGATTGTGCCACCTGAAGCTGTGGGAAAGATGCTCTCCCCTTCCTCTGATTGCCAGCGTGGGAAGTTGCCAACCCAGAGAAGTTTGCAGTCCTGGTTCCAGCCTTGTGGAGCCAGAGCTCACTGATAAAAATGACACCAACACATCTGAGTTTCTCCAAGTGGGCAAGGTGAATATGAGTTGCATTTACTGCCTGATATTCCAGGGATGTCCTCCAGGCAGTGGTTGTAAAATTATAGTGGATATACTCAAGAGTTCTCTGAGTGTTTGTTTAACAAGGCAGATTCTTGCTTCCCTGGTGGCTCAGATGGTAAGGAATCTGCCTGCAGTGGAGGAGACCTGGGTTCGATCCCTGGGTTGGGAAGATCCCTTGGAGAAGGGAATGGCTACGCACTCCAGTGTTCTCCCTGGAGAATTCCATGGACCTATGAGCCTGGCAGGCTACAGTCCATGGGGTCACAAAGAGTCGGACACAACTGGGGGACTCACAGTTTTCAGTTCACCCCAGACTGAACCAGCTGGCTGGGGAATTTAGGAAGCTGTGTTTCAGACAAACCGTCCAGGTGATTCTAATACTCCTGTGTGCTATTGAATTGATGAGTGCCTATTCTTCCATCTGGGATGTGAGGATGTTGGTTTACTTTAGGTGCAAGTTATGTTTAAGTTTATTGCCGTTAATAAGTTAGGTTTATGGCAGTTTGGTTTAGAAGGATGCTTCATCAGGGTCAAATACAGGCTCATATTTTATTATGGCAAATTATTTATTTAAAAAAAAAAAAACCTTTGCTTTCCTAAAGATGTGATTTGGGGGGAATGTTGGTGGAAGGGGTTGTTGTTGTAGTCAGTGAAATCAGCTCTTCTGTAGCCATACCCCTGCCAGCCCATGTGCTCCAGAGCTGCTCTGGTGGTCTTCTTCTTGGCTTCCTTCCTGCACTTCTCTTTTTACAGCCAGCTCTAAGCCAAAATGATTGGAGGGGAGCAGGCAGTGGTATCCATAAAAGTTCTTTAAAAATTTTATTTATTTATTATTATTTGGTTGCTCTGGGTCTTCATTGCTATGTGCAGATTTTCTCTAGTTGCGGAGGGTGGGGCTATTTTTTGTTGCAGTGCATGGACTTCTTATAGTGGTGGCTTCTCTTGTTGTGGAGCAGAGGTTCTAGGCAGGCAGGCTTCGGTAGTTGTAGCTCATGGACTCAGTAGTTGTGGCACATGGGCTTGGTTGCTCCAGGACGTGTGGAATCTTCCTGGACCAGGGATTGAGCCCACGTCCTCTGCATTGGCATGCGGGTTCTTATCCACTGTTCCAGCATATCAGTTTGAAGAGTGAGTCCATACAGTTCTATTTTGGTTTTTCTTGGTCATGGATAGAGATTTTCCCTCTACCTCAATTATTTTCCACTTAATTGTCTCTTGATGCAAGATAAGCAATGGAAAGGAGCCCCGAGGATGGAAACTGGGACTTTTCCCAGGTGTTTGTTCTTAGGGCTCTTTCTCTGTATTTCTTGCTACTAGATTTTTCTGTTTTTGAAACGCAAAGGGTGAGACCCTGAGAAAAGGCCTGGGTAGAATTTTTTGTTAATTATAATATACTTGCTAATATCCCTCTTAATGTGAGTTGATCTGTGTGGGGTTTTTCTGGACCCAGTTATGCTTTCACTAGCCCTCTTTCTCCAGGAGGGAACAAATGTCCTTGTCTGTTCCTTCCAGCTAAATGGTGGCCTGACATAGGGTGTGATTTTGGTAGTTATAGTACTAATTCTGGGCTTCCCAAGTGGCTCAGTGGTAAAGAACCCACCTGCCAATATACAGGAGATGCTGGAGATGCAGGTTTGGTCCCGGAGTGGGGAAGATCCCCTGGAGCAGGAATTGGCAACCCACTCTAGTATTCTTGCCAGGAGAATCCCATGGACAGAGGAGCCTGGTGGGTTACAGAATAGGACAAAGAGTTTCTTGCAAAGAGTTGGACACGATTGAGCAACTGAACATGCAGGCAGTAATAATTGTGGTTGGTGGTGCTATTATTGATGATGATATAGCAAAAACTACATGTCAAGTAGTATTGAGGGTTTTGTTGCATTAGCTCATTCAATTTTTACACAACCCTAAACAGGCAGTGTTGGTTGTAATCCGCATTTGATGGATGAAGATACTGGATCATAGAGAGATTAAGTAACTGGTTTAAGTTAGTGAGTGGCAGAGTCAGCATTTGAGATGATGCCACCTGTCACCTGATTCCACGCTGTCAATCCCACTATGATATTTGACCCTTTTACCAACTTAGCAGGTCACAGCACCTGAGCAGAAGAAGCTGGTCTTTCAAGGGGAGAAAGGTAGAATTTGAAGGAAGACTAGGTCTATCTGTCTGGCAGTTGGCAGTCTGGACAAGGATGAGGGGGAGAGAAAGTACAAAAGTTTGTGGAGCAAATGATGTTTCTTAGACTCCAAGTGCGTAAAGGCCAGAAAGGTGGCTGGAGCATCCCTCTGAATGAGAGTCCATGGATGCCAACAGGCCCTACTTGTGTGGCTCTGCGGTCTTCAGATCTAAACTTCACATTCTAAACTTCAGATATCGAAACTTTCACCGCAAGTTCAGTATGTACCAAAAGACAATTTCAAGCATATTATAAAAATTTACATTGAAAAATAAACCTTCTTACATGATGCTCTTAAGTGTGCTGCTGCTGCTAAGTCGCTTCAGTCGTGTCCGACTCTGTGCGACCCCATAGACGGCAGCCCACCAGGCTCCCCCGTCTCTGGGATTCTCCAGGCAAGAACGCTGGAGTGGGTTGCCATTTCCTTCTCCAGTGCATGAAAGTGAGAAGTGAAAGTGAAGTCGCTCAGTCGTGTCTGACTCTTTAAGTGTAGTAGATGAATGAATCTAACATTTTCATACCAGCCACCATTCATTAAAACAGAAACAAACAGATTTTTTAATTGGAAACTTATCTGTCCCCCTTAACCTTGAATTGTTTGTTATCCTATTCTCTCCTCCAGCATTTATTCAAATTTAATACATGTTCATGTTGCAGAGTCTTTTGTTGATTTTCATGTCATAGTTATAAAAATGTGTAAAAACTTTAAAAATGTCTTGTACCTGTAAGAATTACTCAATCTAGAAGTAGTTGATTAAACATTTCAATAGTTAGTAGAACAGAATTGATGAAAATAGCATGATTATACTACAAATTCTGATGTATGATAAATAAAAATAAAAAGTAAAAATGTATCTCTTTTAAAACATCTCTTACAAGTTATTCATTTTTCAGTAGCTGATAAAAGATTAGTCATCACTTATTTTCTTTTTTTTCTCTCCTTCCTTCCTTTCTTCCTCTCTCTTTCTTTTTAACATACGCAGGGGCTAAAAGAACTTGTTCCCAGAAATGAAAATGGGAGGAGTATTATGTCAAAGGCAGCCAATCCTTTGGACACTTTCTGAAGTTACATGGCAAAACTCACACAATGATCTGTCATCAAAAATTAGGTTTAATAATTGACTGAAGACTCAAAGCTTGGATCCTCATGTTTTGTTTGAAGCAATTTGACTTGAACAATTGTTTGCTTTCTTGTCTGTAGACGCCACTGTTTCTGACATGATTCTTTTCACTCCGACCAGCTTATATCAAGTGGCTCTCCTCTCTGGTGCCCTGAAAGTTTTGTATCCCTGGTGAGATGTCCCAGAATTGTCCTTACTTGAGCAAGTGAGGAAAAGGCCATTTATGAAAGAAATGGTGACATTTCCAGCCATGTCATTTTTGGGACAGAGGATTCAAAGCAGTTGAAGATGGAGAAATTGATTTCTTTCCTTTAGAACAGTTTTCATGTACCCTGAAGGGTGAACATAGCCCAGTTTGAAGACTATTGTTGTAGGATGTAGTATGTCAGTGAGGTTTAAATTTATTCGCTCAGCTCTGCGTGTTCAAGAATTCAGTTTTAGCTTCTAAAAGTGTCATTTGGGTGCTTGTATACATTTAGACTTACATGGGAGACTGGTTTTTACACCAAAATGCTGTTTCCAGCATGAAAATCAACTGGAGAATCCAGTTTAAGTTTAGATTGAGAAGATGATTTGCGGGGTCCCTTACATGACCTTCAGGAGGAGGGCTGGCAGAAGACTGGGCTGGCCAGTGGGGGCGGGCGGGTTGGTGATGTGGCCACCATATCATCGTTCCTTTCCCTGAAACCCTTAGTTTGATATGAGTCAGTTACTGGGCCTAGCTCTAGTTTGTTAGTTAGGAATAATTAAGATATATACATTTACCTTAGGCATTTTAACTGAAAACATAAATATGCCCTATTCTCCAATATCCTGAGGAATGATCATTAAAAAAAAATGAGTGTGTATATATATATATCTCCACTGATTGGGGTTCTGAGTGGTTTTTCTGTGTGGTTTTTCTTGTGTTAACCACACACTAATACATCATTCGTTTAAAAAATGAAGCAAGAATTTGAAGTTCTGTAATCTGAGGTTAGAATCTTTGCAGATTAAAATTATTCTTATCCTTCTAGTCTCAAATTCTCTTCCCAGAGTTGTTGGAAAGTGAAAGTGAAAGTCACTCAGTTGTGTCCGACTCTTTGAAATCCTATGGACTATACAGCCCTTGGAATTCTCCAGGCCTGAATACTGGAGTGGGTAGCCTTTCCCTTCTCCAGGGGATCTTCCCAACCCAGGGGTCGAACCCAGGTATCCTGCACTGCAGGCAAATTCTTTACCAGCTGAGCCAAAGTTGTTGGGGCCAATATTAATTTAGATGCTCCCCTTCACTGAGTATTTGCAAAAGCATTTGCTTTGGTTTTTTAAAAATAATACTTTCCCCCCTCATTTCATTCTTTAAAGGTAGTACTGTTTACTTTCATTTCATTATGATTACAAATGCAAATAGTTAACCACCCCCCGAAAAACACAACAAAACCAAACTGGATTTGGGAATAAACAAAATGCTTCTGGTAAGTATATTGTTATGCAAGAGGTATTCAGTAGCTTTAAGCATCTGCTGTATGGAGGTCATCACCTGTGTATATTAAAGAGGGAAAGTAGGCGCCCTTGTCAGAGTTTTGCCCAATAAATAAGAATCTCTCTCTCATTGATTTTCTTTCCTGTTGCATGTGATGTTGTCTGTTGTAATGTTCTATGAACATGTTTTATTCCTATCACCCATCTTTGGTGTTCAATAATTTATAAAAGAGTTTTAAGGAAGGACAGTTGCTTGAATGTGGGACTGGTTTTGTAAGTGTACTAGCAGCTTTACTCTGTCAGAGTGGTAACAGAACTTGTAACAACTTGTATTCATTTATATTCAGCCAGGCTATGAATTTTCTTAAATAGAAAACAGAGGTCTTTAAAAAATTGTGAACTAAGAATTTTTTTCCAAAGGTGAAATGAAAGCAATACTGTACAGGAAATTAAATTTTGGGGTAAGTAAGTGAAATTGGTCTGATTGAAATCATTAATGTCTCCTTAATGAGGAGTTGTATGAAAAATGTGAGGCAGAGAGTGTGATGCTAGTTAAAAATCATATGATGTGAAATTTATTCGGTTTGAAAAAGCAGTGTTTGGAATTGAATAGAGAAGAAAAGGAAAATTTTTATAAGAAAGATATTGTCATTTTCAAGGATATTGAAAGCTACTGGACTGTTACAATTGATTTGCTTTTGTTTAGAGAGAAATACTTGATTCAAAGATTTGTGATAACAGTTTTTAAAAGTTCATGTAAATTAGTTATTTAATATTCTAGAGACATTTTCCTTGCTAGAAGTGTTGTGAATGTCTGTATTTGCCTGTTGTAAATTTAAAAAATATATACTATCTGTTTCCTGCCTTTGAGAAGTTAGGAAAGCATCTAATGTAGTTCTGAAAACTTAGTTACACATTCAGGCTCCAGTTTGTTTCCTGTGTTCTAGATCTGTGAGATAAGAGTGTTTAAAAGTTCAAGTAATTTGACCAGCTTCATTGAGAATGCCCCAGTGAATACTGACATTAATATTTGGAGTTGAATATTCAATCACAGGTGAGGGATAAAACCTGTTCTAAGACTGAGGCAAGAAAATGAGCAGTATTCTATATGTATAGGCAAAATGTTGATGCAAAGCATAGAAGCTGACCTAGTGGGTGTTCAGTATTTGTTGAGTGTTAGGGATGAGTTGAGACAAACTGGCATTGGTGGACTTCAGGAGTATGGATGAAGATTCTGATTTAGTGTGTTCAAGGCACCTAAAACCATGCCCAGTATATGGCACTCCTCTGTCCTTTGTTGTGAATGAGGTATGTGCAAGGACAAGGACTGCAACCTCTTTGTGGATATGAGTGTAAGAGCCTCTAATTATTTTGGAAGAAGAAATAACCAAAATGAGAGCCTCCTGTCTCTTTTTCCTTGATGAACCTGTTTTCTACAGATTTATACTTAGTGTTGAGAATTGAGGGCTTTTTTGTTTGAAGTTACATTTAAAACTTCTCTGAGATTCATGCATGGAGTTAAAGTATAAAAATGTGACCATAAAGCAAGGACTTCCTTCTGTGTTCTGACCTCTGGTGGTGAAGAATAAACACCCATTTCTCATAATAAAAAGTCAGACTCTCAGATTTTCTCCAGTACTTTCTGGATATCTAATGCAAAGAATATCCTTATTAGAAAAAGCGTTTTAGTGTGTGTTTTTCAATTTTCATTTTAAAAAAACCTTTATTTTTCAGCACTGGCTTTTTAATAAACCTATAGTAACATTTAGGATGTAGTGTTATGAGGCTCGTGACTAAAACTGGTTTGTCTTTGGGATCTTGCCAGGGGAGAAAAGATTCTATGTGATTTTTTTTTTTTTAAACTAAATACTGCAGTCTTGAATTTGACTTCTTAAACTTTCTATTAAAATTATTTTTCAAGTAAATTAAGGCTTATTTGGATAACAAATTGCAGTATTGCCCAGTGTATACATTAATATATCACTTGTGAAGAGTGCCACGGTAGAGTGTTTGGGGGCCTTAAAAACAGCAGTTGATCAGAAAGTCAAAGTTTATCCTTAATGTTGTACCAGTTATTGACCTTCTAGGTTCTGTTCTCATCCCCTTCACTCTCAAAATCTCTATTTGTTCCCCTTTTAACACCCATAAAAACTCCTCAGGGAGATGTCTTACCAACTAGAGTCTTAGCTGGTAGTGGTGCCAGAGGTAATGAGGTGGTTGTAATGATAAAGGTTACTGTCTCTCATGTGAGTGATGCCAGCCATAATTAAAAATAAATAAAAATTTTGGTGGCTTAGGAAATTAAAAGGATAATTTTTTAAAAGGTGGCGCTTGCTACCTGGTATCTGCACTCTACCTTGGATCTACTGGGTGGCCTTCTGCGACTTTCTTAACCTTATTTTTTCTGCATTAAATAGGATTAAGAATGCTGCCTTTTCTAGAGTGTTGTAAGAAGGCTCTGATATGACTGTAAAGTTCTTCGCAAACAAGCCTCCAAGTAATAAAGAAAAATCTTAAAACGTCTTTGTTTCTGTTGCTTACTATCCTCCCCCAATAAACTTCTGAGAATTGATCAGAGTTCTATAAAATGAAAGTGGTTACACTGTGTCAGGAAAAAAGCATGAGAAATAAGTAATCCATAAACTTTACAGTCATAATGGTACCCGGGTGGGTGGATCTGATGACTTGGCAATTGAGAAAGGGAAGCAGGTGTAATTGTTGATTTTATCAGAGCAGTTGTGTGTGTGTGTGTATGGGCACATACGGGGATGGGGATTGCGTATAGACATAACAATCAACATTAATTTCAAGAGGTTATAAAAATCTACTCTATATAAATCTCAGGCAGTATTACTGTCTTCATAGGGTATGTTATTAATGCTCAATAAAACATGATATCAAATTCTGTTAACATAGAGCTTGTAATAAATATGTGGTTTGTTTCCTTTCATAGAATTTGTATTTGGGGGCCTCCAGGTAAATAGTTTGTATATATTATCACTGGGAGTTTATGAAAAGTTGATTTTAGTATAATTAACTCTGTGTTGAATCCTGAACTCAGAAACGGTGCCATCTTGGTCACTAAGCAAGTTGTTTTCCGATTCTGGAATTTCAGCACTTTTTAGCTTTGAAGGTTGCTTTGGGTTTGTTTTTGAATTGAAAATGTCACAGGGAAGGATGGTTGCTAAATTCATGACCAATCAGGAGAATTTATAGGGCTCAGAATGTTTGGTAAATTCCTTTAATTAGAACATATTTCCTCTGGACTTTTCCCAAGGAATGCAGTTCCAAGTAATAATTTACCGAAAGGGAATTGAAAAAGGAAAATATCACCTTTGGGGCAGGAGGCTGAGCGGGGTGGTTGAGTAGAGTACTTTAAAAGCAGCCTTTCCTTTGTAGAATACTTTAAAGAGTTGCATAGGCTGTAAGAAGAAGCTCATACAATTATCAAGTATGGGAGTACCTTAGAAGTTAGACCAGGTATGGGATTATTGTTGGGGGGCCCAAGAATAAATTCAAGAATTGAAAGTGTTGTACTTTACCTTCATGTCTGCTGGCTGCAAAGAACATTTGGAAGTTTTAGCCAAGATGTTGGTTTATGTTTCTTTACCTGTTAAATTTTCATAGTACATTTTTTCCTCAATAGAATCAGTCATTTAAAGAAGATTTAAATATATTAAACAAGCTTTAACATATTAAAGAAATCCACACACACATATATATATATACATATATGTATGATTTCTTTATATCTAGTACATATATATCAATATCGGTATAGATATAGATACACACCAGTGGCACTAAGGAAGAAATCTAAATGGAGGAAAAAGCTGAGTTATATATTGCATTGACCAAAAAGTTTGTTCGATGACCAAAAAGGTTTTTCTGTAAGATGGTTAAAGGGAAAAACCCAAATGAACTTTTTGGCCAACTCAATAGGAACACACAGACTAGAAAGCCATGGTTAAATACTTATCTCTGATTTAGGAAGGGCTGCATATCTAGGTTCTTTTTTTCCTCTTTCCTCCACTTAGGTGTCTCCTTATTATTTATAAGCCACCTCCCTCATAAAGTGCTTTGAGCATTTAGGGCAAATAAGAGGAGTGAGACTTGAAACAGTTTGCAATTCATTGTCAGCCCTATATATATAACATTATGGGATTGGAAATGTTGTCTAAAGTGGAATTGTGAGTTTTCACATTGTAGGTGAGATTTCAGTGCATGCTTCATGCACCCATAACTCAAAGTGGTTTGGAGTTTGTGATATTGGGAGCAAGGACTCAGTTTACAGGTTCCTGTCGCTCTCTGGTAATTTGTGTTGGGATCAGCATTCAGCTATATGAAATCCTTGGGGTTGGTGAGGGCAGACGGGGTAGAAATTCCCTAATGTGACCATATTGACAATGTTCTGGAACCAGATTTCCTACCTATGTATGCTAAGAAAGGAGACAAAGATCACAGTGGAAAGATCACTGGGCATCTTTGGGCGGCGAGGTTGGGAGAAGTATCATCAGGTTGACGTTTGAGGGTCTGGGTAGTTAATGGCGTTAACGTTCTTCTCAAACCAGCCACGGTGAATGCTACAATCTTGGCTGTGCATTGTAGTGGTTACAAGCATGTCCTGTGGAATCAGACTGTTGGGGTTCAAATCTCAGGTGTTGTTCTGCCAATCACCTGTGTGACCTCTGTTCGTTTAACTGTACTTTCCTTTCCTCATCTTCAAAGTGGGGGTTATAAAATATTTATAGAGTCAGAGTGCAGATTCAACAATATATGTGAAATATTTTTGTAATATAGGCTTAGAACAATTCCTGGCACAGTGTCACACATGTGTTAGCTATTATTGTTATTACTATTATCATTACTCTTTAAGAGTTGGTCGTTGCTGCTATAAACCATGTTTTTAACGTGGTAACAGAAATGGTGTTTCTTTGTAGAGAAAGCAAAGCCTGTTGTCAATTTTATCTTTCAGTCCAGTGTTTGGATCCACACACATTATAACTTGTTGCCTTTTCTCTTTTGGGAAGTTCCCAAGGAGGCTCTCATAATTTATTGGTGATTTGAGTGATTTATGCCTTGTCCAAGGAAGGCTGTATTTGTAACACCTTGTTTAATTTTATCATTTTTGTTAATGTCTTTGAGTAAAATGAGTGTGTTGGTCAGTCCGAACAGATTGAGATTCCCAACAAAGAATACCGTTCATGAGTAACTTTCAAAGACATTCACGTGAATAGTTTTCTCCTTTGCAGCTCTTTGCTGCCCTTTAATCACCCTGCTGCCCAGAATTCCCAGGAAAGAGTATACCTGAGACAGAGGATGACTTCTTTTTATTTAAAAAAAAAATTTAAATATAGTTAATTTACAGTGGTGCGTTAGTTTCAGGTATATGGCACAGTGATTCATCATATATATTTATGTATATTCTTTTTCAGATTCTTTTCCATATAGGTTATTGCAAGATATTGACTATCACTCCCAGTAGGTCCTTATTGTTCATCTCTTTTACAAATAGTAGTCTGTATCTGTTAATTCTAAACTTCTAATTTATCCTCTCCTATCTTTTCTCTTTGGTAACCATAAGTTTATTTTCTATGTCTGTGACTCTTATTTCTGTTTTGTAAATAAGTTCATTTGTGTCATTTTTTAAAATTTCACATATAAGTGACAGGATATTTGTCCTTCTCTGTCTGACTTACTTCCTTAAGTATGACCATCTCTAGGTCCCATCCAGGTTGCTGCAAATGGTATTATTTCATTCTTTTTTTTAAGGCTGAGTAACATTCCATTGTGTGTGTGTGTATCCATTCTTTATCCATTCATATGTTGGTGGGTGGACATTTAGATTGTTTCCATGTCTTGGCTAGGGTAAACAGTATTGCCATGAATATTGGGGTCCATGTTTCTTTTCGAGTTAAAGAGTTTTTGTCTTTTCCAGGTGTATGTCCAGGAGTGGGATTGCAGGACCATATGGCAACTCTATTCTTAGTTTTTTAAAGAATATCCATACTGTTTTCCATAGTGGCTGTACCGATTTACATTTTCAGCGACAGTGTAGGAGGGTTCCCTTTTTACGGGGTGGCCTCTTTTGGCTCTTACTCTTATAAGGACCATTCCAAATGGATGTTAGGGCAATTTCACATAATTAGGGCAAGCATAGTTTACCTCTGGTGTTTCCAACAATTAATTATTACAATGAAAATTCATTTACTATAAGCACACCAATGGGATGTAAAATCTAATCTGCATTTAGCACTTGCCCTGGATGACTTACACTTTTTTCATTTCCTATTTTTCAAGCATCAAATGCTGACTGCTTTCCAGAAAAACAAAAACAGCTTCCTTGGGGAGAAGGAACTTCTTGGCTAATCTAGGACTGCACCAATTAGATACCTTGAGAGTCATCATAAATGAATGTTGTAGGACTAAAGGAGAAGGACGACAGAAGAAACTGATGCCTTTTCATGTTCCTGTTAGAAACGCTTGCCGTGCAGTTTGGTAGTCACTAACACCTGGTGTTTGTCGAGCCCCTGAAATGTGTCTCAGGCTGAAAACTTGCTTTTAAATTTTATTGAATTTTAATTAAATTACAATTTAAATCAGATTTGATTCAAATTATTAGAAAACTGTAAGTATGTTTGAAACAACTTGGGTATGTGAATCTACTTTTTTTAAAAATTCAAATTATTTATTTATTTTACTTTACAACATTGTATTGGTTTTGCCATACATTGACTTGAACTGGAGCCTATTATACAGAGTGAAGTAAGCCAGAAAGAAAAACACCAATACAGTATACTAATGCATATATACGGAATTTAGAAAGATGGTAGCAATAACCCTGTATGCGAGACAGCAAGAGAGAGACAGATGTATTGAACAGTCTTTCGGACTCTGTGCGAGAGGGCGAGGGCGGGATGATATGGGAGAATGGCATTGAAACATGTAAATTATCACATGTGAAACGAATCACCAGTCCTGGTTAGATGCATGATTCAGGATGCTGGGGGCTGGTGCACTGAATCTACTTTTTCAGCTGTAAATTTTTTGAAACCTAGGTGCTTGTCAAATAATGACAGTGAACATTTAGCATCTAAATTGAGATGTGCTGTAAGTGTAAAATATAGACTAGATTCTATAGACTTAGTATGAATGAAAGGATGTAAAATGCTGCAATAATTTTTAATATTAATTTCAAAAATATCTTTACTTTAAAAAGAAATGTGGCTACTAGAGAATGTTAAATTGCATGTGTTGTTCATGTTCTTTTTCTGTTGGGCAACGCTGTATTAGGTTGCTCCCCCCTATCTGTGTCTTTGGAAACTTCTTAACATACTCAGATGTTCCTGTGTTTTGGGAGATCATGTTCTGGAAGAGTTCATGAGAAATAAAAATCATCTGGCAATAAAACGATGAGGTTAATGTTTATTGAATATGAAAAACAATCTCAACCCTGAACCCTTTTATGATTTCAAATGAGTGTTTTACAAGTAGATTTGCTGCTGCGGTTGATTTAAATCTAATAGGGTTAAAGAAGCATGACTAAAATATGAGGTCGTTAAATAAGATTTTAGGTATAAGTAATATATTCCTGTTGTATATTCCTGCTTTTGGCCACAAAGATATATATAACAAAGTACACCCTCCCAACCATTTCCAATTTACAGTGAAATATTGTCAACCACATGTATGTACACCGTGCAGCAAATCTCCAGAACCTGCCCCCCATTCCTGCGTGACCGAAGTTCTACACTCACCTAACAACTTCCCCCCTTCCCCCTCCCCCAACCCATGGCAACCACAGTTCAACTTTCTGTTTCCCTGAGCAGAGTTCACTACTCACGTAAGTACCTCATGTAAGTGTAATCATGGAGTATTTGTCTTCCTATGATTACCTTATTTCACTTAGCATAGGGTGCTGGAGCTTCATCCATGTTGTGGCATATGACAGGGTTTCTTTCGGTTTCTTAAGGCTGAATTCTCTTCTAATGTGTGAATATACTGTGTTTTCTTTATCCATTCACCATCCATGGGCATTCATGTTGCTCTGTGTGCTTAGTCACTCAGTCGTGTCCGACTCTTCGGGATCCCATGGACTGTAACCCACCAGGCTCCTCTGTCCATGGGGATTTTCCAGGCAAGAATACTGGCGTGGGGAATACATGTAAATCCATGGCTGATTCATGTCAATGTATGACAAAAACCACTACAATATGGTAAAGTAATTAGCCTCCAACTAATAAAAATAAATGAAAAAACAAACAAAAAAAACCCCCCAAAAAACAAGAATACTGGAGTGGGTTGCCATGCCCTTCTCCAGGGAATCTTCCTAACCCAGGGATCAAACCCAGGTCTCCCACATTGCAGGTGAATTCTTTACCATCTGAGCCATCAGGGAAGCCCTACTTAGTTATTATGAGTAATGCTAAGTCACACAGTTATGCAAATATCTCTTCAAGATCCTGTTTTCAGTTCTTTTAGATATATACCCAAAGTGGGATACTAGCATACAGAAGTTCTATTTTAATTTTTTGAGGAACACCTATACTGTTTTCTATAGTAGCTGAACCAATTTATATTTCCATCAATAGTGTATACAAGGGTTCCGATTTCTCCTCAACTTCATCAATATTTATTACTTTCTTTGTTTCTGATAGTGACCATTCTGACAGGTATAAGATTATGTCTCATTGTGATTTTGACTTACATTTCTCTGATGATTAGTGATGTTGAGCATCTTGTCATATGTTTCTTGGCCATTTATATATCTTTTTTGAAAAATGTCTATTAAAATCCTTTATCCATTTTTAAATTGGGGTATTTGTTATTGAGCTGTTGGAGTTCTTTGTATATTCTAGATATTAACTCCTTATCACATATATGGTTTGCAAATATTTTTTCCCATTTCATAGATTGCCTTTTCACTCTTTTGATTGTTTCCTTTGTTGTGCAGAAGTTTTAAAATTTGATACAGTGCATTTGTGTCTTTTTCTCTTGTGTTGCCTGTGCTTTTTTGGTGTCATATTTAAGAAATCCTTGTCAAATTCAGTATCATGAGGCTTCGCCCCTGCCCATGTTTTCTTTTAGAAGTTTTATACTTTCAGGTATTACATTTAGGTCTTTAATTCATTTTGAGTTAATTTTCGTGTAGGATGTAAGTTAAGGGTCCAACTTCTTTCTTTTGCATATGAATATCTAGTTTTCCCAACACCATTTGTTACAGAGTCTTTTTCTCATTGAATAGTCTTTGCTCCTTGTCAAAGATTATTTGACCATGTACCCATTCCATTGGCCTGTATGTCTGTCATTATGCCAGTACCATACTGTTTTGATTAATCTCGCTAGAGTAATTTTTTAAAAACATTGAGTTTTTTTCATGTTTTTAAGGATCTCAGTAGGCCTGTTTAGAAAACTCTATTGATAATACCTTCTCTAATTCTTTATAATTTATAACTTGCTGCATTTTTTGTATCCAGTATCTCCTTCCCAGAAGAATAAGGGAATTTGAACTTTCTCTTTTTCCCTTTTACCTCAAGCATGTTTGGAACCATGTGGGTATGTGAATCTACTTATTCCAAAGGGATGGCAGATGGTGTGAATTTAGTTAGGAATGCTTGCCTTCTCAGGTATTCCTGATCTTCAGATGGAGGTGGGAAGACAGGGAGGACGGTTGGGATAGTTTAATAGGCTGTATGGTAGAAATGTGGTAAAAAAAAGATTAAGACTTTGGAGCTAGATTGCCCAGGTTTGAATTTTAGTTGTAAATTTTGGGCAAGTAATTGTTTTTTGTGTATTTGTTTTAGTTTCCTCATCTATAAAATGAAGTTAATGTCAGAAGCTCTGAACAGGAATGTTCAGAAATTCTCACAGGAACATTCAGAGTGCAAAGTGAATTAAATATAGTGCCTGGCACATACTAAGTGCTGTATAAGTGTGTGTTTTATTACTCTGAATGTTAAAAACTAGAACACTTGCTAAATTCTTGGGTTCGGAGGTGACCAGCCTTTCTAGTTCCACCAGAAATAATGAACAAATCGGGCACACATTATTTCTGTCATTGAGAACTCTTAACACCCAGATGGTATAGCAGGAGATTATACAGTCTTAGATCAGGAGGTTTCCAAATCTTTTAATGACTATATGAACATTACATTTATATTAAGGGATATTACAAATGTTGCTGTGTAGTTTATCATTTGTCTTTGGGCTTGTAATTAGTTTTTTTAATGTATGTGTAAAACCTAGGGTAAGATGAAGATTAATGTATTTGAACAGCATAAACCATGGTGACGCTTTGATATTGGAGTGCTTATAATATGCCATGTCTGTCAAATAAATTTTGCAACTTAGACTTTATTTTCACACTGCAATAAATCATCTGAAGTATCTTAAGTTTTAAAACTTAATGGTAGTGCTTTTAAATTTCATTTTCTTGGTGTTTTAATTACATTGAACTTTTATAGCTTGTATTGCTTTATTTGAATTATTCCAAAATTTGAAAAGTAAACAGATGAAAGTTCACATTGGAACCAAGGACTTGTTTGCAAGCAATATATATATATATATATGTATATATATATATATATCTCAAGGCGCAGGACTCCTTCACTCTCCCTCATTCCATTTTTGTTTTTTAAAGCTGTAAGTGAATGAAAAGTCTTAAGTGTTTGTTTATTAAGAAAATCTTGGACTAGAGCTTATAATTCAAGATGTTCATGAATGGCGAGATGATCATCTCTCGGGAAGTAAAAGCATTCTTTGAATAAGAAAGTGCATCTAAGATTTCTTGTACAAAAGGAACGCTACACATATCTTTCTCTACATTTTACATTTCTCTGGTGTATTAAAAATCACCCCACCCCTTCCATCAGACAGATGGAATATTTTCACTTTTGTAGTATACATCTCTGGCATCAAGGAAGACACACCTGTATATAACACCAGTCCCCTGTAGTTATAGTTATGTAGTTGCTAAGTCATGTCCGATTCTTTGCAACCCCATGGACTATAGCCCTCCAGGTTCCTCTGTCCATGGGATTTCCCAGGCAAGAAGACTGGAGTGGGTTGCCATTGCCTTCTCCAAATCCTCTATGGTAGTAAACATTGATTGAATTGTAGCAGTTTCTTGCCCAGCTGTAATAACACTGGATACTTGTCTGTTTTTTCAAGCCATTTTGGAATGTGTAACATTTTATAATATCTGCCATTAACTGAAAGGTAAGTGTCCATGAATGCTTATGTTGAATACCTCCTATGTGGCCTTAAATAATTGGCTACTTAATGGCTTCCCATTGATAGCTTGACAGTGGGCAGTGCAGACACCTAGGTTTCATGCTCCTGGATGTTTGTGTGGCTGAGAAACCCTGGTCATAAGTGAAAAACCAGATGGTTGTTCTTCACTTGGGCTGCCGATCTTAGATGCTCTACAAAGCTGCTCCTGTCTATAAATGTAGCACTTATATTTTCTGCACAGTATGTGCCTGTTGGCACTGTTTTTGTTTTTCTAGTTAAACAGCCACTACCTACAGGAGGAGTCACATACCGGAGCCGAGAAGGAATAGCCTTGGCTATCGTATGCAATAATTTTGTAATTTAAAAAATTGCACATGGTAGATTTTATTAAAACAGTTCTGTATACAAAAGATCACCCTTCAGGAGTACTCATCAGCATTCAAGAATGAATTTAAATTGGAGGGACTCTGATTAAAGTGTTGTGTAACCAGGAAGTAGGGTCTCTCTGCCTCGCCAATGATTTTACCCTCTCCTTTATTCAACTTTTTCTTCTAGGTCAATTATGGCTCATTAGACTGATAACGAAAGAACCATAGGGATATAGCATATTAAATTTAGCACCTAGCTTAGCATAGTGGTTGGATGGCATCACTGACTCAATGGACATGAGTTTGAGCAAGCTCTGGGAGATGGTGAAGGACAAGGAAGTGTGTGCTGCAGTCCAAGCGGTCACAAAGAGCGAGAGATGACTGAACACAACAACAGTAGTGGTTTTTATGAAATTCTCACCTTAAGGGGGTTGAGGGAAAAATTTGGATAAACACAGCGTATTCTTTCTGCCTAAATGATAGTCATCAAAATCTAGAGTCAGAAACAACTTCTTTGTGATAACGTGCTTACTTCTTTTATCTTTACATGTGCCCCTGAAACTTGGGACACTTGCTCAGGCCCAAGGACATGGTGTAAAGAAGTATGAGCTCTGTCTCAGTTGTAGGATAAATATTACAAAGGCATTGTCTACTTCCTGTTCTGGTATCCATTTATCCACTGCTGTCCAGTTGAAAAACAAACAAGAATGCCCGTAGTATTGCTTTTTGCATGACTGAATTAATGACAAAGCATAGCTTTCTCTCTCTTTGATTTTTCTAATGGATTGATTGGCTTTTTGCCTGCTTGACTACATTAAGGAAAAAAAATCCCCTTTTAAGAATTGCAGTCAGAAATATACCTGTGATGGACTTTTAAAAGCTTTTTTATATTTAATAAGTGCAGGAGGTCTTTGTCAGTTTGAGGCGTTCTCCCCTGGACTGCTACAATCTCCTGTTTAGTAATAGAATCACATAGCCCTGTCTGCCTCTCGATGGATTCAAAGACAACCTCATTGGGCCAAATTTCTGCCTCGCATGGATATTTCTAGCTGAGTTATGTCTGGATTGGCATCCTCCCACTTCTGTCTGTTTTTAACATTTGCCAGTATCGAACAGGTTTTGAACACGTGGTGGTGTCTTTGGGATGTGGAGCAGGTGGGGGTTGAGAGGATCAGCTCCTCAGGTCTCTTGGATGTTCCTTAATTGTGGGGAACGTCTCCTCCCAGACCTTGCCCCTTCAGCACCTGTCCCATAGTACCTATTGGCACCTTAAATGTGTTCCTTGCAGTGTCTGTTTCTGCCGAGCGAATGCAGTTTTCTCTCAGTAACTCTTTTGTCTCTCATTACTTAAATATTTTCTGATTGATTTTTTCGGATGTACATTCCCTTCCTTCCTCTTGATTTCTATTAAAAGTCCATCATGTCTAAAAAAGCATCGCAGGCTCTGGCCTCTTTGGCACCAGAGCTCCCAGGGGTTAGACCTGATGAACTGTTGCTGAGTATCTTTCCTAATGTTTACATGCCTGTGGAAGACTTAGTATTTGCATTTTGGAATGCTCCTTCTTGTTTGTGTAGGTCATGGTTAGTGCTGGCTTTAAACAATTTTTTTTTCTAGTTTTGTGAGTGCTTGTGGGTTTCGTGTGCTTATTGAGAGGGCTCTGCAGAAAGCAGCATATTTTAAATTTTTATTTCAAACTCATTTTCCATGCATCCAGGTAGGACAAGGTTGGGTAAAAATGAAGGGCAGTGTCCCTGAAGCTCAGAACTTTTCATATGATTCTGTCAATTCATAACTAATTTTAAACTTAAAGTTGTTTGGTTGCGTATATATAGGACTGAAGCAGAAACATAGGATCACTCTTTCAGTTGGACCTTTCCCCAACTTTTTTAGCCATGGAAGACTCTAAACAAGGATCTGTAATGAAGATTTTTTTTCCCGTCATTGCCATTGCTGTTTATCTTATTTCCTTTTTAAAAGTTGGAATAATTCCTCTCCAGAGGAGCTTCCAAAAACATGTCTTACAAAATTTCACAAATAAATTTGCTAAATATTTCTCCTTTGAAAAACTAGATTTGTGTAGTAACTTAAATTTTCTGGAAGTAGATATTAGCCACTAAGATGCTATTTTTTTAAGGTCTTGTAGTGATGGAGGACAGAGTTCATGATATAAGTTGAAAAAGTAGGCCCAAATTATATACCATGTGATGCAACTGTGTTAATTTTTCACATTTATGAACACATATCATGTTGGTGTCTTTTTCTAGTTTGTAAATGTTCTCATTGGTTCATCCTGGTTGTTAGGTTTATGAATGATGTAAACTTTTATATAGATTTCTACATTTACTAGGTTTTCCATACTGTGTTTCTACAACAATAACAGCAACAAAAAGCTCTCTAAAGTGCTGCTGGTGAATCTTTTTAAAGGGTCGAGCAGTATTTTCTAGATTATTGCAAAGACTTCATCATATGCTTGAATATTTTAATTTTACAGATTAAATGAAGGCTGTAAGGTTTAATCTTCTGCTTGAAATCATGGCATTTAGGGTCCAATACCAAATCTGTAATTTAATGCAGCTATGAAAACAACTTTGAGATTAATTTAATTTGGTCATTTTTGTGGGATTTGGAATACTGCTGCCTATCACTGTGTTAACAAATAGTGGATGATTTGTAAATATTTTAGTTATTTTGTATAAACTAAAATTGAGCCTTTTTTTAGCTTTACGGTAAATCAGTAGTTTACACAGATTGTTAAAACAGATAAGATTGAGAGGCCTTACTCTGTGAGCGGAGACATCAAGCCATCCTTTTCCTCAAAGATCTTTAAAATTTGTTTTTAACTACTATTTTGTAGTTTTTATATTTTGGAAATGACATGGAATCAACAGTTTCTTAGTCTAATATAAAATGCAGTGACACATTTCATGTCATACTTCCTGTCTTAGAAATTGATTGTAATTAAAATTGCTAGTGAAAGTGAGAAAAAAGAAAAAAGTTTAGGGGAAGATAAATGAGAAGCAAAACTTGCTTCTCAATGAGGAGTCTATAGAATTAGAGTGGCCGCCACCAAGATGAAATCCTAATTAAGTATGTGACAAAGAGTTAAAATAAAGACAAGCAGTGCTTTAAAAAAGATAAAAAGAAAACAAAATGAATACAGAGTTGAAAGGAAAATGTATTTGAAAAAGCAACTGTGCAATGGACAGAGAGGAGAAAACAACGGTTGCTCTGTCATGGTGAAAGCCAACAGCAAAACTAGGCTATTCTTGGATTTTTCTTTTTGAGGGGAAAACAAGAGGTATCAAAGAATATAAGTAGGTTATTAAAATAAATTTGGATATGAAGAAGTATGTTGTAAATGAAAGATATAATCCATAATTCATCTAAAATGTATAAGCAGTTTACAAAAGACTTTCAGATTGTGGCTGACCAAATACCAGTTTATATTCAGTAATTGTTTTTGTGAAGATACTTACCAGGAAACAGAATGTGAAAAAATAAGTGTGATTTTCTGAAGAACATTCTTCAGATTTTGAAAGTTGTTGGATAAATTCCCCTTTATGTCAGCTAGGAACTACACCTTAACCTCTATATCTTGGCCCATTTAAGCTCTGGAAAATTTGACAGGTGAGTTGGGTAGAATATTTCCTAAGGGACTTTGAAGTGCTTTTTCATTGTATAAAAATGAAATGCATATCTCAATTCAAAAGTGTAGTGACTCTTTCTTAATAGTTTTCATATTAAAACATGTATGTTCTCATCTTGGTAATTTTTTATTTACATAATGGCAAATAGGGGTAACAGAAATTCAGTCTTTTTATTGCTTCCTGATCTGATCCTTCTATATCTGTGAAATCAGTATATTGAGGCACTGTTTTTATGCTGGCTTTGTAGTTACTTATCATACTGATCAACCAAATAAAGATATTTCTAAGCAGAGTTAACAAACAGTAACATTGTTTGTTCAACCTTTAACGTATATAGGTTTCCCTTTTTCTAATAAGAAGCATTTAAAAAAATATACATTTAGAGATAGAATGGACTAACTTTTGAGTTTCTCTTGTTTCTCTGTCATGAAGGTGCTGAAAAACTCCTCGGTAGCTGGATAAAAGAGCAGTTGCAGAAAGGAAGTGGAGTCAGAGATATTAATATAAAATCCTCAGTTTGGATAATTAACCTGGGTGATAGAAATTTTATCATCTTCTAGGTTTGACTGTCATTTCCCATGCGTTGGTAATGGTTTTCTATATAAAAATAAAATCATGAAACAGTAGGCATAATTCTAAAATAACCTCGATGTAATATGAATATTTCCATGAGTTGCTTGTTCCAGGCCTTGCAGTGCTTAATACTGTTAAGGGTTAATTGCTCTGTCGTGTCCGACTCTTTGCGGCCCCGTGGACTGTGACTGCCAGGCTCCTATGTCCATGGAATTCTCTAGGCAAGAATACTGGAGTGGGTAGTCATTCCCTTTTCCAGGAGACCTTCCTGACCTAGAGCTGGAACCCGGGTCTCCTGCGTTACAGGCAGATTCTCTACCTTCTGAGCCTGTTAAAGCTGTGTGAATTAAATGAACAAACTTGAGGTTCCTTGTAATGAAACTTCGTAGTTTCTCGGTGGACCATCCTGTTCACATATTCTAATTTGGCTAAAAGAGTTACAGATCTAAGTTTTTAGAACTTAAGATCTCAACATATTTTCAAATTAAATTAAGAATATGATTATTAAAGATACTCTTTTTCCCCAAGGAGAAAAAGTGGTTCCATTAAATTGGTTGTAAAAACAGACAAATCTTCCCCTGTATAATTAAGTTTTCCATCTTATTTTTTTTTTTTTTCTCTGCTAGAGATGGTGGTTTTTCAATCTTGGCTGCACATTTGAATCACCTGAGTTTAAAAAAAGAGCGAGTAAACAAAAATCCCCAAATCTGGGCTGTACATCCAGATTCTAACGTTAGTGATCTCAGGTGGGGACCTAGCATCAGTAATTGTAAAATCAGTAGTTGTAAATGTTCCTTGGTGATTTAATATTTAGCCAGAGTTGATAACCTTGTGCCAGGCACTTATTTGTAATGGATATTTATAGTATGACACTGGCTGTCTGATTTTTCTGGACATCGTGTTTCACTGCACCCTGAACTTTCATGCAGTATGGATTGAAATTCCCTGCATTACCCTTTCCTACAATTTGGACTTTGATATACAGACTGATGAGCACTTTAAACAACCCTATAGCAGGATGCTGTATTAGGCCGGAATGTGGTCTGGAGATTTGTCTGAGTCCTAGTCCCTAGCATCTGTAAATCTTACATTATATGGAAAAGAAGTATTTTGTAAATTTGATTAAGATCTTAAGATGAGGAAAGAAGAGGGAAATTTGACAGACATACTGAGGAGACAGTGTTGAAGATGAAGGCAAGGGTGGGAGTTGGTGGGGCCACAAGCCAGGGAATGCCTGCAACCATCAGAAGCTGGGAGAGGTGAGGAACAGATTCTCCCGTGGAGTCTCCGGAGAGAGTGCAACCTGACTGGTGTCTAATTTATTCTCAGAGAGACTGCTTTTGGAACTCTGGCCTCCGGAACTGTGGGAGATTAAATGTGTGTTGTTTTAAGCCACCAAGTTTGTGGTTGTTACAGCAGTCAGCGGCGGAAACTAATATAGCTGCTTTCCATATAGCAGTTGGGTTTTGGTGGCCTGCTCTCTCTCTCTACACAGCAGTATATATTTGTGTAATCCATTAAATCCTTAATTGCATTACCCCAATTTATAAAAATAAGTTGAAATCACAGAAAGGTTTGTATGTTTGTGAACACATATGCGTTTGTGTTTATATATACACATACACAGTAGTGTAGCCTATAATCTTAATTTTTTTTAAATAAAGATGGAAATTATTAGGATAGGTCTTTAACCTCAATTAGATGCTCATTAGATTTAAGCTGTGTTTAATGATGAAGTAAAAGAACAAATTAATGAACATGTACTGAATGCTGAAACTGTTTTGTTGAAGACTGTTTCTAAAAACGTGAGTGATAATTAGGGATTTTAATAAACTTCTATTGCACTGGGAATAGATCATTTCTTGTAATATTTACTCTGCTTCTTTGATTCTAAGGTGTACCACTTGTCTCATTTATCAAATTCAGATCTTACAATAAATGTGTTCCTTTACAGATGTGTTCATTTAATGTCGTTTTTCTCACCCAAAGATGTTCCAAAATGATGTCATTCTGAATTAAAGGTGTTTTAGAATTATGACACTTCAACAGGTGTGTTGTTGGACTTTTCAGATTCAACTCTTAGATAGTCAGTTTGAGCACATTTTCTGAAATGCATTATGTTGGAAGGCAAGCAGTACCTATACGAAGTTCTGAAGCTTCCAGTGTTCTAATCTAATTACTGTTTTTCAAGAACTACCATGGTGGAAACTAAATCTTAAAATAACTTTGGTTGTTGAGATGTAGGATCTTTAGTGAAAAAGTCATAGACTTTAGAAGTATGTAGACCTTTTTCATGTATATATATCATGTTTGTATCAAATAGATTACAAACTTCTGCCCAAGCACTTATATCTAGAATATATAAAGGACTCGGCCAAATCAAAATACAGAAAAGGCAGCCAACCAAGTAGTAAAAGTGGATAGAAGACCTCAACTAACACTCCATGAGTGTCCAGTATGTACAACAAACATAGGAAGGTTGCCTAATCTCATTAGTCCTTAGGGAAATGTGAATTAAACCACAATGTAATTCCTCTACCTGCTCACCAGAATGGCTAAAATTAAGAAAGACAGTAAAGTGTTGACAGGTATGTGGAACAATTGAAACTCTAACTCTGCTGGTAGGAATGTAAATTTGTGCAAGCACTTTGGAAAACTGCCAGTAAAGTTAAACATAGACATATTCAGTGATCCAGATATTCTACTTCTAGGAATGTGTGTATGTATGTGTGTGTACATGTACAAGACATATACAAGGATATTCATAGCAGAACTACTTGTAATAACTTAAAACTATCCATCAACTTTAAAATGGAGAAATACATTATTGAATGTTTCTACACTGGAAAAACATAATTTTGTACATTAGAGAGATGGACCAGCTACTGCTGTGCTCAACAATATGAATGGATTTCACAGACATAACATCTGTTTAAGAGGCCAGACACAAAAGAATATGTATTCCACAGTTCTTTTGTTAGAAAGTTCAAGAAAAGAATCATGCTCCAGTACTTTGGTGACCTGAAGCGAAGAGCCAACTCATTGGAAAAGACCCCAATGCTGGGAAATACTGAGGGCAAGAGGAGAAGAGGGGGGCAAAGGATGAGATGGTTGGATGGCATCACTGACTCAGTGGACATGGGTCTGAGCAAACTGCGGGAGATAGTGAAGGACAGGGAAGCCTGGTATGCTGCGGTCCACAGAGTCGCAGAGTTGGACATGACTGAACAACCACCACCTTTGGATAGGTTGAGTTTGGAGGAGCAGACTTCTGAGAAGCTTATAATGTATTTCTTGAACTGGGTGATGGTTATTCTGGTTTGTTGATTTGCTGAGAAGTGTATCAAGCTGTATACTTAGGATTTGCTGCACTTTTCTGTATGCATGTATAATAAATTTCAATAAGTTTACTTTACGAAAAGTTAATCATTGTCAGCGAAGTGCTTGGCAGTTCATGGGTGCCTAATTGCCTAATAAACATTTGTTGGTTTTACTTGATTCCTAGTACCTTATGAAAATTTTCACACGAGATATTCTAGTGCTTTCTAATCTTAATCACGCTTACCTTCTCTACAGCAACCCTACCCACTCTGCATTCCCCCCAACCTTGTCGACCTCCAAGTCTTCCTTAGCCATGGCCAAAATTACAAAAGATATTTCTTATTTGGTCTCAGTACAAATACCCTTGCCATGATTTTTAATAAATGCCTTCAAAGAATGTCACAACATGTAAATTTAGAGGGTCAGACTTCAAGCTAAACTACTATGGGTCTTGTGAGACCAGTTATGAGTAATAGTTTGATGAAAGGTATTAAAAGCCCGAACTGACACATTAAAAGAGCTAAAAAAAAAAAACAAAAAAAAAACGTACAGCAAAGACGTTGTATCCCAAACCTATTAAACAGAGAAGCATGTGTGCCCAGTGACCTTGAGATTGACTAGACCTGCATTTGAGAGTTGACAGGAATGGTTTACAAATGAATGAAATAAGAAGCATGTGTAGTGGGGATACTGTTACATTTGATAGGAGGAACAAAAACAAGAGCTTTAAATTTCATTTAAAAACCTTAGCCCTTAAAGAAAAAAAAAAAAAAACAGACTCAAAAACTGATTTTTGTCTTCCCGTTAGTAGAACTTATTTATGTTAAGGAACCAACTGCTTTTTTTTACTGCTCCTTTTGGTCCAGTCCTGCTTCTTTAGTTCTGCAGTTTTTTGTTCATGCCCGCTTCCCTTTCCTCTGTCTTCATCCTGTGCTTCCCTCCCCCCTTCTCTAGTGAGTAGGTGGTCTTCCAGACTATTGAGGCTGCCTTGGCTCCCACACAAGGGTCTTTCATTTGTTGGGTTCCTTTGGAAGGAAGAGTTTTAATTTCTTGTCTCCCTTTGGGATACATCTAAAAAACTAAGCAGGGATGGAGGGCTGTGTAGTTTGGGAACCATCAGTGACCATCCGGAGCCTCACTCAGAGATGGGCTAGATTCGTCTGAAGGGGAGGGGAAGCATGAGCATGTGTGGCAATCATTCCTGAGGCCATTGGTAAAGCTTGTGGTGGACCATTCATGACAGCTACCGACCCTGCACCCCAGGCATGTTCTTCAGTATTTTTATTTTAAAATGTTCTTTGTAGTTCGTCAGTCATTCTGTTCCTCTGCTTTAGAAAATTAGGAAGAAAATTTGTATTTTGTGTAGTAAATTTTATCTGGCAGAAAGATTTTATCATGCCATTGTACTGTGAAATAGTTTCATAGATCTTTTCATGGAGATTGTCATGTAAGACCAGGATAAGTGAAAGTGAAAGTGAAGTCGCTCAGTCGTGTCTGATTCTTCGCCACCCTGTGGACTGCAGCCTACCAGGCTCCTGCATCCATGGGATTTTCCAGGCAAGAATACTGGAGTGGGTTGCCATTTCCTTCTCTAGGGGATCTTCCCGACCCAGGGATTGAACCCGGGTCTCCCACGTTGTAGACAGGATAAGGATAAGGATGCTATTAATTCTGGTCTTGATACAAATAGTATTTTAAGAGACAGAATACTTTTTATTTATTTTTATTTTCTTCCTTATGCTACACATGCTGAGCAGAAACTTCCCTGGATATTTGAAACAACAGGGAATAAATGCTACATGTGACTTCAAAATTTGATATAAGACAAACAGAGCCACCTTTAAGTGTAACTCCATTAGTGGGCAATAATTCTATCTTCTAAAGAGTAATGACTTTAGTACAGGGATCCAGAAAGAGTCTATCAATATTTCAGGGAGGTAAAGCTAACTTTAAAATATCCCATTGTTTTCCTCCAAATAATATTTAAGCATTAATATCCAGTTTATCTACATTTAAGTATAGTCAGTCAGTTCAGTCGCTCAGTCGTATCCGACTCTTTGCAGCCCCATGGACTGCAGCATGCCAGGTCTCCCTGTCCATCACCAACTCCCGGAATTTACTCAGACTCGTGTCCATTGAGTTGGTGATGCCATCCAACCATCTTATCCTCTGTCGTCCCCTTCTACTCCCACCTTCAATCTTTCCCAGCATCAGGGTCTTTTCCAATGAGTCAGTTCTTCACCTAAGTATCAGGTGGCCAGAGTTTCAGCTTCACCAACAGTCCTTCCAGTGAATATTCAGAACTGATTTCCTTTAGGATGGACTGATTGATCTCCTTGCAGTCCAAGGGACTCTCAAGAGTCTTCTCATTTACCACAATTCAAAAACATCAATTCTTTGGCGCTCAGCTTTCTTTATAGTCCAACTCTCACATCCATACATGACCACTAGAAAAACCATAGCCTTGACTAGATGGACCCTTGTTGGCAAAGTAACGTCTCTGCTTTTTAGTATGCTGTCTAGGTTGGTCATAACTTTCCTTCCAAGGAGTCTTTTAATTTCATGGCTGCAGTCACCATCTGCAGTGATTTTGGAGCCTCCCAAAAACATAAAGTCTGTCACTGCTTCCACTGTTTCCCCATCTGTTTGCCATGAAGTGATGGGACCAGATGCCATGATCTTAGTTTTCTGAAAGTTGAGTTTTAAGCCAACTTTTTCACTCTTCTCTTTCACTTTCATCAAGAGGCTCTTTAGTTCTTTACTTTCTGCCATAAGGGTGGTGTCATCTGCATATCTGAAGTTATCGATATTTCTCCTGGTAATCTTGATTCCAGCTTGTGCTTCATACAGCCCAGCATGTGTCATAAAGTACTCTGCATATAAGTTAAATAAGCAGGGCCTTGACGTACTCCTTTCCCTATTTGGAGCCAGTCTGTTGTTCCATATCCAGTCCTAATGGTTGCTTCCTGACCTGCATACAGAATTCTCAAGAGGCAGGTCAGATGGTCTGGTATTCCCATCTCTTTAAGAATTTTCCACAGTTTGTTGCGATCCACACAGTCAGTGGCTTTGGCATAGTCAATAAAGAAGAAGTAGAATACAGGTCTAAGAACAATAAGTACAGTACAGGATTACTTTAATTTTTTAAACTAATGCTTTCTTTGGTGGCTTTCAAAGCTGAAAGAGGTGACTTTGGTGGTCTTATTTGAAGTGTGAATTATCAAAGGGATTTCTGTGTAAAGCTTGTTCATCTGCTTCAGTGATAATTTAAAAAACATTAATAGTTTGGTGATAGCAAGAGGGTCTTTATTTCTTCCTAAATTTTTTTTGTATCAAAACTTGATTCTAGGTTCTAGGAATAAATGTGCTTTACATTTTTATGTTTAGTTTATGAGGAAACTCCTCACAGTATGTTTTCAAGAATATTAAGAAACTTGCGACAGTTAATGTATAGGTCCCTTTTACTATCAAATGATGTCTTTCTTTCTTTGGTTCGTATGCATTCAATTTTTACATCTCCTTTTTTAGATTGCCGTTGATCTTGACTACCAAGCTGCATTGGATAAATAGAATGAGCATACTATGGCTATTTTTCTAGCAATTAACGAGTTCTAGCTGGTCTTAATTGCTTATGGCATCATGGACAATAAGAGATTTCTCTTCATTAAATCCAGGATTCAATTCTGACTTAAAGAACAGAAAGCACTGTCATCTTTTCCATACAGTATTTGAGAACACATTTTCCTACTGTTTTCTTCCTGTCTAGAGCATGTACACTTAAAATTCTTTGCAGTTTAAATCTTCCTTTTATGGTAGAGTTACAGTAATATGGTTTTAAACCAAGAGTCTCTGTAGAGACTTGGATTTGTGTTACAATTAAATATTCCTCTCCTGTCAATCTTGGGAGTTTTGAACTCATTTAACATCCATTGTCCCCCTTTTACACACACACCCACAAACACCCACCACTGCTTCTATGGCCTTTTGTGTAGTTGTTGAACTGTGGCCATGGGTCAGCATTCTCTCTTAACATTTTGCCACTTTCAAATGTGCCTTGAATTCTCCTGTCCTTGTGCCTTTGAGACATTCTCTGTCCTTCTCCAGGTATCCAGTCTCCATTCCAGACTAGTTCAACAATCACCTCTAGGAAACAGTCTATTCTATCAACTAGGTAATTAGTCATCCCTTCTTTCTGTGTACCTAACTCTTCTATGGTTTTACTCTGGTGGTCTTCTCTTTATTTTCTAATTGTTTTCTTGTATTAGCCTTAACATGATTCTCTAATTATTTACATGCCTTTCTATTTTACTAGATTTATGTTACATGAAAGAAATTGGAATTCAGAGCACTTGGAATGGGACTTGGCTGGTACAAACTAAACTCAAAATAAGTTCTTTTTAACTGATAATTGATAAGTTTTGTGAGCCAATATATGATTGTAGCTCACCTTATTCTGTTTGAGACAATGATATTCTGTGAGTTCAACCATGTGTATCATGAGTTAGGTATGTATGTCAGTCAGTCAGTTCAGTCACTCAGTCGTGTCCAATTCTTTGCGACACCATGGACTGCGGCACTCCAGGCTTCCATGTCCATCACCAGCTCCCGGAACTTACTTAAACTCATGTCCATCAGGTCAATGATGCCATCCAACCATCTCATCCTCTGTCGTCCCCTTCTCCTCCCACCTTCAATCGTTCCCAGCATCAGGATTTTTCCAATGAATCAGTTCTTCACATCAGGTGGCCAGAGTATTGGAGTTTCAGCTTCAGCATCAGTCCTTCCAATGAACACCTAGGACTGATCTCCTTTAGGATGGACTGGTTGGATCTCCTTGCAGTCCAAGGGACTCTCCAACAGTCCAAGGAGTCTTCTCCAACACTGCAGTTCAAAAGCATCAACTCTTTGGTGCTCAGTTTTCTTAATAGTCCAACTCTCACATCCATACATGACTACTGGAAAAACCATAGCTTTGACAATATGGACCTTTGTTCACAGCATAATGTCTCTGCTTTTTAATATGCTGTCTAGGTTTGTCATAGCTTTTCTTCCAAGGTATAAATGTCTTTTAATTCCATGGCTGCAGTTACCATCTGCAGTGATTTTGGAGCCCAACGAAATAAAGTCTCTCACTTCCGTTGTTTCCCCATCTATTTACCATGAAATGATGGGACCAGATGCCGTGATCCTAGTTTTCTGAATGTTGAGTTTTAAGCCAACTTTTTCACTCTCCTCTTTCACTTTCATCAAGAGGCTCTTTAGTTCTTCACTTTCTGCCATAAGTGTGGTATCATCTGCATATCTGAGGTTATTGATATTTCTCCTGGTAATCTTGATTCCAGCTTATGCTTCATCTAGCCCAGCATATGTGTGCTCTACATATAAGTTAAATAAACAGGATGACAATATACAGCCTTGATGTACACTTTCCTGATTTAGAACCAGTCTGTTGTTCCTTGTCCAGTTCTAATTGTTGCTTCTTGACCTGCATACAGATTTCTCAGAAGGCAGGTGAGGTGGTCTGGTACTCCCATCTCTTGAATTTTCCACAGTTTGTTGTGATCCACACAGTCAAAGGCTTTGGCGTAGTCAATAAAGCAGAAGTAGATGTTTTTCTGGAACTCTCTTGCTTTTTTGATAATCCAACGGGTATTGGCAATTTAATCTCTGGTTCCTCTGCCTTTTCCAAATCCAGCTTGAACATCTGGAAATTCATGGTTCATGTACTGTTGAAGCCTGGCTTGGAGAATTTTGAGCCTTACTTTGCTGGCATGTGAGATGAGTGCAATTGTGCGGTAGTTCTTTGGCTTTGCCTTTCTTTGGGATTGGAATGAATGTATGTATGTACATGTGTGAAAAAAATATCTGCCATATAATCAAGTAAACCAATATGGTTTAATAAAATGACATGCTCCTATGCAGGAACTGTTTTGTACAACTGAAAATTATAAGGCATATATTTTAATAAACTTTTTATTTTGAAATGAATGAAGGTTTCAGAAGAATTGCAGAGACAATACAAAAAGTTCTTGTGTGGCTATTACGCAGTTTCCCTGTTGTTAAAGTTTTACATTACCATGATATTTTTTTCAAAACTAAAAAACTAATGTTGGTGCATCACTGTTAAATAAACTCCAGACTTTATTCAGACTTCTTTAGTTTTTATAGTAATATCATTTTTGTGTTTCAAATCCAGTCTAGACACCACATTAGAAGTGTTTGCAGAACAGTTAGAAGTCTTAATTTAAATACTTACATAAATTTCTTCTGTTTAACAAGTATTTCTATAGCTTTCCTTTTTTTTTTTTTTTTTTAGTTTTGCAGGACTATTTAACTTTTATTTCTCTTCTTTCATCCTTAATTTTGATTCTTTGTAACATTTACATATCTCGATTCACCAATTTAATTTTTTAAAAGCATTGTTTTTTCTTTTATCTTTTTCATGAAGGAAGATGTTTGTCATGTAGGAAGATTGAACTCACTATTAGTTAACTGAACCATTAAGTTTTTAAAAAGTATTATAGGACTAGCAAAATGAAAATAGTCCCTGTGCCTTTTAAATTCAAAATACTGATCCATCTTAACCTTTATTGAGAATTGTTAGCTTTTTAAATCCTGTGATTTTAGTGTATCTTCCCCTACTCCTGCCTTCTTTTTTATGTCCTATAAAATTTTATAATGTTCTCTATAATTATTTTGTGTTTTTTGTCAGGTTTATAGCTAGTAATTTTTTGCTGATAGTGCAGTTGGTTTATTTTTTTCTGTTGTGCTTTCCACAGCTTTTATTTTGAGATAATTTTAGACTTAATGAAGATTTGCAAAAATAGGAAAAAGAATTTCTGTCCGTGCTTCACCTAGCTCCTTTTATGTTAACATTTTAAATAAACATAAAAAAAGTTATGGTTCAATATAGAGTTTATTTTAACTTTATTGATTCTACTAACATTCTTTTTTTTCTGTTGCAGGATCCAGTCTCATATCCCACATCACACTTAGTTGTCATGTTTCTTTATTTCCAGTCTGTGGCAGTTCTCAGTCTTTCCTTGTCTTTCATGACCTTGACATTTTTGAAGAGTCCTAGACAGGTGGTTTGTGGAATATCCCTGAATTTGGGGTTCATCTGATGTTCTCTCATGATTTGACTGTGGTTATGTTGTACTGGGAAGAATAGCACAGCCTTGCTGAGCCCTTCTCAGTGCCTCCTCTCATGGGCTGCATGTTGTCAATATTTGTTACTTTGTTCCCTTTGTATAAGTGGTATTTACCAGGATCAGTGCAGTTCAGTGGATCAGTTGTGTCCAACTCTTTGTGACCCCATGAATCGCAGCATGCCAGGCTTCCCTGTCCATCACCAACTCCCGGAGTTTACTCAAACTCATGCCCATCGAGTCGGTGATGCCATCTAGCCATCTCATCCTCTGTCGCCCCCTTCTCCTCCTGCCCCCAATCCCTCCCAGCATCAGGGTCTTTTCCAATGAGTCAACTCTTCACATGAGGTGGCCAAAGTACTGGAGTTTCAGCTTCAGCATCAGTCCTTCCAATGAACACCCAGGACTGATCTCCTTTAGGATGGACTGGTTGGATCTCCTTGCAGTCCAAGGGACTCTCAAGAGTCTTCTCCAACACCACAGTTCAAAAGCATCAATTTTTGGTGCTCAGCTTTCTTCACAGTCCAACTCTCACATCCATACATGACCACTGGAAAAACCATAGCCTTGACCAGATGGACCTTTGTTGGCAAAGTAATGTCTCTGCTTTTTAATATGCTATCTAGGTTGGTCATAACTTTCCTTCCAAGGAGTAAGCGTCTTTTAATTTCATGGCTGCAGTCACCATCTGCAGTGATTTTGGAGCCCAAAAAAATAAAGTCTGACACTGCTTCCACTGTCTCCTCATTTATTTCCCATGAGGTGATGGGACCAGATGCCATGATCTTAGTTTTCTGAATGTTGAGCTTTAAGCCAACTTTTTCACTCTCCTCCTTCACTTTCATCAAGAGGCTTTTTAGTTCCTCTTCACTTTCTGCCATAAGGGTGGTGTCATCTGTATATCTGAGGTTATTGATATTTCTCCCAGCAATCTTGATTCCAGCTGTGCTTCTTCCAGCCCAGTGTTTCTCATGATGTACTCTGCATACAAGTTAAATAAGCAGGGAGACAAGATACAGCCTTGACGTACTGCTTTTCCTATTTGGAACCACTCTGTTGTTCCATGTCCAGTTCTAACTGTTGCTTCCTGACCTGCATACAGGTTTCTCAACAGGCAGGTCAGGTGGTCTAGTATGCCATCTCTTTCAGAATTTTCCACAGCTTATTGTGATCTACACAGTCAAAGGCTTTGGCATAGTCAATAAAGCAGAAATAGATGTTTTTTTGGAACTCTCTTGCTTTTTCGATGATCCAGCGGATATTGGCAATTTGATCTCTGGTTCCTCTGTGTTTTCTAAAACCAGCTTGAACATCTGGAAGTTCTCGGTTCGCATATTGCTGAAGCCTGGCTTGGAGAATTTTGAGCATTACTTTACTAGCGTGTGAGATGAGTGCAATTGTGCAGTAGTTTGAGCATTCTTTGGGATTGCCTTTCTTTAGGGATTGGAATGAAAACTGACCTTTTCCAGTCCTGTGGCCACTGCTGAGTTTTCCAAATTTGCTGGCATATTGAGTGCAGCACTTTCACAGCATCATCTTTCAGGATTTGAAATAGCTCAACTGGAATTCCATCACCTCCACTAGCTTGTTCATAGTGATGCTTTTCTAAGGGCCACTTGACTTCATATTCCAGGATGTCTGGTTCTAGGTGAGTGATCACACCATTGTGATTATCTGGGTCATGAAGATCTTTTTTGTACAATTCTTCTGTGTATTCTTGCCACCTCTTCTTAATATCTTCTGCTTCTGTTAGGTCCATACCATTTCTGTCCTTTATCGAACCCATCTTTGCATGAAATGTCCCCTTGGTATCTCTAATTTTCTTGAAGAGATCTCTAGTCTTCCCCGTTCTGTTGTTTTCCTCTATTTCTTTGCATCGATCACTGAGGAAGGCTTTCTTATCTCTCCTGGCTATTCTTTGGAACTCTGCATTCAAATGGGAATATCTTTCCTTTTCTCCTTTGCTTTTTGCTTCTCTTCTTTTCACAGCTATTTGTAAGGCCTCCTTAGACAACCATTTTGCCTTTTTGTTTTCTTTTCCATGGGGATGGTCTTGATCCCTGTCTCCTGTACAATGTCACGAACCTCCGTCCATAGTTCATCAGGCTCTCTGTCTATCAGATCTAGTCCCTTAAATCTTTCTCGCTTCCACTGTATAGTCATAAGGGATTTGATTTAGGTCATACCTGAATGGTCTAGTGGTTTTCCCTACTTTCTTCAGTTTAAGTCTGAATTTGGCAATAAGGAGTTCATGATCTGAGCCACAGTCAGCTCCTGGTCTTATTTTTGCTGACTGTATAGAGCTTCTCTATCTTTGGCTGCAAAGAATATAATCAGTCTGATTTCAGTGTTGACCATCTGGTGATGTCCATGTGTAGAGTCTTCTCTTGTGTTGTTGGAAGAGGGTGTTTGCTATGACCAGTGAGTTGTCTTGGCAAAACTCTTATTAGCCTTTGCCCTGCTTCATTCTGTACTCCAAGGCCAAATTTCCCTGTTACTCCAGGTGTTTCTTGACTTCCTACTTTTGCATTCCAGTCCCCTATAATGAAAAGGGCATCTTTATTAGGTGTTAGTTCTAAAAGGTCTTGTAGGTCTTCATAGAACCGTTCAACTTCAGCTTCTTCAGCATTACTGGTTGGGGCACAGGCTTGGATTACCGTGATATTGAATGGTTTGCCTTGGAAACAAACAGAGATCATTCTGTCTTTTTTGAGATTGCATCCAAATATTGCATTTCGGGCTCTTTTGTTGACCATGATAGCTACTACATTTCTTCTAAGGGATTCCTGCCCAGAGTAGTAGATATAATGGTTATCACTCCATTGTAAAGTTACTATTTTTCTCTTTGTGATTATTAAATATTTTGAGAAAGATGCTTTTGAGACTGCATGATATTTTGTTTTTGCCTAACGTTTTGCCCACCTGTTTTGGCATTCATCCATGAATTTTCCTGCAGCAGTTCTAAATACTCATTTATTAACTGGAATTCTTCCAGAAAGAAAATTTGTCGCTTTTCCCTGATTGTTTTTTTGTTTATATCAGTATGCCACATGGATATTTTTTTCCATGTTACTATTGTTGTGTATTTTGTTATTTAAGTTGTCCCAACTTTGGCCAGTGGGAATTCCTGCAGGTTGCCTCCTGGGCCTTTAAGATGTGTTTCCATTCCCACCCCCAGAACCACCCTGTTTTCTAATTTTCTGACTCCATGAGACTATCCAAGTACATCTTATATTTTCATTTTCTCAGCCCTGGGTTCAACCAATTTTTGAGAGAGCCTTGGTTTCTTTTACTGGGGACTAGTATTTAGATTGGGGCACCTTTTGTGATCATTGCTACTGAGTGCCATTTCTTCTTGTTCCTCTCAGTGGATAGTTCTATGATTTAAGTGTGTGAGATTCTCTTTTGATGTTGTTTGTTTAACCATCTACTATTAGCCCACTAAAAAATCCTAGTATAGACTTTAGCACCATTTTATGTCTCTAAGGTTATATGCTCAGAATTCTAATGACACTGATATTCAGTAAGCGTTATGAAACGTTAGACTCTGAACTCTTTAAAGTCTGAAAAAAACCTATATTACCATGTGGGCAGTATGTAAATGTTCATTAACAAATTGAATTAAACTGGTTTAAAAAATAGAGATACCATATTAAGTATAATTATTTCTTATAGTTAATAAAGTGGAACATATATCCTTAAACTGGCTAGTAATTTCCAGCAAATTACTGAAAATTTAGTAGGTACTTAAAATGTGTGAGTCAAGTTTATTAGAACACATTTTCAATTATTTCATGATAGTGTAAAAATAATATACTTAGGAAAGATTTTACCTTTTAGTCTTCTATTGAACCTGCTATTTGGAAACATGAAATGTGTTGCCTATTCAAGATTACCACATAATCTTTTTACATCATTGCAACTATTGGTACCCTTTTAGGAGAAAAACAGATTTTTTTTTTTAGTTCAAGTGTGTCTGGAAATCATACTACACACTCTGTAGGTGATAGAGCATTATGATATGTTTTGACAAAAGAGAAATAGATGTTTCTGCTCAGCATCGCAAATAAAGTTTTATAGTAGTATATGCCTTTTGGCATGACAGTTATTTAGTAAAATAACATTCCATAGACACGGAAAGTGAGGAACAACAGGGGGACCTGATAGGTAATGAAACTTTTGGAGATAAGCCAAAGAATGAGAACAGTAAGACTGTTGAAGTTCCCTGATTAACTGTAATTTAAAGAATTTGGCTGCGTATATATTTAGAATTTTATGCTTTTCTATTTATTTTTGTAAGGCTACCTATCAGATTGGACTGTGATTTTAAAAAATTTGTGATGTTAACTAGACTTATGGTGATCATTTTGCAGTATTTACAGACACTGAATCATAATGTTATAATGTCAATTCTACATCAGTTTTTTAAAGTTGCTATAGCTTTTCAGTACACATATATAAAGCCTTATTGTGATCAGAAGAGCCACTTAGTGTTAACATTGTTTCCAAGCTTTTATGATGGAGCTGCTTCCTCCTTCATGTACATCACAGGTGGGGTTGGTGAAGTCTTATAGGAGTCAGGGGGGCACATCTGAAGCAGGGCTGATATTCGGTGTTCACCGCTGTAAAGACCTGGAGCTGGGTCTGGGGTTTATGACTAACATCTCCTGGATGCCTTTCTTAGTGACTTTGCTTTCATTTTGTATTTCTTTGTCATTATGTATTATATTCCCATGGTACATAATATAACATATCTAGTGACATTTGCTTGTGCATCATTTGTTGCGTGAAAACCTTCACAGAATCCATGTTGTTCTGATGGAGAATGTACATCATTTTTTTCCAGACATAAGTTCAATCACAAAACATTTCTATCAGGGAGTCTGTGCATGAACTTGGTGTGGGGGGCACAAGGCTTTTGAAATGGTATGGAAATTTTTTATGTGTGAAAGCTTTTTTTTTGCACATGTATTTTTGAGTGGATAGTCTGAGGTTATATCAGGGTTTCAGAAACAGTTCAGAACGACTGCGGTCTCAGGGCTCACTGAGGCACAGCTGCACGGAGGGCCATCAAACTGAAATCCCTGTGAGTGGCATTATGACTCAGCACTAGATACAGTAGCTTGTTCCCTGGCAAATCATGCCACACCCTCTCTTATATCTTCCCTCTACTTTGCTTGGCGTTTGGGGTTAGGCGGCTGAAAATCTTTTCCACTACCGGGCTCCTACAACTTCTGTTTTCTCTCTGGTGCCCCCTATAGAGGGGAACACCTCTCTGCAGCCCCTTCTGTATCCTATACCACTTAGTATATAAGGATTTAGGTAGTTGATGAGACAGACTGTGCCAGGCGGCTATAACAAAGAGACCTAAGAATACAGTGGCTTCAATAGCAAAGATGTTTTTCTCCTTTATGTAAGTCTTGATAGGCATGATCCAGGTTGAGGAACCTGTGTTTATTCAGAGATCCAGAGACCTTTCAAGTCTGCTTGTCCCCATCCCATGACACATTGTTGTCATTTGCGTGATTGAAGCCCTGTGGCCACCAGGTCCAGGTGTTCTGGGGACAGGACAGAAGGAGAAATGTATTTGATGGTTTAAAGCCTAAGATGTCTAACGTCATGTATCACTTTTCACATTCTATTAGTAAGAGCCGTTTGTACAACCACTCTACTGCAAAGGAAGCCGGGAAATATTGTGAAGCATGGAGCGGGGAAGAGCAGATTTTGGTGGAAATCTGGGAATCTCTGCCACATTCTGCATGGTATTCTCCAGCTAGTTTGTGAATTCGCTGAAGTCAGGGCCTTCCATGCTGTTCTTCATATGGTGTCTTATGTATAGTAGATGTTAGATCATCTGTGTTTGTTGAATTGTTCTATACAGTGGAGTATGGATTTATACATTTAAGTAAAGTCATTTTTACAGCTGGTGATGCAAAAAAAGGCAAGTACCATAAACAGCAGACTTTCCAGCCAAAAGGCAGGCTCTGCAAACTGTATCCTTAGTATGGGAAGAGATTGGTCATGTCTTTTGCTTTGTCAGTGGCAGTGAGGTTAGAGGCAGTTCTGGTGATTGCCATAGCTATTTTAGTAACCTCAGTTACTGACTTCTAGGAACAGAGTTTCTTGAAAAAAAATTAGCTACATTAAAAAAACCCCAAATAACAAATGAAATTTACTTAATGATGTCGTTACATGTTATGCTACTACTGAAATAGCATTACTGCTGTTAAATTTTGCAGGCCTGCAGGATAAAGACACCTACAGATATTGATGCTGCTTTCACACGGGTAGTTTGACGCAGTGGTTCTGAAACTTTAGTGGTTATCAGAATCAGAACAAACTGGAAAGCTAAAGCTGGGTGAAAAATGAACTGGTTTCCTCCCCTGAAGTTTCTGATTCATTTGTTATAGGGTGAGGCCTGATCATTTTTGCATTTCCAGCAAGTTCCAAGGTGGTATTGATGCTGCTAGTCTTGAGGTCACAATTTGATAACTGCTGGTTAAAGGTAAGGAGGACCTATCAAAATGGGCAAGTGTCTGATATTACCAATTCATGCTGGTATGCTGTTGCCATATGAAATTAAGAAAGATCTATTATGGAATGAAAGCATGCTTGTTAATGGAATTTCATACCAGCCACCAGATGGGGAGGGATTTATTGTTCTACAAGCCCTAAAACTACACCATTGTAACCTTTCTTGGAGGCATATCAAGAATGAGTATTTTAGTAGCTTTTATTGAAGGAAGACTTTTGAAGACTTGCTCTTGAACTGCTTAGGTAGCAAAGGGTAGGCGAGGGTGTGCATCTCATCACTGGTTCAGACTTGGAAACCTTTTTCCTCCAGCAAAGACAGCTAGGCTATCTGCTTTTCTGAACCAGGGAAGGCAGATGGGTTTTCCCTGCTTTTCAATTCTGAGACTGGAATTCTCAGCTCCAATCGATGAACACATGATTGATTACTAATGCCTGCTGTGACTACTCTTGCCATCCCCTACCCTCAACCTCAGCAGCAGTTTCCTGTCTTCTCACTTTTGCTTTTCCTTCCCTTCAGTGACAGAGTAATGTGTGTGTGTGTGTGTGTGTGTGTGTGTGTGTGAGCACCTGTGGTATCTATGCATCTATAAATGATGTGTTTAATGATGTTTCATAGCTTAACTTTTTCTACTTCTCTTATTTTTACTTCTGGTAGCAGTTTGGGACAAGGAGTGACGAGATAGAATATTGTAAAGTATTCAGCATAGAACTCATTGTATTATACTTTGTCTTGGTAGATTTCTTTTTTCCTGTTTGAAAGAATATATGGAATATTGGTTATTTATTTTTAATTGCATATTTGTATGTATTCTTTCTAATATTGGGCACAGTTTCTTTTCATCTTATTTTTTCTTGAAAATTTTTTCAATTATAAAATGTAATACATTTAATTTTCATAAGTCAATCTCTCCAGAAATGAATAAATATCCCTGCATACACATGTGCAAATAAACACAATCAGCCCCCCCCACCAGTATCAACTTTTTGTGATGACCGGTATTAATGTTATGGTATGTTTCTCCCACATCTTTCTCATATGGCTAGTAAAATAGACATGTAAAAACTTAACTAGATAATGCCATTTACATGATTCTCCAACTTGAACTTTTCAGTTCAACATACATGTATCTTGGACATATTTCAAGATCAACAGATGCAGACATAGAATTCATTATTTTTAATGGATAAATATTCTATAGAGAGAATCAACTGTGATTTATTCAGCTTTTCTGCTATTGATGGAAACTTCAGTTCCAGTTTTTGTTCTTCTAAACAGTAATGAAAATATCCCTGAATATATATCTTAAAGACTGGTGCTTTAAGTTCAGTTGAATAAATAAAAAAAATGGGGTTCCTTAATTGAAGGATGTTTTTGTTGTTGTTTAGTCACTAAGTCATGTCTAACTCTTCTACGACCCCATGGAGTACAGCCTGCCAGGTTCCTTTGTCCATGGGATTTCCCAGGCAAGCATACTGGAGTGGGTTGCCACTTCCTTCTCCAGGGGATCTTCCTGACCAAGGGATTGAACCCACGTCTCTTGCTTGGCAGGTGGATTCTTTACCACTGAGCTACCTGGGAAGCCCATAATTGAAGGATGTATGACTATTAAAGTTAAAATAATGTATGTATCTTTCCAGAAGACTGTAGACTTTCATACTATCCCCACTTCCTTCAAAAAGGCAGTGTACAAGAATGCCAGTTTTTAGCAAACTTGATCTTTTATTTGCATTTCTCTGTCTACCAGTGAGGTTGAACATCTTTCTGTGTATTTTTTAATTTATTTGCATTTTTTTCTATTTCTTGATCATCTTTTTTCCCTCCTCGGTTCTTTCACTTATCAAATTTTTGGAGTTCTTTAGAGGTATTGACAGATGTGTTGAAAATATATTTTTTTAATGTATCACTTGTCTTTTGCCATACAGAAATAGTTAATGCTTATGTAATTCAGCCTATCAGTTCTTTCTTTTATGGTTTTGTATAGCATTTTTAGGATATATAAAACATTTTCACATTTGAACCTCTTAATATCCCTGAGATAAATAGGATGTAATGTTGATATTCTCATTTTTAGATGAGGACTCTGATTTTCAGAGAAACCAAGTGGCCTGCCCAAGTTTGTAAGTGGTGCCTACCAGATTTAAATTAACTTTTTAAAAAAATACTGTACCCTGGTCATTGCATTGTGCTCTGATTGATAGTTCTTCTTACTATAAAAGTTACTGAAGTCACTTTGCAGAATATAAAACAAAAATCTGTGGTATTAGTGAAACAATTGTAATCTGTTTTAAAGATACATGTGATAGAAGGTATAAGTTATTTTGTTAGTGAAAGAGGTATTGATATATACATAACAAAAGCAATTTGATCTGTGGTATAATTAGTTTTGCAGTGGTGAGCTGTTTTTAATATGGTGTATCACTCAGTGTTTCAGTTATTTATGCTTAAAAACAAACTCAAACCTCAAGTGCAGATAATTAATGAGTACTTGTCTCGGGAGAAGAAGCAAGGTAGAAAAGAAACAATCCTCCAACATGGATGTTTTAATGACTCAGACCAGGCATTACTAGAGAGTAATAACTGCTTTTATCTGAAGATAAAGAAGAATTACAAAGAATATAGTAAATATTTCTTCCCACTATATTCATCTGAAATTTGAACCAAGTAAATATACCTTTCAGCACACATTTTAATGAGCATACTGCCCATAGTGAACACACTCAAAAAAATAGATTACCAGCTTAGGTAGCTAGTTATTGTACTACCAGAATGTGAAGGGGGCCCAGTCTGGACTCTGAAAGGAGAGAATTTGAGGAGCCCAAGCTAACCCGGTGTTCATTTATATCTTCACAAAATGTTAACTGTGGGCATTGTGCATACTTAGAAAAACATGGCGCCTACCACAATAGGGATCTCTTTTGCATGAAAAGAGCAGAGCCCTACTTCTTCTAATTCCCACTGGCTTATTTTGGCTTGTAATTCCTTGTCATGTCCTTACCACTCTTCTCCAAACACAGAATAACTTGACTTCTGAAATGGAATGATTTAAAATGAAATCATGTATTATACTGTTTTGGTTCCTAGTTCCTTGAGGCCATAGAGAGGACAGGTGTGTAAAGTAGTGATACCATAAAATAGAAATGGTTTGAGTACAGTAAAATTTGGGATTCTTAGCCGTATTTTTTTTTTCAATTGGGTTGATGAAATCTTTATACTTATTTTAGTGAATATGGCAAATATAGTTTGTCATCTGGGTTGAAAACATTTTTAAAAACTGTCCTTCTTTTTGTTTAGTTCTTTTTAATTCAAGAGGCTAGTTTCTATAGACTTGAATTGTTTGGTGTCTGACTTTGTAAAGCAGTTTGTGTTTATCTGTCTGATCCTTTCCTATAGCCTGAATCTTTAGCCATGTTTTGTCTTCATTCTTTACCTCTCAGATTTACTTTCAGTTCCTCACTAAAGCTATCACTGGGGTTTTGTGGACTAGAATTTCTTCTCTTTAGGTCTCTAGATCCTGGGAAGATAGTGTTGGCTCAGGGGTGGTGTCCTCCCCTATCTCTTTCTACCATCTGTAAACACTTTCATTCTGCCTTTAGTGGATGGGCCTCTGGAGGATACATGAAGCAGAGTGTTTGTGAAAGGAAACTGATAAGACTGAAGACATTTTTTTTTTTTTCCATAAAAGAGCAAGGGTGGAATGTGGGGGAAAGGTAAGGTAATAGATCTGTTGCCCTCATTATGCGTTTCAAGCATTCTGTGGGTTTTGCATTTACTTTGGATCTTCTGGGGCCAATACAAATGGACTTTATGAGAGGAAAGTTGCAATTTTTTTTTTTCATTTATTTTTATTAGTTGGAGGCTAATTACTTTACAGTATTATAGTGGTTTTTGCCATACATTGACATGAATCAGCCATGGATTTACATGTGTTCCCCATCCTGATCCCCCTTCCCGCCTCCCTCCCCATCCCATCCCTCTGGGTCTTCCCAGTGCACCAACCCTGAGCACTTGTCTCATGCATCCCACCTGGGCTGGTGGTCTGTTTCACCCTTGATAGTATACTTGTTTCAATGCTATTCTCTCAGAACATCCCACCCTCGCCTTCTCCCACAGAGTCCAAAAGTCTGTTCTGTACATCTGTGTCTCTTTTTCTGTTTTGCATATTGGGTTATTGTTACCATTTTAAAAATTCCATATATATGCATTAGTAGACTGTATTGGTCTTTATCTTTCTGGCTTACTTCATTCTGTATAATGGGCTCCAGTTTCATCCATCTCATTAGAACTGATTCAAATGAATTCTTTTTAACGGCTGAGTAATATTCCATTGTGTATATGTACCATAGCTTCCTTATCCATTCATCTGCTGATGGGCATCTAGGTTGCTTCCATGTCCTGGCAATTATAAACAGTGCTGCGATGAACATTGGGGTGCACGTGTCTCTTTCAGATCTGGTTTCCTCGGTGTGTATGCCCAGGAGTGGTATTGCTGGGGTCATATGGCAGTTCTATTTCCAGTTTTTTAAGGAATCTCCACACTGTTTTCCATAGCGGCTGTACTAGTTTGCATTCCCACCAACAGTGTAAGAGGGTTCCCTTTTCTCCACACCCTCTCCAGCATTTATTGCTTGTAGACTTTTGGATAGCAGCCATCCTGACTGGCGTGTAATGGTACCTCATTGTGGTTTTGATTTGCATTTCTCTGATAATGAGTGATGTTGAGCATCTTTTCATGTGTTTGTTAGCCATCTGTATGTCTTCTTTGGAGAAATGTCTGTTTAGTTCTTTGGCCCATTTTTTGATTGGGTCATTTATTTTTCTGGAATTGAGCTGCAGGAGTTGCTTGTATATTTTTGAGATTAATCCTTTGTCTGTTGCTTCATTTGCTATTATTTTCTTCCATTCTGAGGGCTGTCTTTTCACCTTGCTTATAGTTTCCTTTGTAGTGCAAAAGCTTTTAAGTTTAGTTAGGTCCCATTTGTGTATTTTTGCTTTTATTTCCAATATTCTGGGAGGTGGGTCATAGAGGATCCTGCTGTGATTTATGTCAGAGAGTGTTTTGCCTATATTCCCCTCTAGGAGTTTTATAGTTTCTGGTCTTACATTTAGATCCTTAATCCATTTTGAGTTTATTTTTGTGTATGGTGTTAGAAGGTGTTCTAGTTTCATTCCTTTACAAGTGGTTGACCAGTTTTCCCAGCACCACTTGTTAAAGAGGTGGTCTTTTTTCCATTGTATATCCTTGCCTCCTTTGTCAAAGATAAGGTGTCTATAGGTTCGTGGATTTATCTCTGGGCTTTCAATTCTGTTCCATTGATCTATATTTCTGTCTTTGTGCCAGTACCATACTGTCTTGATGACTGTGGCTTTGTAGTAGAGCCTGAAGTCAGGCAGGTTGATTCCTCCAGTTCCATACTTCTTTCTCAAGATTGCTTTGGCTATTTGAGGTTTTTTGTATTTCCATACAAATTGTGAAATTATTTGTTCTAGTTCTGTGAAAAATACCGTTGGTAGCTTGATAGGGATTGCATTGAATCTATAGATTGCTTTTGGTAGTATAGCCATTTTGACAATATTGAGTCTTCCAATCCATGAACACTGTATGTTTCTCCATCTATTTGTGTCCTCTTTGATTTCTTTCATCAGTGTTTTATAGTTTTCTATATATAGGTCTTTTGTTTCTTTAGGTAGATATACTCCTAAGTATTTTGTTCTTTTTGTTGCAGTGGTGAATGGTATTGTTTCCTTAATTTCTCTTTCTGTTTTCTCCTTGTTAGTGTATAGGAATGCAAGGGATTTCTGTGTGTTAATTTTATGTCCTGGAAAGTTGCAATGTTTTAAATTTAGAGCAGTCTCAGAAGCAATGGTACTGTTTGTGGACCCTAAAATATTTTATTGTGATAATACTGAAATAGAAACTCCCTTGTTGTATTAAGCAGCAGGGAATGTAAAACTCAACATCTTAATATTCCTTATTTTCACATTTAGTATGCCTGCTTCAACCCCCGTATAAGCTGTTTTCTTTTATTCTTTTTTAATGTGTTATATTTTGACACTTAACCTAGAGGTTAACCAAATGTACTTAACTTCATTTGGATTGATGATATATTCTGATTGTAACATGCACTTTTTGTTTACATTTTATTTTATTTGGTCTTAACATTTAACATTTAAAATGTTGATTTATCTATTATCCTTATTTGACTTGTTTTTTTTCCATTTTAGAAATAGGCTGCATGGAATTAGGTGATTGATTAATGTTCTTCTAATACTGAGGCTCTGCCTTTGAAGAAGACAGTGAACTTGCTATAGTTAGTAAGCAAAATCTTGCATGCATAGGCAGGAGGAAATTGAGTAATCCTGAGAAATCATATGCTAGCTTTGAACATGGTATTAATTTTGGTTTTGATTACAGTGTTATCCCAGAGGTTCAGGAGGGAAGAATAAGGGTCTGACTTTTAAAGCAGGCTTTAGAAAGGTTATATAAAATTTGATCATATCGTAAATATCTTCTGTGGTAATACCATTGTCATCTTTATAAAATGATAAAAGTTTTGACCTTAGGCCCTGGTCACTTAGAGCAGACAATTTTAGACTTAAGAAAAATTCTCTCAGCTTTTCATTGGATGCTGATATTCTTTTGATAGGAAGTGGATTGCTCTAGATGCACAGCTAACAGATTATGTGAATTTGTAGATGGTATGTCAGCATGAAAATTTGGAGTTATATATGTGTGGAAAACTTGACCTGGGTTCCACTTATCCCCTTCTCTCTTAAAAGATCAATTAGCTCTTAAAGTGATGTTTTAAGGAACAGGGATCTTTGCCAAAAGTAGATTTCATTTTTAAAATTTACCGCTCACTTTAGCATTAAGCCAGGGCCGACCCACTGAAGATTTTAGGAGTGCCTTGGCAAAAGAGAATTAATTTTGTGTGTTTGAGAAGGATTCATTTTTTTGGTGATACCCACTCCCCACTACTTTCTCAAATAGCTAGTGATTAACTACTACTTTAATTTTCAATTAATCAAATTAGATTTCTACTGGTAGATTTTGATTACATGCAGTTCTAACAGCTTCCAGATACACTTCTCTTCCCCATATGTTTACCATATGCTGAGTAAAACCAATGTAGAATAAATTAGTGTAAAAGTAGGAACATTTAGTTCTTTTGTAGAGTTCATTTTGAATGACAGAAGACAGCTCAGAATCATTTTAGCTACGAGGCACCTTTTGAAAAGTGATATGGAAAAATAACCCATTTATGTGTGCCAAGGTCTGTTTTCATAAATGTAAATTTGAAAGTTCATTAAAATTTTGGCATGTGATTTGAAATGCATAATAACTGGATGTGATTCAAAGCCAGAAATCTGTATCCTTATACCAACAACATGTTTCACTGAAGACTGGCTTTGTATGGGTGTTTAATATTTAAAAGGTAAAAAAAAAAAAATAGTATTTACTCAATGGTTATGGCTCTGGAAACTGTTCAGGATGGGGAGGCTGAAGCAGCAAGGGAAAGCCGGCAGTGCCCCCACAGTGCTCACCAGCCTTTCTTGGACAAGTGGGTAGGTGACCTCTGTCAGTGACCACTGTCACTTATTTTTCAGAGGTGACAAAACAGAAATGCATATTTTCCTGGCTGTCTTTGGGATTGTGAAAATGTATCATGAAGGACATTTCAGCTTACATTAAAAACAGTGAGGGACTTCCCTGATGGTCCAGTGGTTATGACTCAATGTTCCCAATGCAGGTGGCCCAGGTTTGATTCCTGGTCAGAGAACTAGATCCTACATGCGGCAACTAAAAATCCTGCATGTCACTACTAAGACCTGGTGCAGCCAAATGAATAAATAAATATTAAAACAAAACGAAATGAAACAAAAAACAGCTGAAAAATGGCAGAGTTGGATCAGGCAGAGGTGGTATCTAATGCTTGTAGCTAATATGAACAGTTAGCGCTTGGAGATATTCTAATGTTATGTGCCAGACCTACTGCTCACCTGTAACATAAACCTCCCAAGGTGAGGATAGAGAAGCAAAGAGGAAGAGAAAAAACTCACCTGCTGAAGGTGCAACTACAAGCTCATTTCTTGTCTGTAATAAGAGACGTGCTTGCTACCAGGAGGCCTTTCAGACGTCTTCAAGTGAGGCATGGGAAGAAGGGCTACAGCCAAAGTAAGAATGGATGAGGAATTACTCCTATAGGAACATTTTTATTTGAGAACTTACAGGCTAACCTCTCAGAATTTTCATCCTCTGCCAGTTGTTATTTTTGCTGTTATATATGTGTACTTTGTACAGATTCCATTTTGATTCTGTTATTCCTCTTTATGACTTTGTTTTTAAAGTTTCTTGTTCCCTGACATCTCAGGGCCTCTGGTTTCTACCTTCTAGTTTTGTGGTAGGAGAGAAACATGGTTTATAGGGCAAGTGAGACAATCACCAGGATGAAAAGTTACTCTCCTTGAGTTTGTGATTATGTACTTAGCTTATAGTCTGTCACTTAGGGTGTTGTTTAGTGATGTTGTTCTATAATTAACCAAGCTTCCTGCAGAAAGTAAGTTTAAAATCACTGTCATCTTGGTTTATTTCCTCTCTTGGCCTTTTGATCTGTTTGACTTTGACACATGATTCTCTGCAACTTCTGTAGATTCTTATTCTGACAGGATGCTTTTATTGCCCACCTCCCCTCCAGCCCTAGTTCAAGGTATCTGTCACCAGATTGGATGTTCTTGTATTTGCTTTGTTCATTCCATTCCTGGGCCCTTTTTTCCTTTTTCCTGAATTTAGTAGTTTTTCCTACTTTCAGACTCTTTTCTCACAAACCATTTCCCACATAGTGGCCAATTGTCATTCTGAAAACCTGGGTCTCCTTAAGTCTTTTCACCTCTTAAAAGTATTTAGTTGCTGTTTGTTGCCTGTAGAACTCAACTCCTCATGATACTGTGGAAGGAACAACAAAGACTAGCACTTGCCTGTCTTTCTAGCCTCATGGTTGGTCACAAACAGTCAAGGACCTGGAGTATATCTGTAAGAGGAACCTTCAAGTTCACTGGTGCTTCCTTACCCAGCCATGTCTTCTCTATATTCTGGGCTGTTATGTTTTCTCTTTGCCTACCTGGGTAATCTCTTTTATTTACAGTTTTAAACAAGTCCTTAAGCCTTAGTCATATCTTGTTTGTGGTAAAGTTGTATAGTGGTTGTTGGTAAATTCGCCTCCCATGTTGGAAGCTTATCTCCATTAGGGGAAGAAGACTGTGCCTTACTTCTCTCTGTGGCCCAGCACACGGCAGAAGGCCTGGCATGCAGTCAGGGTCCCCTAAATATTTACTGTATGAAATTTAGTTTATTTTCCATTGTATTTTATAGAAAAGAAGGGAATCTTAAAGGAAGTACCTAAAAATGGTGTAGTTGAATGAAGATTTATCATGATTTATGGAAGTAGAAAGGGTCATGGGACATTTCCTTGGCACTCAGTCTAATGAATAGCTATCAAGAACCATAATTGATGAATGACCCAAAAGACATTCACATTTGACTGAAGAAGGTGTTGGGGTGTGTGTGTGTGTGTGTGTGTGTGTGTGTGTCTTAAAGTGAGAGATTAACTTCAAACCCATGAAAGAATGATTTGAAACTGAATTATAAATGGTTCTGAATAAGTTTTGGTAGGGCTAGGGTGGGACCTCGGTTTCTAGGCCTTCATCATGAGGAGAAGGTTGGAATGGAGGGAGTAAAGAATTTGAGTAAAGAATTCTGGATCCACTGTTTATAACACAGAACACCCAGAGGACCTAAATCACTAGTGTATGCTAGACCGTAGGAGTCAAGATGGAAGACAGTATTGGCAGAAACAAGAATGGGGAAAATATTGAGTGCTAGGAATTTGAGTATATACCTTGAACTTGGCATTTAATGTAAATGGAGCAGAGCCCCAGGGAGACATAGGATATGTTCTGGGGCAAATTTTGCTTTCCAAAGATTTCCACAGTGTTATCTCCCATCTGACATGTTTTTCTTCCGATTTGATTTTGACACTTTTATCAAGAGATAGGTTGATGTTTTCCCCTTTGAAACTAAGTGGGCTTTTGTGACTGTTTCAGCTGAGAGTCCTGCAGAAATGACCCTTTGTGATTTCTGAAGTGAGATCATAAGAGGGAGTGCTGCTTCCTCTTTTCTGTTTTCTTGGAAAGCAAGACTTGACTGTGAAACCTGCAGCCACCATAGGAGCAGTCCAACTGTCCTGAGGCCGTCGTGTTTTGACGCGAAACCGCAGGAAAGGGCCCTCAGCCTCCTGAGAGCCCTGTTGCTTCAGATCCAGCCACCATCTGACTGCCGCCAAGTGGGAAACGAGAAACTCCGAATCAGGGCTGCCCAACCAGATCTTCCCAAAGTCCTGAGGGAAAGATAGTTAATGGCTGTTATTGTTTTTAAACTAAGTTTAGGGTGCTTTATTATGCAACAGTTGATAATTAGAACGTGTTTATTTGGAGAAGCAATTTGTATTTTCTTCTAGGTGATGCTGAAGGAAGACAGGTCTGTAATTAGACACATCTCTTTGATTTAGATTTGTTACTAACTTTCCTGGTGGCTCAGTAGGTAAAGAATCTGCTTGCAATGCAGGAGTCCCTGGGTCAGGAAGATATCCTGGAGAAGGGCATGGCAACCCACTCCAGTATTCTTGCCTGGAAAATTCCATGGACAGAGGAGCCTGGTGGGCTACAGTCCATGGGGTCGCAGAGAGTCAGACACAACTGAGCAACTACCACTGACTAACTAACTGTAACTAACCCTGTTCCCCCAAAATTTAGTACCCTAGTTGGGAGAAGACCAAGGGGTAGAGATCATAAAAGAGAAAATCATGGCAACTTTTTTTCCTTCATATTCATTTACCTAATAGTTGGTATGGACAAATGAACCAAGAGCAGAAGCTTAAACTAAACTGACTCTATTGCAAGGAATTCATCTGTTTTGAGGAAGTAAGACCATGGGCAAGACATTCTGCAAATGAACTTGGGGATATCTCTATGGGAACAGTGAAAGAGGCAAAAACAGACCGTTGTCAAGGAGGCTAGAACTCATGTTGAATAATTTATCATTCAGTGTGCTTTTTTTTAAATATTAAAATCTGTGCACCTGCTGTGTATTGAATTTTGTACTCCCTCAAAATATAGGATGAAAGTCTAACCCCCTCACCTGTGAATGTGATCTTATTTAGAAATAGGGTTTTTTGCAGATGTAATCGAGTTAAGATTGTAATGCATTAATTGTGGCTTCTAAAGCCAATGACTGGTGTCTTTATGAGGAGGCAGTATGACATACAGACACCTAGAGACGCACAGTGAAGAATGCTGTGCAAAGACAGCACAGAAATTGGAGTTATGCTACCATAGCTAAGTAGTTCCACAGATTGCCAGCAACCACCACAAGCTAGGAGAGTCAGGGAAGGATGCTACCCTAGAGCTTTCAGCAGGATCATCACCCTGCAGACACTTTGGTCACCTTGATTTTAGACTTCCAGGATCAGAGATGTTTTAGTGCTTTAGTATGACAGACTTTGTGCCTAAAGTAGGGAAAATGAAAACAGTTCTGCTTTTCAAAAGTTATGAAAATGAAAAGCCACAGGCTGGGAGAAAATATCTGCTAAGCATATGTCTGACAAAGGAATTGAATCTAGATTATTTATAGGGTTTACGATTCAGTGAAATTAAAAGACATTTGCTGCCTGGAAGAAAAGCTGTGACAAACCTAGACAGCCTTTAAAAAGCAGAGACATCACTTTGCCGACAAAGGTCCATATAGTCAAAGCTGTGGGCGTTTCCAGCAGTCAGGTACAGATGAGAGAGTTGGACCATAAAGAAGACTGAGCAATGAAGAACTGATGCTTTTGAACTTTGGTGCTGGAGAAGACACTTGAGAGTCCTTTGGACAGCAGGGAGATCAAACCAGTCAATCCTAAAGGAAATCAACCCTGAATATTCATTGGAAGGACTGATGCTGAAGCTGAAACTCCAGTACTTTGGCCACCTGATGGAAAGAACTGATTCATTGGAAAAGACCCTGATGCTAGGAAAGATTGAGGGCTGAAGGAGAAGTGGGTGACAGAGGATGAGATAGTTGGATGGCATCATCGACTCAATGGATATGAGTCTTAGCAAATTCTGGGAGATAGTGGAGGATAGGGAAGCCTGGCATGCTGCAATCCATGAGGCCACAAAGAGTTGGACATGACTTAGTGACTACTTAGAATAACAAAAACAATGATTCAGTAATAAGAAAGCAATCCAGCTAAAAATTTGGCAAAATATTTGGACAGACACTTCAACAGAGGAAATATACAATGTCAAGTAAGCCCGTGAAATGATGCTCAGTATCATGTGTCATTAGGAAAATGCAGATTGAAACTACCATGAGATATCATTATACCACCATTTTAACCATTAGAATGGCTAAATTTAAAAAGACTGACGATACCAAATGTTGATGAGGTTATGGAGCAGCTAGAACTCTCATACATTGCTGATCGATACTTGAAAAGGTTTAATCACTTTGGAAAATATTTTTCCAGTGTCTTAAAACATTAGTATATACCTTCCTAGTTCTAATCATAGGTACTTAACCAACAGACTTGAAAGTATATGCCCATGCAAAGACTTTTACACAAATATGCATGAGAGCTTTATTTGTAATAGCTCCAAACTAGAAGCAACTCAAATGTCCACCAATAAGTGAATGTATAAATAAATTGTTGGAGATGTACATAGTGAAACATTATGAAATAATAAAAAGGAGCTATTAATGTACACAACAACATGAATGAATCTGAAAGAAGTCAGACACCCCTGCCCACCCCAAAAAAGAGTGCATATTATATGATTCCATGTGTATATATAATTCTGGAAGATGCAAAAATAATTCTAGTGTTAGAACATAGATCAGTGGTGCTTAGAGATGGGAGATGGGGCAAGGCAGATAGGGGAAAGAATTTTAAAGAGAGGTGAGAAGAATTTTGGGGTTGATATATACATTTTATTGACTGTGATGATAGTTTTCTCCATGTATATTCATGTCAAAACATATTTAATTATGTACTTTAAATATGAGATTTCTTATATGTCAATTATGTCTCAATGAAGCCAGAACAAAAAGAAAAAAGTTATATGGGAAAAGGTAGGGTTTAGTGATGGGCTTAAATCTTAGGCCGTATATTAGCACAGCTGAGCATCAGCAAGCAAACTTTGTTTTGCCATTTACTGTTGAATATGCCATGTCATTAATGGCAAGAGATCATTAAATGCAGAGCTAATAGGTAAACCAAGCTTTTCCAATCAGTTGGGATTTAATCATGGAAGAAGACTACAATTGATCATTGAGTAAGAGATTTATTATAGAAATTATACCCTAAACATTTATGAAAGGTGCTTGGGAATTGAAGGTTCAGGAGGCAAGTCACAATGTCAGTGAAGTCTCTGGTTAGTTAGCCTGAGAAGCCAAAAATGAGACACGGCTCGTGGGAGAGGGTCTGTGGAAGACTGTGCCTCCATGTTGCTACCATCTACAGGTCTGTTGGTGGGCCTGGAGTCACTATTGACCTGAGGGACCAGCTTGGAAATTGGACAGGGATCTGAGAAGAGCAAAGATAAGCTTGAACCTGCCTAAAACAGCCATGTCTGGTCACTGTACTAACCATGACAATATTGGTTGCCATATCCATGTGTATCCTTCCTTCCAAGTCTAGGCCAGTTCTACTTTTGGTTAACTTTAACCTGGAACTACACAGAGAATAATTTTCCAGGAAATGTAATTTCCACTTAATGAAGTTGACAATAACACAAACCACCACAGCTTGCTCATTAATAAGGTTGGTCATTGTAGTCCTGATTATGAACCTAAGCTCCCTTGTTCACATGGGATGAGTCGATCTTGCTAAACAAATACAGAATATCTTTGAGAGTGATCTAATTGGGACAGAATGGAGGAAGAATGAGTCCAGGCATGAGGAATCAGGGTAGATCTTTTCAGAATAAGGCCTGATTACAATGTAAACAATGGGGAAACCCTGCATACCCTCTTACAAGGAAGGTGTTTATAGCAACATAAACACCTTTTCCACACAGTAACATAAACAGTTTCTCAAGGAAACATTCTCTGGCATCCAGGAAATGTTTGTTCTTTACAAACAAAAAAGTGTGTTTTTCTAAAGATTTAATTTACTTAAGGGCTCTGTTTAGAACAAGACTATGATTGTAGAGGGATAAAGTTATTCCCAAAACACTTTTGTGGTAGGCTATATTTGAAGTCCTTATAGAAGCAGCTTGTTTAAAGATCTATAGACTATCAGAGCATGGGTCACAGTCCGTGGAATTCTCTAGGCCAGAATACTGGAGTGGGTAGCCTTTCCCTTCTCCAGGGGATATTCCCAACCCAGGAATCAAACCCAGGTCTCCCACATTGCAGGTGGATTCTTTACCAGCTGAGCCACCAGGGAAGCCCATATTGGAAGTCCTTATAGAAGCAGCTTGTTTAAAGATCTGTAGACTAACAGAGCATGGGTCAGTACAGGTGTATCATGTTACATATTGGATCCACCTTTGGAAAGTTGTATAAATTACACTTCTGTGAGTCACATTGTATTGTAAATTCCCAGAAGCCTGCCATTTGATATTTTCTTATGAAAGTTATTCTTGAAAAAGTGTGAGGACCTTTGTTACAGGTACCTCCTTGTGAGACCTACTGTGAGACCACAGACTATGATAAAGGCTATATATTTGATTTAAATATGCATACTTCATTTATTTATAAGGTGACTTACATTGGTTCCTAAAACTGATCAATTAGGACCTTTCTATTAAGGTTCCTTGACTCATTTTTAACTTGGAACAATTAAAAATAGATTTCATCCACAAATCCATTTTAGGTTTGAACAGAAGAGGAAAAATCTTTTAGCAAGATTTCTATTAAAGAATGGAGAACAGATGTATGTATTTTCAGCTTGTTATTAAAAAATATCTAGTTCTGGTAGTGCAGTGAATTCAGTTAATAAGCACAAAGCATCAGTCACTGCATGTTTTTTTATCTTTGTGGAAAGACTTGATCTAATTAAAAGATTTATTAACAATCTCTGGGAATGATTTATTTGTTGCTGACTGTAGATTTTCTGCAGCTTTTCACACAGCTTAGCACGTACAAGCAGGAGATAGTTTACCGTGCTGCCTTCTACCTTAACCTCTAGTGCTTCTTAAGCTTCAAAGTGTAGACAAATGACCTGGGCATTTTGGTAAATTTAGATTGTGATTCAGTAGGTCTGGGGTGGAGTCTGAGATTTTTAGTTCTGACAAGTTCCCGGGTGATGATGTCACTGATTTGTGAACCACACTCTGAGAAGCAAGGGAGTAGGCGTTTCTGAGTGTCATTTTTGGTGTGGTTGAGCATAGTATTCAACACTGTACAGCAAGTGTGGTGGGAATAGAGAAACGGCTGTTTTCACAATCCCCAGTTTTTCCTTGAGGATGAAAAGATAGTGGTAAACTCCATTTAATTAAGTAGCTTGCTTATGATTTGGCAGAAATGAGGTACAAGCATTTCCTATTCAACTAACTATAAATTTATTACCTTTTTAAATGTATGAAAGTAGACTAGTTTAAAAGACAACCTCTCATCAAGATTCAAATTTCCCTGTGTGTGTGTGGGGGGGGGAATCATTTTGTATATATGTACAGTACAAGTGTGGGCTTACTTCTTTCCCCTGGAAATATCCCTTTGGTATCTATAAAACTAATAAAATAATTATATCATTGAATGTCAATGTATATAAAATAAAAATGAGTGTGTGGTGGGTATTAAACTCAGGGCCAACTTGACTGGTTATGAAGAATAGTTTAGTAATGAGGAAATGTTCATGGTGGGGAAACTTGTCTGTTTGAAAAATGAAAATGGGAGACTAATTTGAAAATACTTTTTAACTGTCTCTCTATTTTTTTTTTTGAGCCCCTAAAGAAGGGCAGCCTGTAAAATATTGGTAAATTTGCCCCAAGTGCTATTAAAATGTATTGGTTTTGAATATTTTCAAAGAGAACTTCAAGCAGCTGGATTTATCTGGGAAATATCATTGAAATGTGAATTTGTTTTTTTTTTTTTTTCCATTTATTTTTATTAGTTGGAGGCTAATTACTTTACAATATTGTAGTGATTTTTGCCATACATTGACATGAATCAGCCATGGATTTACATGTGTTCCCCATCCCGATCCCTCCTCCCACATCCCTCCCCATCCCATGAAATGTGAATTTGGGATTAAGAAAAAAATGTTCAGAGGGAGATAAGATCAACTACTTCAAGGAATTATTTGCTTATTTCTTAAAGTAACCTAGTTTTTCTTAAATTTAGGTCAAACCCTTGTAGTGTAATTGAAGATTAAATGATCATCTGTAAAGCTTTCTGGGTTACTGCGTAAATCTGAGTTTCCCTGAAGATGGGGGAATGATGTGTCTCTATAGGTGATATGATGAATCATAGAAATCATTCAACAACAGTGAAAGTTCCTTAGGATCCTGACACGTGTGGGAAAAAGAATCCCCAGGGATCCTGAAAGTCAAATTGTGTTTATCTGCTATAATAATAATTGATAGCCCAATTATTTTTAACTATGATAGTTTAATAGTCTTCAGATAATACACACCCAAGTGTGTCCTCTGAAAGACAGAGGCTATTAGTTTCTATCTGAAAAATTTTCATCTGTGTTTCAGACGATTGAATGTGCTATAAGTATGCATTCTGGGAAAGTAAGCAAGGAGGTATTGATAGCCGCATGCCATAAAATGTGAGCAGAAGGACTGTAGCTATGGTGTTACTAAAAAAAATTGTATATGTACATTGTATATACCTTTTGGGAAAAAACAATAAAAAATACCCTGTATCCTTTCTAATATTTTTCAATGTAGTTTTCAAAAATTGTAATTGTCCTTTTCTTCACACTTCCTGTAACATAAGCTGTTTCTCATGTAATTGCACATTTTTTTTTTTTTTAGCAGTGAACATGATTTTTATGGCTGTGTCATATTCCATTTATAAAAGGTATGCCACTTAGGTAGCCATTCCTTCTTATCAGAATTTAAGCGGATTTCTGTGTTTTTCTCAGATGAATAACATCAGGCTTCCCTAGTGGCTCAACAGTAAGGAATCTGCCTGCAATGCAGCTGATGCAGAAGATTCATGTTCCATCCTTGGGTCAGGAAGATCCCTTGGAGGAGGACACGGCAACTCACTCTAGTATTCTTGCCTGGAGAATCCCATGGACTGAGGAGCCTGGAGGGCTACAGTCCGTAGGGTCACAAAGAGTCAGACACGACTTTAGCAACTGAGCCCTCATGCAGGTGAATAATACTATAATAAACATCATAAGAGTATGATGCTATTCTTTGATAAGAATTTTCTGCTTAGGTCAGATTGCTAGAACTGAAATTAATATTCTTAAGTTTTATAGAAAACTTTTCCTTAAAAGCTCATCTGTGAAGTTGAGGGACTGTTTACAAAGAAATACTAAGCCTTCCTGGGTGTTAAAAAATAAGGACGTTATGCAAGTGCTCAGTTGTTCTGACTCTTTGCGACCCTTTGGACTGTAGCCCGCCAGGCTCCTCTGTCAGTGGGATTCTCCAGGCAAGAATACTGGAGTGGGTTGCCATGTCCTCCTCCAGGAGATCTTCCTGACCCAGGGTTTGAAGCTGCATCTCTTGTATCTCCTGCATTCCAGGCGAATTCTTTACTGCTTAGCCACTGAATCCCATAAGGATGTTATGACAAGGTGTTAGAAGCTAAACTGGAGTTGGATAGGTCAGCATAACCTGGTTCTATCTTTGACACCTGTTTTTAACACTTGTTGAAATGGGGGGAAAAGGCCAGAAACTTGTCCTTTGGTAAGTTTTGAGAGGTAAGATGTTTTCTAAAGAAATGAATTATTTACGTGGCAAATGCCTTAAAAAAATATTCTGCTAATAAATAAGAATGAGAGAGTACTTGACAATAAAGTTTCTAAAAATAAGAACAAATTTGCAATGTTTAATGCCTGACTCTCCAAAGTTTAATTTAGAGCAAAAGTATTGAGATAGTTGTGATTCACTAAGCAAATTAAAAAAAGGAGACAAGGATAATAATCGTAGTAAAAAAAAAACAGAAACCAGATTACAATTCAGACTGAAGACTGATTTGTAATACCCTTTCTTAGCCAGTTTTTTAGAGGTAAGGTAATCAACTAGATATGCCAGCCTGTCAACTGGATCCATCCTAATTACTCCATAAAGTTAAAAACAACCCCGGACTTCTTGCTCATCAGCAATAGGTTGGTTACCATATAGTCTTCCGTAAAGGATTTATAGCCAGAACTAAAGGTTTTCAAGACCAGATCTATAAGCTATATTTTCTATATATAGTTTACTAAAGTTCTTAATTTAGTTTAGAAATTTTGGTTTTTAAGTGGATTTATATTTTTCTGGATTGCAACTATTTTGTGCTCTTCTGTATAGTTAAAGTTTTATAAAGGATTTTTTTTTCTATAAATACCAAAGCATTAGTGTCTATATGCATATAGGAAGTCATGAAATACAATATTCATAATTCTATTTTTATGTTTGTGACTATACTTTGAAGAATCTGTACCACCTGTTAATTTTAATCTATGTAGCACTTAGTACATATAGGACAATATAGGTAATGTGTAAGTTACAAAGCAAGATTATCTAATGGACATCCATGAATTTACCATCCAATTTAAGAACTAGAACATGACCAAATTATCTCTAAGTTCCTTTTCTAGCCTGTAGGAAAAAGGTACAGGTTGGAAAGATGTTGCCACATTCTTTTCTTAAATTATAATTAGTATGCTAGTAGCCTTAAAAAATCTAAATAGGAATATGCAGTTTAGACTAGGAGCACCTGCAAATTAATGATGGATATCAATGCATGTACATAATTCATAATAACAAAGACATTTAAAAATAGGACATTAGCATTGAAAATTTTAACTATGGCCAGATGTAAAATTTTTCCTATAAATTTCTTAAACTGGAAATTGTGTCTCCATTTTTTCTAAATAGGCTATTTAAAAAATCTTTTATTACTGAATCTAAAACAACACAAGTACACTATTCATACATAAAAGACCAAGTAGGTGTTCATTTAATGACTTAAATTCCCATTACATGTTGGAAATCCAAGGTTGGTTTATTTGAGAGGAAATTTTGTATTTTATCAGCCAAGGACCTTCTGTGTTCTGAGATTTTTGCCTCCAACTCCAGGAATCAAGAGTTCAAGGTTAAAAGTCCAACAAGAAAACATCATCGATAGAGGAAAGTACTATTAATTAGTAAAATTCAAGGTCTATATATAATTGTTTAAAGGTTTCTGCATACTTCCCCTCAAAATATTTGTACTTTTATTAATTACTATTTTAGATTGTAACAGTTGTTTATATCTGAATTTTGACTGAATCTCAGAGAAAAGAAACCCAAATTCTTGAAACTATTTTGTTGTCTTTAGCAATAACACTTTGAAGGTTAGGAAACAAATTTCGTTCCTCTCATTATAGACGTTTTAGGGATTGATTGTGTCTGTCAGTCTTTCCCATCAACTAAATAATATGTTTCATTTTTGGCTTGTATTTCCCCCCTGATTTTCTTTCTATATTATCAATGCCTTTAGTATATGTAAGCCACTCTGATCATTAGTGATTCCAGTTTGTAAGTAAGTTGGTTATTTAACCTTTCTATTCTCAGTTTCCTCATCTGTAAAATGGAGAGGGATAAGTTTTCAGGGTTGTTATGAGAATTAAACGAGTTACTGTGTCCTACCACTTTCATGTAAGTGCTCGCATTAATTTTCTATTGCTGCCAGAAGAAATTAACACAAATTTAGCTGCTTAAAACAACACATACTCATTATCTCATGGTTCTGTAGAAGCTAGGATTGGCTTACCTGGCTCAGAGTTTCGTGAGCCTGAAATCCAGGTGTTGTCAGCTGGCCTGTTACTGGAAGATTTGGAAGAATCTGCTTGCAGCCTCATTCAGATTGTGGGCAAAATCTCGTTCCTTTTGGTTGTAGGGCTGAGTTCTCTGTTTCTCTGTGAACGGTCAGTGAGTCCAGCCCTCAGCTCCTAGAGGCTTCTCTCTAGTTCTTGCTCGTGGGCCCCTACATTTAGAGCCAGCAAGGGCACGGCTCAGCCTTCTCAACTGGGAATCCTCTCTTCTGCTACTGCATCTCTTCTTCCTCTTGTATCACATCACTCTCTTTACAGCTGGAGAAAGCTCCCCACTTTGTGGTCTCATGTGATCAGCTCGAGACTGTCTGGATAATCCAGGATGGTCTCCATAGCCTGTGGTCAGCTGATTAATAACCTTAATTACATTTACAAAATCTCTTCACAGCAGTACCTAGATTAGTGTTTGATCGAATAACCAACCAGAGGACAGGAATCTTGAGGGACAGCTTTGAAATTCTCCCCATCCTGGTGCTTAAAAATGGTGGTGAAGAGTTGTCTTGGAGGTGACCAATAGTGACGAAAGAAATCGTATCTTCACCAGAGGAATGGAGTGAATTGTAAATTCCTTGTAGGTAGGCACTGTTCCTTACTTTTTTCATATCCATAGGGCCTTAGAGTTTGTCATATAGTTATTTAAATACCTGCCATTGTTTGATAACTTGAATGTAATTTATCTTTTGATTCTGTTCATTTTCTTTCTCTGAATCATTACCAGTAGTGTGAAAATTTTAATATCTCTGGTGCCTCCTTGGAAAGATGAATCATAACATTGAGTTTCCCATTTTTTCCTACTTTTGATTGCCATCAAATCACAAAGATAAAATAGCCTGCGTGCAGGGGTACAGGAAGCTGCCACAACTGACCTTTTGTCACTGGAGCGCATGTTTTGAATTTCTTTGCCTTCTGCTTTTTTAGCATTTGTTGGGCTTGTATGTACTCTTACCCGAGTCTTCTGTAACTTGTATTTGGAGATAGGTTGTGAGTATAGAATATTGTTGATAGCTGAGTGTAAAGGTGACCACCTGCCCCAGCAGAAGCATGTACCCTACTGGCCTCTTCAAGCTGGTATCCTTAACTATTGAACCTATGACTACACACATCTACAAGGTGATAATCAGCCACTGTTCCTCTTACAGTTTTTGAATTTTCCCTGATAAACAAATTTCAGTCTTCATTTGATGATTTTGATTTTATTAGATGTATTGGAGACCTGGCAAGAAAAAAAGGGTACCAATTCTTACCTTTAAGATGGCAAGATTTTTGAAAAAATGCTTAAAGCCGTCTGATGATACTGTATTTAGGATATTTCCATAGGCCTTTCTCTGTAGATATGAAAACCTGTTTGTCTCAGGGACTCTACTCATTAAAATTAAAAAAAATATTTTTTTTCTTTTACTCTTTTCATTAATTGACTTCCTCAGCCCTTCACTCACTACAACCTTTACCCCTATAATCCTGTGTTATAACAGGAGAAATGAGTTTGTTTAATATCCTTTTGTGGAATAGTATTTACTTTGTTCCTTTCATTCATAAATGATGTCTTCTAATCTTTCTTACTTTTTCTGATACTTAGATGTTGTCTCTTCTCTCCATCTAAAAAGGTGCAAGATGTAAAGTAACTCTTTTGTACCAGAAAATTTAAGCACCTTTTGCCAAAGTTCCTTGTTTACCTTGCTGCCTTTGAATTACATCACAAGGGCTGGCTGAACATTCAATATGGTTGGTTAGTCCTTTCAAAAATGTCTTTCTCTCTAAATCTAGGATCAACAGTGTCTATTCACTGTTTCTTTGATCTTCCTATATGTTTTGCAGTTTCATCTGGCAGTCTAGTTTCTCTCATGGAAAACTGGGCATTTGCTTTTTTCCTTCAACTACTTTTAAACTGAATTTGAGCTTTTTTATAAAACCAAATTTTCTTTCAGGAGAAAGATCTTTTAGAATCTCTTTGAAAGAGCCACATTTTCTGTATTGCTTATTCTGGACTATTTTTGAAAAGCTATCCTGCTACCAGAATAAATTAGAAGTGTATTTGTTTAGTTTGCTGAGGAATTTGTGATTCTTTCTGAAGTCATTAGCTTATAATCAGGGAAGTGATTAGCACTCTGTTTAAAGTTTTCTGAAGTATTGACAATTTTTCAGTCTTTTTTAAAATTGATGTACCTCGTTCAACTTTTATCGGTCAACTTGTCTGATTACTACTTTTTTAAAGTTGTGGCTAATATACATAAAATTTACCATTTTCACCATTTTGAAGTATATAGTTCAGTGACATTAAGAACATTCAGATTGTTCAATTGTTACCCTTCTCCATCTCTGGAACTGTTTCATCATCCCAAGGTGAAGGTCTGTACCCATTAAACAACAACTCTTCATCCTTTTCTTCCCCTGTCTCTTGACAACCACCATTTTCCTTTCTGTCTCTACGAATTTGACTTAATTGGCTTGTTTTTGTAATGTCCACCTTAAGAATTTATCCTTCAAAGCCTGAGTGGGGTGGGTCCAGGGACAAAGAGGAAGACTTGATTTATAGGCATCTGTTTAATTTACTACCTAAGGAATTAATAAGTAACTTTTACCTGCCTTGTATATTTTGAATCCTTTTCATCTGCAGGATTTCAACACTAGGAATATATGACTATATAACTTGTCTCTAAAATAGAGATTCTTTGAATGAAAAAAGTAAAGCTTTGAAGTTTGAGTTATGGGTTTTACTGATAATTCCTATCTTTCAAATATATATATTTTCAGTTTAGCTTTTCTTCAGGTTATTTGGCTTTCCATCTTGAATGTTTAGTCTGTGCTACTAGTATTTAATGGTAATAATTCCTTGTTTTCTAAGACAGCTAATGCCTTGATTTTTGACAGCAGTATGTCTCATATGCCACAGGTTGTTTGAAATTAGCTTGATAAGAATGCACTATTGATAAATTATACCATTTGGATTGTAGATACTTTGCCTGATAACTAAAGAGTTTTCTGAATAGTACTGATTAAGGAATATGAGCTAATTTTCTGATTTTTGGCATGGGAAATCAAGGCTTGAATTAAAAAATGGCTTAGGTTGTTTTCTGGGTAGTGTCTGTAAGCTTCTCCCAGTGGAGGATTATAATCACATTTGTTCTTTTTGTAGACAGTTGAGTGATCTGTTGAATGTAAATAGAATTGCATTCTAGTAGTTAAGATCCTGTGATTTTGCCAGATAGCAGCAAGATTTTGACCTTGAATAGTCAGAATTACAGGTAAACAGGAGGCAAGCGGTGAAAAGCCTGCCTGCAATGCAGGAGACGTAGGAGATGTGGGTTTGATCCCTGGGTTAGGAAGATCCCCTTGAGAAGGGAATAGCAACCCACTCCAGTATTCTTGCCTGGAGAATTCCATGGACAGAGGAGCCTGGCGGGCTACTGTCCATTGGGTCACAAAGAGTCAGACACGACTGAAGTGACTTAGCACGCACACATAGGTAAACAGAAACCATGGCTTCACAAAGAGCTCTTTTACCGTTTTCTCCTCCTTAACACCTAGTAGACCAGAACACATGAAGATGAGATGAGAAACCTTTTAGTATTGACTACTTTTGTCTTGGGCTTTCCTGGTGGCTCAGATGGTAAAGCGTCTGTCTGCAATGCAGGAGATCTGGGTTCGATCCCTGGGTTGGGAAGATCCCCTGGAGAAGGAAATGGCAGTCCACTCCAATATTCTTGCCTGGAAAATCCCATGGACAGCAGAGCCTGGTAAGCTACCGGCCATGGGGTCTCAAAGAGTCTGACACGACTGAGCAACTTCACTTTCACTTTCTGTCTTGCAACTTTTCTGTACCAGTTTCAGAACATTTTCACTGATGTTCTTTGTGTTATAATTTTAGGTGATGAACATAGCTGATTATGTATGTAAATAATTTATTTTTCACAAAGTAATTCTGTTTTAGAATCTTGACAACCAACAATTGATAATCATTAGTGCATTTCTATAACATTCTAAAGTGGTTTTATTGTTGTTACAGTGTCATGGATAGTTAAATGGCCTTTTATTTCCTTCCGGATTCCTGTCTATTGCAATTTTTTTATTAATCAATAAATGCTGATATAGAGACTAAAATGTATGTGCCTTACCTTTGCAGAGTAAACCAGTTCATGGGTGCTTCTAGACATTTTCTGAAAAGAACAAGCATACAAGGTTCTGGGAGCACTGTGTGAGCACCTTTGCCAAATAGTTTAAACTTTCATAAAGGCAAACCATGAGCTGAACCTTGAAGAATAGGTAGAAAGATTTATTGCAATGTGTCTGATACTGATACGTGTTGTATAAGTTGACCTTATCTTATTTTAAACTCTTTGCCAATCTTTTAGAAAAATTATCTTTGGCATTTTTTGATCCCAGCGAAGTGGAGTAGCCTCTCATATATTTACTAGCTGCTCTTTTCTTTGGAGGATTGCCAACTAGTGTGCTTTCCACATTTCTCTCATTAATCATCAAGACCACTTTATGTTAATGTTGGCCTATAGGGGACAGGATGTTTGTTGGAACTGTGTTAAAGGTATGGGTTGATTTATGGGAAATTAATCTTTTTCTGATATTTCATCTTCCCTGTCTAAGAGTATGTCATGTCTTTTCACTTATTCAGGTCTTATTTTTTTATTTCTCTCACTAAAGTTATATAGCTGTAATTATAGGTAATCTGTATTCCTTGAGTTCATTAAGTTTTTGTTGCTTTTATAAATGGAGACTTCTGTTCCATTGTATTTCAGAAGTAGTTATTCCAGAAAGTACTTGTTGAGGCCATGAAGGAAATCAATATATTATTGTATATTACCTTATTTCTGGAAATTCTTTTGATACTAATACTTTTTCAATTTTAAAAAACTATTTTATTTATTTCTTTGACTGTGTCAGATCTTAGCTGTGGCAGTGGGATCTAGTTCCCTGACCAGGGATCCATTTTTCTGAGTAGACAGTAATCTTCTATAAGTAAATATGTATGGCTCTTGGTTGTTTTTTTAAATCTCTATTATATTCACTAGGATTTTCAAAATAATTTTGTATTATGGAGCTATTAGTGGTCATTCCTGTTGAAGACATACAAGAGATCAATGATACCATTCTGGCAAACACAAAAAGCAGAGCTCAGCACTTGAGTATAGCTGATGACAGACAAAAATACATTTTAGGAAATGTATGACTTGACCATAACTTGGCATGTGAGGGAAGTGTTACTTTATGGCCGAAAATAATATGATCTGTCCATCTGGGTGCAGAATTCATTCTTACAATTTTATCATCATTTTGACAACTGATGAATTACAGTGAAAATTTTAGGCCAAGTAAAATTTGTTTGTTCAACCTTATTGCAGTTAATGGCATTGATTTATTTATCATTTTAAGATTATAAAAATCTCTCCTTATTTTCCAGTCCCACTCCCAGGGGCATATCACTGTTAAGTTTGTTTTGTAGCTTTCCAGTGTTTTCTTTATGTATTAAATCACTCTACACACACACACACACACACACACACACATATGTGTGTATTTATGTATTTTTTCATGAATATGGGATAATTTAAAGCAGAAAGTATAACAGTTTTGTTTTTTAAAAACTTAGTAATTAAATATATCTTATGTCTCTTTATAGTGTCATTTTAAAAGTCTTCACTTGGTGTTCTGTACGTTATTACTATGTTGGTGACATTTCATGATTTTTTATGTTTAGGGCGTATATATGAGAAATAAACAAGTTAATGTATATCACAGTAAATGTCTTCTTTGAAAATAAAATAAATTGTTTAGATTTTCAATACATGTAGAAATCAGTTGTCCTAGGAGCCAGTTAGTGAAAACTGCCTTAAAATCATTTCTGGGATTTATATTTCCCTAAAAGAATTTCACCAATCAAGATAAATTTAAATATAACAGGTACATTTTTTATGTAAAAATCAAGCTGTTAACTGAGGCTTGAATATGCTGTTGCTTTAAAGATCTGATTAAGAAAAATAATATAGATTTTATAGCAGGGAATTTGTATAAGTTTGATTCCTTTGTTCAAAAACCTTTGCCACAGTCCTTAAGTACATCCAAGATGTGGGTACGATTATATAATTATTGTTCTCTGGGTCATAGTGTTCTTATGTTCAAAATTTTAGTATTTCATCAACTATTTTGAATACTTCAGGTTAAGCACCATACTAGGCCCTAGTAATGTCAAGCAAAATAAAAGGAGAAAAGAATAGTTCTTTTGGCAGATTTTATAGGTTACAGATAGTAGTAGGGATGGAGAAGCAAATTTAAAGTTCAGTAAAATGAGGATAAGTATCTTCATTTAGATGCTAGAGGAGAAATTGGTAATTTGGGGGAATTTAAGAGGAAGATGTCAGAAAAGTCTTAATGAGGAAGGCAGGGAAGACGAGTAATTTTGGGGTTGAGATTTGAAAGATGAGTAGTATTTTTCCAGGTGGGTACATAGTAGGGAGACTTAGACAGCATATTAAAAAGCAGAGACATTACTGACAAAGGTCTGTTTAGTCAAAGCTGTAGTTTTTCCTGTAGTCACGTATGGAATGTGAGAGTTGGACTATGAAGAAAGCTGAGCACCAAAGAATTGATGCTTTTGAATTGTGGTCCTGGACAAGACTCTTGAGAGTCCCTTGGACAGCAAGGAGATCAAACCAGTCAAACCTAAAGGAAATCAACACTAAATATTCATTTGAAGGACTGATGCTGAAGCTGAAACTCCCGTGCTTTGGCCACCTGATGTGAAGAACTGACTGATATGAAAAGACCCTGATGCTGACAAAGATTGTAGGCAGGAGGAGAAGGGGACGACAGAGGATGAGATGGTTGGATGGCATCACCAACTCGATGGACAGGAGTTCAAGCAAGCTCTGGGAGTTGGTGATGGACAAGAAAGCCTGGCGTGCTTCAGTCCATGGAGTTGCATGGAGTTGGACACGACTGAGTGACTGAACTGAGTCTGATAGGAGAACCATTTTCACCAAAATTTCAAATAGGCCTAAATGAAAAATATAGTGATACCAGAAGGAAAGTAAATTTGATTTGGTGATACTTCACCCCCTGATCAACTTTGCTGGACTACCCCTTTGAGCACATTTTCTTTAACCAAATCTCTTATAATGTGCTCATGTACCCACAAATACTCAAGTGTAATTATATCACTACTGTATTTCATAGATGTTAAGATCTACATCTTAACATCTCTGAAAGTCCTTTATGTCTACTATTCAGTACTAAGTTAGAGTTTTCCTGGTTATGTTTTCTTCCAGTGTAGCATAAAGTAGTATTACATCCGTTTACTGTCAGTGGCATCTTACACTTGAAATATGATGTTAATGTTTTCCTGGTCTATCATTAAAAAAAAAACAGATCTATTTTTTACTTTAAAAAGTTGTAATTATTTTCAGTGATGTTTTGAGTACCCATGATGGTATGCCATGGAGTATTTCTGATCAATTGCCTTGGTAAGGGTTACTGGCTATAGGGTTGCCATTTCCCTTAAGGATTCTGAAATGATTCATAGTTGTTGACCTCTAGCTGTCCTTTTCTTTTTCACAACATTTTTTGCACCTGAAGATGCCAGAGTCACTTGTCATTTGTCAGTTCCAGTTCTTAGCATCTGAAGAGTTAAGTACAGTTCTAAGATCAGCAAAGAAAACTGGAGATGGGGTGAGTTAAGAGGTGGAAGACCTGTTTTTAGGAATATAAACAATCACTTGACAGGCTATGGGATAATGTGTCAAACTTATGATTTGTACAAGAAAAACAATAAGGATATGTAAATGGAAGGAATAGATGTGTGGGTGTCCCCTGTCACAAAAGGAGTTCATCACCTGAGAAGTAAATGTACACTCATTTGAACTTTTCTTTGATTAAAAAATAGTGATAATAAAATGAAACCAATCCTTTAAAACCTCTTACATTATCTGAGTCACTAATGCATTCTTGTCTTTGGGGCTTATTAGAACTTGTATTTTTATGATAATCTATTGTTCAACCTTCGGACTGGTAATAGATAGGAAATCCTAACAGTGTATGGTATCATATATTTATGAGATAGCACCATTTAGAGATTTAAATTCAGGAGTGACTAAGAAAAATAGAGGATGTGATGATGAAAAGTCTGGTTGCTAGCAGACTTTTTTGGATTGACAGATATCTAAACAGGACTGAGTTTAGAGCACATTTCTTCAGGTTGGAGGTTTCAGATGTCAGGTGGACTGTGAACCGAGACTATGAAGATTTATGAACAGGAAGGTAGGTACAAGATCTCTGGGTGTCAGAGGATTTAGCTTCGGGAGAAATGGGGAATTATCTACTCTCACTGGTAAAGAGTTAGGAGAGGCTCATGGGCCTGGCGTGCTAATAAGATAAAATTAGAAGATGAACTTCAAAAGGCAGTGTTTACAAAAATCTTTCTCACTGAACAATGTCCTCTCTGTGTATATTAAGAAAGTTGGTTTCTTATTTGCATGCTAAAGTGGAGAGCTGATAGTGGGAACTTATCTAATTCAAAGTTAGCTTAAATTTCTAAGAAAAAAATGTCTAAAATAGTAATAGATTGTACATTGCCAAAAACTACAGGAAAAATGAAATGTAATGCCTTGATTTGGAGATGAAAAGAACTTGAAATGCATGCTTTAAAATTGTAGAAAACGTAACTTGGAATGATGAAATGAGAAATGACGAAATCAGAATTAAACTACAGCAGGAGAGACTGGTGAGAAGTCAATAAATATTTCCTGAAATACCAAGCATAATAAATGCATGCCAGTCAAGTTAGGCATTTAAAATGCCTTCTCTGCACAATTTTAAGAAGCTGTTACATTTTTATTTATTTGAGGATGGCTTTAAGGTTTGGTCATCTTGAATTGCAGGTGTTTTGAATGACCTCTCTGTTCCTTCTGGCCCTGGAATTTAATATTCGTTTGAGAGACAATTTGCCAGTTTGGTTCTAGTGGTGAAATCATAGGAAAGTTAACCAGATGAGGCTGTGGTTGAAAAAACATGTAGTGAGGATTTGGCCCACCACAGTTATTTTAGCGGACAGCCAACTCTTTCCCCATTCCATTTGCTCTGCAGTATCCATAATGTCTTTTTTTAAATCATGTCCTCCCGTGGGTAATAGACCCTTTAAATCATTGACTTTTGTGTTTAATGTGCTCTGACTGAATAGGAAACCACCCACCACCCTGACAGTGACAGGAAGAAGTTAAAACTTTTTTCTCTGAAGTCGTAGTTGGCTCAAGTTACCATTAGGGTGATTTTGGCCCAAATCAATGGCATTGCTTATTTTGTAGTGCTAAGGAAGGAACTTTTCTTTTGTTCGACTTTTAGAAAAATAGTGTTTTAACTTTTCACAGTCTTGACTTTGATAAGCAGCTTGTAAGCTCTTCCAAGTGTGCGTGAAGTAATTACATTTTTTTTCCAACGCTCCATGCCTAAGAAGTACAAGGCATTGTTAACCCATGATACATTCTTCAGAGGAACATCTAGATGGCAGGGGATGGGGTGGGGTGGGTGCGAGTTGAGGTGGGTATATATTTGATTAGCAATTTGATTCCTAATTCCTAGTAGCTACCTCACAGTGACATCAGGTATGATAAAATCAGATAACTGTAGAATTTGAGGCTACCCATTTAGGTGTCTCTTAAATTGTTCTTGGGGCTTCCCCAGTGGCTCCTTGGTAAGGGTTTTTAATATATTTTTGATTGAAGTATAGTTGAATTACAGTGTTGTGTTAATTACTGCTGTCTAGCAAAGTGACTCAGTTTTACATATATACATTCTTTTTCATATTCTTTTCCATTATGATTTATTATAGGATATTTAATATAGTTCCCTGTGCTATATATCCGTTGTTGTTCATCCATTCTGTATATACCAATTTGCATCTAATCCCAAAGTCTCAATCCTACCCTTTCCCACTACCCTCTCTCTTGGCAACCACCATTCTGTTTTCTATGTCCCTGATTTTGTTTCTGTTTCATAGATAGGCTCATTCGTTTCATATTTTAGATTCCACATATAGGTATGATATTTGTCTTTGTCTTTCTGACTTACTTTATTTAGTATGATAAGCTCTAGTTGTATCTATGTTGCTGCAGACGGCATTATTTCATTCTTTTTATGGCTTTGTATTATTCCATTGTATGTATGTACCACATCTTCTTTATACATTCATCTGTTGATAGATACTTAGGTTATTTCCATGTCTTGACTATTGTGACTAGTGCTACTATGAACATAGGGATGCATGTATCTTTTTGAATTATGTTTTTTTCTGGATATATGCCCAGGGGTGGGATTGCTGGATCATATGGTAATTCTATTTTTAGTTTTCTGAGGAACCTCAATAGTGTTTTCCATAGTGGCTGCACCCATTTGCATTCCCACCAACAGTGTAGGAGGGTTCTCTTTTTTCCACACCCTGGGACAGGGAAGCCTGGTGTGCTGCAGTCTATGCGGTCACAGAGAGTCAGACACAATTTAGTAACTGAAGAACAACACTTTTTAGTGATGGCCATTCTGACTGGCTTGAGGTGGTACCTCACTCTAGTTTTGATTTAAGAATTGACCGAGAATCTGAATGAGAGATTTAATAACTCTTAGCTTTCTGGCTGAAACATATAGGTTCATCATTAGCAAAAGTATATTAATATTCCAGCTGCCCCAAACTTAGAGAGTTCATCAAGGAAAGCCTACTTCAGTAGGGTGACTGGCAATCGTTTTCTCACTCTCATTCTCTCTTCTTACTTCAGATTGTTGAATCATAAGTAAGTTTTTACTGACAATACTTCTTTTTCAAGGCTTAGCCTTAGGAATATCTCTTAAACACTTCCTATGCAACCATTTCTGACCCTTACCTTGCCGTTACTTCTAAAACTGCAATTCTGACATTATAATAATTTATTTCTACAGGTTTGTCTTTTGTTCTCCTTTAAACAGGGTCTTTCTGCTCCAGTGATCTTTGTATGTGTAGCACCTAGTACTTAACAGGTGGTCAATAGAGAACCAATTGAGTATCTACTGTGTACTCATCGTGACATGAGGAACTCTGAGATTTTAAAATGAATGGATTCTTAATGAATGGCCTTTCTTGTGTCTGAAAGTGTAGGAAGGCTTGTTTAAGTGAGTTAGTGCATGAGTGTTTTGTGAGTTAATTGGGTTATGATTTGATTCTGCTGGGCTGTTCAGAAACACATATGTGTCTTGAAGAGCACAGTTACTCTGGAGTGCCCACCAGAAGAGCAAGGCTGTCTCTCCAACATATGGAGGAGAAGGAATCCTGACCCTCCTTGCAGAGAGAGGTGGCTTTGGTATAGGCCAGTAGTACACTGGCTCCACCTGAAGCTGTCAATTCACCATCGTTGAGTTTCCATGTGGCAATTTGTCATTGCTCTGCTGGGACAATTCAGGTATATCTGTTTGCATGAAGAGAAACTTCTAATTCTAGAAGCCTCTGTGTGAAAGACCAGGGGCTGGGAGTGAAAGCAGTGAAGGCCTAGTCCCAGGAGCCAGTGGAGGATATATGTCACATGCATGCTGATTTCTAGGCCCCCTTGTTTTGGGGAAGGCCACAGGAAGGATTGAAATGGGAAGTCCCAGGTTTGTGGCCTATAGTTTGGCTCTCAGGGAAATAGCATCAGTTCTTTCTGCTAATTTTTTATTTTATTTACATTCCTGTGGGCTTCCCTGGTGGCCCAGGTGGTAAAGAATCTGCCTGCAATACCGGAGACCAAGGTTCGATCCCTGGGTAGGGAAGATCACCTGGAAAAAGGAATGGATACTCACTCTAGTATTCTGTCGTGGGGAATCCCATGGACAGAGGAGCCTGGCAGGCTACAGTCCATGGGGTCACAAAGAGTTGGACACGACTGAGGGAGTAAATTCCCGTGTTTTACCTTCACATTTTGCTTTGTTGCCTTAAACCCACATTCTAAAGGCCAGGTTGGTAAGAAAAAGGATACAGGGTGTAGCAATGGAAGGGGGCAGATAATATACCTCTTGTATTTGTGGAAAGGACAGTACCTTGTTATGGGCTGTGATATTTTCACCTTTTACATTGTTGGGTTGGTTCAGAGCATGGGCTTTAGGAAATTTCTACTCATACCTGGGCATGAGTCAGCCTGTTGTGTAATATATACCCCAGTGTTGTTATAAGTTATGGAAATTAAAACATGTTGTGCATGATTTCCCTGAAAAATATTTCACAGTCTTTATTGAAATTTGGTTCTACAGATAAGTACTGTTATCTCTGTGACATTTCACATGTTGATTTTCATACTCTATTTCTAGAATACTTTTACTTTTTAAAAAAGGTTTTTCACAACATCCCAAGAAAGTGAAGACAGATACTGCCACTTATGTCTGATTAAGCAAATTGAGTCACAGGGAAATTTTGTCTTCCCTTGACTGTTATAGTTACCTAGTTAGTGGTGATCCAGATAAATCACAATACCTGCTTTCTCTAAGTCTTATTCTTTTCTCCTGTCTACATTGCTTGCTTTAAGTTAAATAAGTTAACTCTTCCAAGCAGAAGGTCTCAGCTTAGAACTGGGCACTAATTTGAAAAAGTTCTCAGTCTTTTTTTTAAGAGTTTGTTTGCGGTGGAGACATGGAATCACCTATGTTCTTCTTTAAAAAAAAAATGCCGTAAGAAAGAAGGCAAATAGTTTGCTCCATATGTAAAGAATGGCCAACAACAGTAAAAACATAATAAGCAAGTTAATTAGAGAAATTGTCCTATTGCTTAAAGAGCACCTTTCACAGTAATCACCTTGGGCCTCTAGTACAAAGTTAAAAACTTTCTTGAGAAACTTAATAGCATAAAAAGAGCCAGCATTATCCCCCGCCCCTGCACCCCCCAAAATAAAAAAATAAAAAACCAAACAGGCCAGCAGGATTATGTCATACTAGGACATTAGACATATAAAGGAAACCATTTTAAGCAGTGCCTTCCAAATTATTCCTCCTCCTCAGTAATGAAAGAGATCCATCATGTTAGGAATAAGACGGGGGGAATGAGTTCAGGCCCTGCCAGAGGAGGGCAGGCCAGGATCTCTTTAATTGAGAGCCTTCACATTCAAACTGTCATCAGGTCCTGTCAATTTCTTTCTTCATAGTCTCTCAAGTGCATTCCCACAGCTGCTATTCTACTCCGGCCGCTATGGAAAATTCCGTTCTGAGTTCCTAGAAGTGGAACTTCCCCTTGCTGAAGCCAGCGCCTCCTCCCTCTCTTCTCCTCTCTCTCCACACCTCCCTCGCTCCTCCCTGTCCCCGCCTCCCCACCTCCTTTCTTCCCTCCCTCCCTCCAGGTGCGTTCACAGATGTGGCCTCCTTTCTAAATACAACTAGACTATGAAGTAAGTAGTATTCCCTTGTTACACTGGAGGAGAGCTGAGAGGTTAAAATCACTTGCCCCAGGTCATAGCTATTAAGTGGCAGATTTAGAATTTAAAACCAGGTCATCTTATTCCCAGACCTGAGCTCTTCTCACCTTGCCATAGCTGTCTCTTCCATCTTAAGTGCTTCGATCATTTGCAGAGGAAGAGATGTTTAATTCATCTTGGAGCCTTTATAAGACCCCGATCAGTAGTTTGAGTTGTCCCTGCATAGGGTTTAGTGTCCCCCTCTGCCGTTCACCAGCTGGACTTCTGGGTCACATTTCTGGTGAACTTGCAAGAGGTCTGTCTGTCCCGTCAACTGGTGTAGGGTTATCGAGCATCTGTTCTGTGCCAGGTATTGTGCTAGGCACAGGGAGACAGAACAAGGCTTAACAACTCTGCACAGATCTTGCATCCCCTCTCCTCTGGTTACCTCTTCATGGAGAGCCAGCAGTGTTTACAGAGCCCTCTAAACACTGGGAAGCAGGCCGTGTTAACTTCAGTTAACTTCAGTGCAGAGGGCGAGGACAGGATGTTGCCCCTGTTGCAACTACTGTTAGTTTAATAGGAATCCCAGGCCATGGATGGGTGGCAAAGGGCCTCCTCATCCCTCATACACTCAGCCCTAGGGCAAGGTTTAGGGCATTTTGTATCTGAAGGAGGCTATGTTTTTCTTGACCTAGCCCAGACAATGATTGTGCTTCTACTTTTGCACTTGTGAATAGGGGGTGGAGTTGGCAAAGGCTTTGCAGTGCAATTGAAAACAAAACAAAACAAACCCTACATACTTAAATGTTTGGCTGGTTTGTAATCTGAAACATACAGTCATAGAAACTGTTTTTTTTTTTTTTTCTCTTTGAAATTTTCTCTGTTACTTTTATATCCCAGTGATTGAGCATCCCATGTTCAGGTAGATGTGAGCTTGCAAACATAACTCAGACCATTAAGGACTGGCTCTTCTCAGTGTCTCTTTGGGATGGAAGCACTATAGAGCCTGAAAGGACGCTGTCTTCATCCCTCATTTTGTGGAAGAAATGGAGTCTCAGGGAGAAGTTGTGTGTGTGACTGAATCTGGGCCTAGGCTTCACGGATCCCAGAGCAGATAGGAGAGGAAGGTATCACCGAGTTTTTTTTCTGTCCAGTTTTATCATCCTTCTGGTCATAGGTTAACGGTCCACTTCAGTTTGGGTTTGTTTTCATTTTTGGAGGTCTGCTTTCAAAGATTTTAAGAAGCAGATGCAAGTGCAACTGCATCAGGGTTTGCTAGCCAAATTCAGTTATAAAGCAGAGCCTCTGTTTCACTTTTCTAAAAGCCTATTTCAAAAAAAGCAAAGGCCATAAGCAACTTGTCGAGTTTATTGCCTTAAAAAGGAAAGAAAAAAAAAAAAGGCTTGAAATTTCCTATCATAACTGATGGAACAAACCCTGAAGTCAACACATTAGACTTTTTCATTTTTGTTCCAGTTTTCTCCTGGCAAGTAGGAGAATTTAATAAGAAAGGGACCCGTGGTTCCAAAACAAATAGGGTCTAAGTCCAAGACATCTAAAGCTTGTGTGGAATCCCTCTGGCATTTATCCCACTGGGCCCCAGGGAAGGGAGGAGACAAAAGTCCATATCCCTGTTGTAGCCAGGGGTGGTTCAGTTGAAGGTGAAGCTGTCTGTCAGACTATTTATAGCATGTTTATAGCATGATGGAAAAAACAAAAGACCATAGGTTTTAGAGCCTGGCTTTTATTCACAGATGATAAAGACTGTTTTGTTTTGCTTTAAAGAATAGATTCCTTAACATGCTCCATAGTAATTGACATGAATTTAAACCATGGCATTTTAGCCAACTGATTATTTTTATCATCTTCAATATTAACAATTAGTGTTTGAGATTGAGAAATCAATAAAATATCAGTCTTTAGGATGAAGATGCCACTTATTTTTAGATGGGCATAGCAGGGTTTCAATATAAGACACTGTCTTAGAAAGTAAAACGCTCTTCGTTTCAAGTTTTTAGAAGATTGGGTTTCATTGGCGTTTCCAAGGAATTTCAACCAGGTATGATATGATTAATAGAGTTCCAGTATAATTTGGAAAACTTTTGTTTAATTTTGGTTTATAATTATGTTACCATTTATTTCATGGACAGAGGAGCCTTGTCGGCTACAGTCCATGGGGTTGCAAAGAGTTGGACGCAACTGAGCGACTTCACTTCAACATTTATTCAAACATCTATTTCTCCATGATGTTTGAATTAAGGTGCCATTTCTTTTTTGTCTTAAAGGTGTAAATCGTTGGCTTTTATTTTTTGTACTGTTTCACAAGTGACTGCTATAACATATTTGCATAATATAAAGAAGGAACGTGTGGGTGAAGCATGCTGGAGTATATGGGGAACCTTTGCTAGATGACATATTTGACTCTGGGATATATTCATCAAAGTAAAGTTGCTGCCTCAGGACTCTGTTTCAAAGTATTTCTCTGATGTGGGTCTTCTCTAGCTTGTTTAGAGAAGCAACCCACTGACTTGCCCCTTCAGTCTTTGTAGAGGAAATGGCACAAAATTAAAAGAGTGTGTACATTGCTCAAGTACTGTATTAGTTTTCCCGTGTTTTGTTAGCTTTATTTATCATAAGACATTTTATCCAGAAATGTCTTCACCAAATAGAAGGACTGATGTTTGGACCATCATTTTCTACCTGGTTTTGGATCAAGTAAATTTGGAACAGTTGAGAAAAGTTTTAGGTAGCATTCTCATATTTGATATTTAGGAAATATGTCTTAGTGAAATGTATGGTTTGCCCAGGTGGGACAGTTTTGTTGCTAAGTAGCACCCTGACTGATATGCTACATTCAACACTCATAATGTCTGCATTTTGAAGGAGGGCTCAACTTTGGTGGGTCAGTGCCCCTCATATTTAGAATATGACAATTTTCTGGAAAAGGTAGGTAATGTAAATAAAAGCAGTGGAAATCAAATGTGATTTTTCCATACAACCCATGGGGGCCCCCATTCCTGACCCAGGGACTTTGGGAAGTCCCAGTGAGCCAAGCACCATTTCCCATCAGCTGTAAATGGTACATTTCTGATGCTGTTGGATTGCCTTTAATATCTGCATGACTTAATTCAATACCTTAACCTAATTGTAGCAAACTGTATGAACCCATTTAATACATGTTCACACATTCTTACATATTTCTTCACTGAAGGTGATTTGTGCCTTAGTTTTAATGCAACAGATCAGAATTTGAGAATTATATCAAGTGAGTAGAGTGCAGGATGGCTTCTCAGAGGGGGAGATTTGATGGTTATCTTTGAGAAAATTTGTTAAGGCTTAGGGGTATTAATGTGCCTTTTTTAGATGAATTATTGAGGGATATCTGTTTAGCTGCCCTCTTTCACATTATAAAAATTTACTGTAGAAAGCATAGCCATTAACAATCAAGTGGTTGGCATTTCTGCTGTGTTTGAATTTCTGCTTTCTAGACTGCCTTCCCATCAGCACAAATAACTTCACATTGAGCCTTAAGGTTGTATAAATCATACCGACCTTTAAAATGCAGGGATCAAACTGTAAGACAAAGGATTTTTCACTCTCTCTTTTCCTTTTCTCTTGCAATTGCTTTGTAATGTCAGGTTACCTTAAAGCTTTGGGTTGATGAGTGGTTTGTAGCCAGTTCATAGAATCAAATTATTCTAGTTCATCCATGAGCTTTGGATATTGACTTATGACAGTAAAGTCCTCGGTCAGTTAGAACACTGTTTCTTGCACCTGTCAACCATTTAAAGATATTTGATAAGTTTATTTGACAAGTATTTGATGGGCTTTAGACTAGAAATATTTAGAACATATCCCTGCAAATGAGTATATTTATTTAAAGTGCTTTTCGTGGATATTGTCTTCAGAATTACTTTTAGGACTGTGGGAGAAAGCTGCTCTCATTAAATTACAGTCATAGGATACTTCTTTGGCCTGCTTCTTTATCCTTTTTGGTCAGGCGGCCTCTAGGGCACTGTCTTCTTGAACTAACAGCTAGATCAGAGAGGGAACTGTACGTAGGGTGAAATCAGATCAGGATGGAATAGAAGCTAAGGTGTGTAGGATGCTCATGGTCTATGCTGAATGAGGTAGAGGCTTTTGTGTTCAGACTGAGGCTTGTAATATATGAGTAAGTGGATTCATGTATAGGAGCAGACTGACAAGGTAGGGTTAGTTCATTTATCAGCAATAACTTGAAAGTAATTGACTTAGGATAGTGAATATTGATTGTGGGCCAGCTAGTCACTGAAAATGAAAGTACTCTCAGCTGCATTTGAACATTTATGTATCTGCCAAACCTAATTTTCAAGGTGTTTAGTCTTCTGAATTTAGCCAGCGTTTAGATAATAACAGTTACAGACTCTTTACCACTACTCCAAACCTTCTCTTCCAGTTTACACAACTCATTCATTTAAATAGGTTATTATAAAGGTTTCTGTGTGGTCTTGAGCTGAAGTTACCAAAGAACCTTTGGTTTCAAATCAGCCCAGTAATTAGAGTTATAGAAATAATGTAGGATCCTCAGAATGACATATTACAAGTTTAGGAGCCAAGAGACAGAAAAAGATACTCCCAGCTGACATCCACAAATCAGAAGCAGCTGCAGCAAGGTCAGGGCCCCGTGTGTTAAAGGGCTGGTTATTTTATCACTTAAGGGAGTCGACATTATTTCATGTCTCTAGGCATTTGAGTAGAGACAAATTTGATGCTCCTGCTTCTATTGGGCATCATCTCTAGCCTTCTAGGAACAGACATCAAGCAAGAGTGTGGTACAATAAATTCTATCTGTGCAATGACTAGAAAGTGCAGTAAGAATTTGCAAGTTGCACAATAATTATTTATGTATTGCTCTCCATTGTTGTACATGGGCCAGGCTTTGAGTCCATTATTGTTAAACAGCCTGAAGCTACTTTGCTCTGAGTTTATTAGCACAGTTGGATTTTTTTTTGTTGTCTTTTGCTTTTTTTTTTCTTCTCTATAGGATTATGGTTTTCATAGTAGTGACATTATGGGATTACTTTGTTCTTGACATTTCTTATGGGAAAAGTTTGCACATTATCTGGTGGATTAAGCTTGACTATTGGACCTAGTCCTACTCCTACTCAACAAATGAAAAGCAACTGTTATTTAGCCTCTGATGTTTTGAAAGTTCCTTCTATGACCATGTCTGTGTCTTCCTGGTAGGCACTGCTTGAGCAGTAAATAGACATACCTCTTGTGTTATCATCACATTAAGAATCATAAGGGTACTCTGAGCATTTCGTTTTGTTGTTCATTCTCTCTCTCTTTTTAGATAAATTATAGTGGGAGAGATTGAATGTTATAACAGCTTTTCTACTATTAAGTACTGTTAGAAAAGGAAACTGTAGGGGATGATTGTACGCAATCCTTTGGTCCTTTCAAAATTAATCATGTATTAGAAAGTGATGTAGTTTACTTGGAAGGAAGTAACTTCACCCAGTTGGTGGAGGAAAAAACAGCCATGTAACTGAAGCAGTGAGAAAAAGTGATTCACAGAAAAAGAGACTTTCTGCTCTGACTAGGCTGAGTATGTGAGAGAAGGTCTCAAGGGCAGTGTTTCAAGTGTTCACTTGCACAGGCATCAGAATCACGTGGAAAACTTCGGGCAGTAGATTGCCAGAGACTTCCTTAGAGTTTCTGATGCAAGAGGTCTGGGGTGAGGACCAAGAATTGGCTGGCATGTTGCACAATTTCCTCAGGTGATGATCGTGTTGTTGATCCAGAGGCCACTGCTATAGTGGTCTGCTACTAAGTCACTTCAGTCGTGTCCGACTCTGTGTGATCCCATAGACGGCAGCCCACCAGGCTCCCCCGTCCCTGGGATTCTCCAGGCAAGAACACTGGAGTGGGTTGCCATTTCCTTCTCCAATGTGTGAAAGTGAAAAGTGGAAGTGAAGTCGCTCAGTCGTGTCTGACTCTTAGCGACCCCATGGACTGCAGCCCACCAGGCTCCTCCATCCATGGTATTTTCCAGGCAAGAGTACTGGAGTGGGGTGCCATTGCCTTCTCTGGCTGTAGGGGTCTAATGGAGTCTAAACTAATGGAGTCCTAGCTAAGAAACTTTTTAAAGTGTAGTGCTGGTAACACCACAGAAAATGGAAAGAATGGCAGTTGAAGTCTGTTCAAGAGAGTGACTGACTGACTCTAGGTTGACTAGGAGAGAATTAAATTATAATTAAGTGGCTGAACTAATATGATTAACAAAATCATATGGTTTAGAACTTAATATGTTTCTAAACTGGGTTTACTTGTTATCGGTTAAGAGCTGTTACATTAAAATGTGCATTTGTTTACATATGTAGTTTCAAACCATCCTGAAGTTTGTTCTATCTGGAATGTTCAACTATTGCTACTAGAGGCTTGGCACTTGTATTCATTTAATACTGCAGCCTGGAGAAGGAGAGAAGGGAGTTAATTGAATTTCTTAATTTGGATCTGAAATGTCTGTATAGAAAATGCGTAGCTTATGATTTCTTCAAGGACAAATTCTCATTTTTTTTCATGCTTGCATTTTTAGTCATGGTATGTAATGTGTGCAGTGTTTATGAAAGGAATGAATGAATGGCCAGTAGGACATTTGTTGGAAATAATTAGACCATGGTGGTAATGGTGGGAACCACCCCAGATAACTCACATAGGAAATCTATTGATGATTTGAAAAATTTGCATATTACCTTATTAATGGACTTCGCTAGTGGTGCTAGTGGTAAGGAATCAGCCTCCCAATGCAGGAGACGTAAGAAATGCAGGTTCGATCCCTGGGTTGGGAAGATACTCTGGAAGAGAGGATGGCAACCCACTCTAGTATCCTTGCCTAGAGAATCCCATGGACAGAGGAGCCTGGTGGCTTACAGTTCATGAGGTCGCAAAGAGTCGGATACAACTGAGCAACTAACACACACACACACACTTAGCACAGTACACAGCTTATTAATATAGTTTCTGTTATCTCCACAAATTTAGGCAAACTGAAAATCCTAGTAGAGTTAAATGGATATCTGAGTTTTTAATATCAAAATGAATCTCAAGAAACCATTATTTTTGACAGGCATACATGTTATCTAAATGAAACCAGGGTTAAAGCCATGGAGATATAACAAAAGCATTTCATAAAATATGAAGTCCAAGTAAGCTATATTGGTAAAGGAATTAAACTTCCAAATTTAGATCATTCATATCATTAATCATTAATTAAACTTCCAAATTAATCATGAAATTAATTAAGAAACCTCCAAATTTATATCATTCATTTTAATAGTTTAACAGAATCATGTTATCCTAATCTATTAATTTTTTAAGGTCTTTATCTTCCCTGCTACATTGTTGGCAGGGGCATAATATCCAGATTCTACTAGAGACGGAAAGCATGAAATGGTAGGAGATATTCGTAAGTGCAGACAGAGGCTGTGTTATAATATCTCTAACACCAAACTCCTGGTTTGTCAGAAATTTTGTCTAAATGGCACTTTTCCTTTGTCCCTACTTAGTGAAAATATGCATAACTGTTGGCAAAATTGAAGGAATTTAGCAGTTATAAGATGATTTTCTCATAACTGCCTACATATTACTTTAGATCTACACAGTGATACTTTTTAAAATTTTTATGGATAGAAGAATCTGAGGTAGAAAGAAGTTAAGTAAGTTGCCTAAAATTAATTATCTCAGCTAGGAAATGTCAGAGCAAGACAGAGAATACAGATTTGCTAGCTCTAAATTAGGTTTCTCTATAAAATTCAACTACTGGTACATTGTCTTTTTTTCATAGGAAAAGGGATATATGTTGGAAGGGACACGCAGATGGGAGACTTTGATGTCACTTTTTCTTACTCCAAATGTTTCATATTCCAGATACCTTGTTCTTCTCCACATTCATTCAGCATCGCATTATTGTTGTTGTTTTAAACATTTTTCTTTTATTGTACAAGACTTTTTTCCTTTTTTTTGTAGAAAAATGAGAAGCTGCAAATAAGCAAAAAGAAGATAATACTTTTCATCCAAGCATTCAGCACAGAGTGCTGGGCATAGAAGCCATTAATAAATATCTATTGATTGAATGCCAGGAATTAGCTCCCTGACCTCTGGGTAAATTGCTTAAGTTGTCATATTCCATCTGTAAAAAGGGGTGGCTGGCAGGGCTCTTGTGCTACTTATTTCCTTACGTTATAGATTTATTTGACATCAGCCATCTTTCAGGGACTCGGTGAAAGGTGTTAAATAAATCATACCTTTATTATTATCTCTGAGGAAGAAATTATTTGAAATTTGCTGTCTCTAAATATCTTACTGCTGTTTGTCACAAGAAAGAAAATGACTTATTTGCAATATAAGGTATGTGTTTATTTGGGTGGGAGTATGTTTGAGAACAAATGTATTTATTTATAAATAAATCATCATTATAAAATATTAAAAACTTCTTCCTATGATATTTTCAGTTCTGTTGTTTAGTTTCCACCCTCCCTGTGACCAAACTATAGTTGGATAGATTTAAATTTTATCTACCAGCATTTCTTCATGAAAATAGAATAACAGGGAAAAGAAATTGATAGAGTCAGGAAAGCTTATTTGATTTCTTGGTATTCTTTCTTATTGATTGTATTTATTACATGGGCATTATAGGGGTATATACATATTAATTCATGTAATTTACTTAGTTTATTAGATGATATCAGTGACATTGTCCAAAAATATGGTTATTTGGAAGAGAAATAAGTTAGATAGTGAGTTTTCAAAATAGGGTATGCCAGTGCATGTAGAGAATGATTTTTAAAAAACACAAATGTACCTATTGTCCCATGATAAATGTCAATGTAGTAAGCTTTTCTCCAGATGGGATTACAATGCCTTCAAAATATTTACTAGCTTGAAAAGCAACTTTTCTTTTTTCCTATTGTTTTAGCACTATTTATACTTCCCATATTTTCTTATAGCTGGGCTTGTGTTTCCAGTCTGTAGCTAGTGTGTGTTCATAGAAATATGTTCATCCATTTAAATCTCCTATTAAAATGGGTTAGGACTAGTGGTAGGAAAATCAAGTCAACAAACAAAAAAACCCCTGGGAACATAAATTGCTGGTTTACTCTCTATAAACTTTCCTTTTATATAAATGAATTGGTTTATAATAGAGTTTTACCAAAGAATTAATCAAAAGACAGCAAAATTCTTATTTCTATTAATATTTGATACTTAATAAATCTAGAATAAATTTTTAAAGCACGATGTGACACTAGGGAATTTTGCATTTAAGGTGCAGTAGTTCCATAATAGGAGTGGTTTCCTCTAAAGATTATTTTGGGACTTAGTTCACCTTCATTCATTCAGTTTTATAATGGATCTCTAAAGTCGACTCAGTAAAAATTTTTATAGTCCCACTTTAAGAGGAAGAATTTTTCTTCTGATTTACACTGAATGACCGAACGTTAGCTAGCTCTTCAAGCTAGGGTCTTAATTATTCTCTTGTTTGACCTTTGCCTGTAACATTTGGTTTGAGTTGTGTTCTTCTCTTTGACTTTAAGATTCAGCCATTGGCAGGAGCCTTATTTAATCTTGCTATTGAGCTGTTTCATCTCCGTGAATAGGACATAAACCTATTCATCAGCCTGTCTTTCATATGGGCATGTTGTTCTGGAATACTATTAATATTGAGTGCATTGTGGCAGGGTGCATTCTATTTAAAAAGCAATGTAATATGTTTCAGTGTGATCAAGAACAAGGGTGTTACAAATGCAGTATATAGTAAAATCATAACACTCAAAGGTTTTTTTTTTTTTTTTTTTTAACATAATGTGTTATGCCTAATGTGCAAACAGTTGATTTAATTTTTGACTTCAGCTTTTTAAAAGCATGATGCTTCTCATAAATGCTGCCAGTATGTTCTGATGTTTCATCCCTTAATACTCGAGCTGATCTGCTACTATTGCTCAACTGTGTCAAGTTCCCAAGGAATCGAATTTCTAGTTTGATTTATGCAGGTAAAACAGGCTCTCACTCAGTAGATTTAGTCTGACTTCATAATCAAAATGGAAAGTAGAAAATGAAAAATTAATTTATAGAATTTTTTTCCTCTATTAAAGAAATTCAGTATTTATTTACTTATTGGTCTAATAAAAATTCTCTTCTGAAAAGCACTTACCATTTTTAATAATTCAAGTGTGATTCTGAATCTCTTTTGTTTCTGTTGTCCTTTTGTTTTGTCCCAATTTCCTGGCTATGTTAGAGCAGATATATGGTATTTAGCTGATAGATGTTTTATGCTTAAAAGGAAGATACTAAAAGGTAAAATGCATTTGCCTTCAAGTTAGAATAGAAGTTACATGTATGACTTGTCTTTGGAATAACAGAATTGTAGATCTAGAAGCTGCCTGGTTCCTTATACCACAGAAGAGTTCTAGTGCACGTGGCGAAAGAAACTCTCCAAAGGTCAGATGGCAAATTTGTGGTAGAAATGAAGCCAGAACCATGTCTCTTGATTTCTGGCTAATTTGTTTGTTACTAGACCACAGGACTCAAATTCGGATTACGCTTCTCTTTTCTGTTGCTTTGTTTTAGTACTGTATTCTAGTGTTACTGTTGATAATACATAACCTTGGTTTACGTGGTTTAGTCACTAAGTCATGTCCGACTCTTTGCAGCCCCATGGACTGTGGCCTGCCAGGCTCCTCTGTCCATGGGATTTTCCAGGCGAGAATATCAGAGTGGGTTGCCATTGCCTTCTCCAGGGGATCTTCCCTACCCAGGGACTGAACCTGGGTCTCCTGCATTGCAGGCAGATTCTTTACCAACTGAGCTGCCAGGGAAGCCCATACGTAACCTTAGAAGCTTTATGGCTTTTTCACAATCTGTGCTAGTTTAGGCTTCATGAGTTTGAAGGTGGGCTGACTCTGTGAACTTCCTATGAGGACTTTTAGTGGTGAGTTGAGTCGAAAGAATTCCAAAGTGAAGAATATTTTCCTCTTTCATCTATCCCTGTCAAGAATCCCTAAGGCTCAAAATAAAACCAGAATGTTTAATTAAACTGATGATAAGTATGTAAATTTAAATCTGTTTTTTGGAAAGATCTTGGGGAAAGTTCAAAAGAAGTTCTCTAATGTTTATGGTTTGTGTTTGACTACCGTTAGGTTACTGGATGGTTTCTAGTTTCCAGAAAGTATTGTAAAGCTTTGTAGGGATTATCTCATTTATGCCTTTAGCATGGATGATCTCTTAAAGCTTCAAGAGTGGGATGATGTAGGTAATAGCATTAACTCCATTTTGTAACTGAGAAAACATAATGTATTATGTGAGTGTCCAAGGTGGGATCTGAACCGTGGAGTTCTCAAAAGCTCTGGCTCTTGACCATAAACTCTTCTGCCTCCATGTTGCATGTAATTTCCTCTGCCACAAACTGCCACCCACTGATAAGTTTTCAAGGGGCTCTGCTTTAGGTTAGTGAACATTTTTACAATTCTTTCAGTAAACTTTGGCCATATACTTGAGAATTCTCTCACTTTTATTAGGGATACAGTAGTTTTCTGGGACCATCTTAACTTGCAGCCTCTTTTTCCTCCGTTTTCTTCATGTTCAGTCTTAATTTTCTGCACTTCCCCCTTTTCTTAGCTCATTTGGAGCAACAAGTCAGTGTGCATTGGGTTTAATTTGGATACCTTCATTTCTATTTTCAAGAAAACTTTAAGTGATTCTCTATTATTCCCAAATAAGATTAAAGCTGCTAGCCACTGGCTCCTTAATTCTTTTCTAACATCCTGTTTTTTTACCTTCCTCTTAGGGAACATTTCCTTAGTATCTCAAGATTGAAAAGAACCATGAAGAAATCCCTAATAAAGTTACCCATCCACTGGAATGTTTCTCCCACACTCCAGCTGGACTATAATCATTTCCTACTAAGCTATTTCTAGAATAATTACCACTCATTAAAATTTTTTTCCTCCTTTTGGCAATATCATACCTGCTTTCTTTGAACACACAAAATGAAACCCAGTGACTGATTCCCTCTTTGTTTCTCTCTAGTTTGTTCCCAAGATTTTCAGTTTGTTGGTCCCTACCTCTAATGTTTTAGGATTTGAAATAAATCAGCTGGAATTCCATCACCTCCACTAGCTTTGTTTATAGTGATGCTTCCTAAGGTCCACTTGATTTCACTTCCAGGATGTCTAGCTCTAGGTGAGGGATCACACCATTGTGATTATCTGGGTCATGAAGATCTTTTTTGTACAGTTCTTCTGTGTATTCTTGCCACCTCTTCTTAATATCTTCTGTTGCTGTTAGGTCCATACCATTTCTGTCCTTTATTGTGCCCATCTTTGCATGAACTATTCCCTTGGTATCTCTAATTTTCTTGAAGAGATCTCCAGTCTTTTTCTTTCTATTGTTTTCTTCTATTTCTATGCATTGATCACTGAGGAAGGCTTTCTTATCTCTCCTTGCTATTCTTTAGAACTCTGCATTGAAATAGGTGTATCTTTCCTTTTCTCCTTGACCTTTCACTTCTCTTCTTTTCTCAACTATTTGTAAGGCCTCCTCAGACAGCCATTTTGCCTTTTTGCATTTCTTTTTCTTGGGGATGGTGTTGATTCCTGTCTCCTGTACAATGTCACAAACCTCCATCCATAGTTCTTCAGGCTATCAGATCTAATCCCTTGAATCTATTTGTCACTTCCACTGTATAATCAGAAGGGATCTGATTTAGGTCATACCTGAATGGTCCAGTGGTTTTCCCTACTTTCTTCAATTTAAGTCTGGATTTTGCCAGAAGTAGTTTACGATCTGAGCCACAGTCAGCTCCTGGTCTTGTTTTTGTTGACTATATAGAGCTTTTCCATATTTGGCTGCAAAGAATATAATTTATCTGATTTTGGTATTGACCATCTGGTTCCATCCATGTGTAGAGGCTTCTTTAGTGTTGTTGGAAGAGGGTGTTTGCTCTGACCAGTGAGTTCACTTGGCAAAACTCTATTAGCCTTTGCCCCGCTTCATTTTGTACTCTGAGGCCAAATTTGCCTGTTACTCCAGGTGTCTCTTGACTTCAATATACCAGCAAATTTGGAAAACTCAGCAGGACTGGAAGAGGTCAGTTTTCATTCCAATCCCAAAGAAAGGCAATACCAAAGAATGTTCAAACTACAGCACAATTGCACTCATCTCACACGCTAACAAAGCAATGCTCAAAATTCTCCAAGCTAGACTTTAGCAATATGTGAACCGTGAACTTCCAGATGTTCAAGCTGGTTTTAGAAAAGGCAGAGGAACCAGAGATCAAATTGCCAACATTTGTTGGGTCATAGAAAAAGCAAGGGAATTCCAGAAAAAATTCTATTTCTGCTTTATTGATTACACCAAAGCCTTTGACTGTATAGATCACCACAAACTGTGGAAAATTATGAAAGAGATGGGAATACAAGACCAGCTGACCTGCCTCCTGAGAAACCTGTATGCAGGTGAAGAAGCAAGAGTTAGAACTGGACATGGAACAACAGACTGGTTCCAAATTGGGAAATGAGTGTGTCAAGGCTGTATATACAGTTAGCAAAAACAAGACCAGGATCTGACTGTGGCTCAGATCATGAACTCCTTATTGCCAATTTCAGACTTAAATTGAAGAAAGTAGGGAAAACCACTAGACCATTCAGGTATGACCTAAATAAAATCCATTATGACTATACAGTGGATGTGAGAAATAGATTTAAGGGACTAGGTCTGATCGACAGAGTGCCTGATGAACTGTGGATGGAGGTTCGTGACATTGTACAGAAGATAGGGAGCAAGACCATCCCCAAGAAAAAGGAATGCAAAAAAAGTAAAATGGCTGTCTGAGGAGGCCTTAGGAATAGCTGTGAAAAGAAGAGAGGCAAAAGGCAAAGGAGAAAAGGAAAAGATATACCCATTTGAATGCAGAGTTCCAAAGAATAGCAAGGAGAGATAAGAAAACCTTCCGGGTGATCAATGAAAAGAAATAGAGGAAAACAATAGAATGGGAAAGACTAGAGATCTCTTCAAGAAAATTAGAGATACCAAGGGGACATTTCATGCAAAGATGGGCTCGATAAAGGACAGAAATGACATGGACCTAACAGAAGCAGAAGATATTAAGAAGAGGTGGCAATAAAACACAGAAGAACTGTACAAAAAAGATCTTCATGACCCAGATAATCACAATGGTGTGATCACTCACCTAGAACCAGACATCCTGGTAGTGAAGCCTTAGGAAGCATCACTACGAACAAAGCTAGTGGAGGTGATGGAATTCCAGTTGAGCTATTTCAAATCCTAAAAGATGATGCTGTGAAAGTGCTGCACTCAATATTTCAGCAAATTTGGAAAACTCAGCCGTGACCACAGGACTGGAAAAGGTCAGTTTTCATTCCAATCCCAAAGAAAGGCAATGCCAAAGAATGCTCAAACTATTGCACAGTTGCACTCATCTCACACACTAGTAAAGTAATGCTCAAAATTCTCCAAGCCAGGCTTCAGCAATACATGAACCATGAACTTCCAGATGTTTAAGCTGGTTTTAGAAAAGGCAGAGGAACCAGAGATCAAATTGTCAACATCTGCTGGATCATTGAAAAAGCAGAGTTCCAGAAAAACATCTATTTCTGCTTTGTTGACTATGCCAAAGCCTTTGACTGTGTGGATCACAATAAGCTGTGGAAAATTCTGAAAGAGATGGGAATACCAGACCACCTGACCTGCCTCTTGAGAAACCTGTATGCAGGTCAGGAAGCAACAGTTAGAACTGGACATGAAACAACA